>NC_067399.1:296109916-296419724 GCF_016432865.1 Antechinus flavipes | reverse complement strand
ATGATGAATAGGCAGATTTCAGAAAAATTTGGAAAGACTTACTTATACTGATACTGAGAGAAATGAGCAGAATCAGGAGAACAAAACAAGATTATGTGATAGTCAAGTATGACAGATCTAGCTCTTATCAGCAATACAGTGATTCAAGACAATTCCAATAGACTTGGAATGGGCAATGCTCTCTACCTCCAGAGACAGACCTATGGAGACTGAATGCAGATTCAAGCTTACTATTTTTAGTTTTTCTTCTTCTTTCTCATGGTTTTCTCTTTTGTTTTGATTTTTCTTTCACAACATGATTAATGTGGAACTATATATTTAACATGACTATATGTATAACCTCTATCAGATTGTTAGCTGTCTTGGGAAGGGAAGAAGGGAAAGTGAAAGAAAAAAATTTGGAACTCCAAGTCTTACAAAAATGAATGCTGAAAACTATCTTTACATGTAATTTTAAAATATTATTAAATTTTTAAAAAAAAGAAATAAGGAGAGAAACCTTGGAAGACAGGTGTAACAGAAACTTTAAAAAATGTTTTCATTTCTCATTCTCAAATTTCAGTGCATCTGTGAGGCAGAAAGCAGCTGGACACAGAGAATCAGAGAAGACTGTCTTTGAGTTCTCTATCACACTCCTTCTGTGGACCTTAGACAAGGTAATTAAGGGTTCTGAGCCTTATTTTCCTTCTTTGTAAAAATGAACTGAAGATGCTAGACTTGCTATCTCACCTCCTCTCCACCTCCGGCTTCCTTCAAGTCTCAGCTAAAATTCCACCTTTCACATCGAAACTTTTTTCAGTTCTTTCTGAATCCTCATGCCTTCCCTCTGAGATTATCTCCAAATTATCCTGTATTTATCTTTTCAGTACAAAGCTGTTTCCATATTGCTTCCTTCATGAGGCCATGAGCTCTCTGAGAGCAAGAATCTGCACTGGACACTATAATGATTGCTTTATGATTGTTACTCCTTTGATTCTCATAATAATCTCAGCAGGTAAATGCTATTATTATCCCCATGAATATGGTCACACAGCTAGTAAGAATCAGTAGTCATATTTGAACATCTTTCTGATTGAGACAAAAAGATTTGAACATCTTTTCTGATAGCTCTATCCACTGAGCCATCTAACTGCTTTAAAAATAAAAATAAAAAGGAAGCACCTATCATCAAGGAATAATTAGCTGAACAAATCATATACAAATGTAGAAATGTGAAGACTTTTATGAACTGTTGTATAACAAATTAAGCAGAATATAGTATGATAAAACCATGATGATCACACTTGGTCCTAAAGAACAAAGGATAAAACCTATCTAATGAATTTGGTAATACCATCTTCCCTCAGTAAAGAACCAAAAAAAAAAATGGGGGCAGAATGATTTCTGAAGCAATTGCTACCTCAATTAGTTTTGGTAGAATTTTCCTTTAAAAGGAAAGTTTATTGAGGGAGATTATGCTGAGAAATAATTGTGATATTTTCAAAAGCATCAATAAAACTTATAATTATGAGTCAATATCACTTGCTTATCAAACCCTTGTTTATTAGTTTCAATGGGCACAATTGATAAGACCACAGAGATATAGAGTGATAGTCATAAGCTTATTCTAATGCTTCCTGGATAAATTAAGAACATTTGAGCACAAACCATTTTCCAATTAATAGTGGTCAAAGGATGAGCAGACAATTCTCAGACGAAGAAATTGAAACTATTTGTAGTCACATGAAAAGGTGTTCCAAATCACTATTGATCAGAGAAATGCAAACTAAGATAACTCTGAGACACCACTACACACCTGTCAGATTGGCTAAGATGACAGGAAAAGATAATGACGAATGTTGGAGCGGATGGGGAAAAACTGGGACACTGATGCATTGTTGGTGGAGTTGTGAATGAATCCAGCCATTCTGGAGAGCAATCTGGAATTATGCCCAAAAAGTTATCAAACTGTGCATTTGTTACTGCAGTGTTACTACTGGGCTTATAGCCCAAAGAGATACTAAAGAAGGGAAAGGGACCTGTATGTGCAAAAATGTTTATAGCAGCCCTGTTTGTAGTGGCTAGAAACTGGAAGCTGAATGGATTCCAATCAATTGGAGAATGGCTGAATAAATTATGGTATATGAATGCTATGGAATATTATTATTCAGTAAGAAATGACCATTAGGATGATTTCAGAAAAGCCTGGAGAGACGTACACGAACTGATGCTGAGTGAAACGAGCAGAACCAGGAGATCATTGTACACAGAAACAAGAAGACTCTAAGACGATAAATTCTGATGGACATGGCTCTCTTGAACAATGAGATGATTGAGGCCAGTTCCAATGATTGTATGATGAAGAGAGTCATCTATACCCAGAGAGGACTGTGGATACTGAGTGTGGACCACAACATAGCATTCTCACTCTCTCTGTTGTTGTTTGCTTGAATTTTGTTTTCTTTCTCAGTTTTTTCCTTCCTTCCTGATCTGATTTTTCTTGTGCAAAAAGATAACTGTATAAATATGTATACATATATTGGATCTAACATATATTTCAACACATTTAACATGTATTGGACCATCTGCCATTTAGGGGAGAGGGTGGAGGAAGGAAGAGATAATTTGGAACAAAAGGTTTTGCAAGGATCAATGTTGGAAAAATTACCTATGCATATGCTTTGTAAATTAATTAATTAATTGAAAAGAAAGAACATTTGAGAAGCCACTTTGGACACTGAAGTAGAGTAACATTTCACCAAGTGTTAAATGCCTCTTTGGTGGTAGATTGTATCACAAATTCAATTAGCTGTTTTTCAAGCTGAATTTAATTAAAGTCTAAACTGTCTTGGATGATCAAAGAACGGGCCTTGGAAATCTTCTCATCCATCTCTTTTCTTTTATAAATGAGGAAATTGAGGACAAAATAAAGAAAATCTAGTGAATCACAGGGCTAGATCTCCTGGATTTCACCATTACCTTATATTTAGAGAGGAAATAAAGCAAGACAACATAGCAGAGAAAGTGTCCTTTCTCACACATGATGTTTCTTTCTCCTGATGCATTATAATCTAACTTCCAACACAACCGTTTGACTGAATAGCTCTCTCCAAAGTCAACAAATATTCCTTAAATTACAACTCAATGATTCTTTCTCAAGCCCCAATCTCCTTGACTTTCATACTGTTTCTGAAAATCCTTATTAGTCCCACGATCCTCTTAGAAGCTCCTTTTGTTAACACTGCTCTCCTGCCGCATTCTCCAACACCTTTTTGACCATTTCTCAAATTACTGGATCAGCAGCCATCTCCCCCCTTCCTAAGAGGGTGCCCTTCCATTCCCAAGTCAAACACCTGAGTGAGCCATATTCTTATGTATGACTTCTTCACCTCATGGGCTCGAACAACGCTGCTAGCAATGACACTGTACTAATGGCACATGTGTGTGCACACATATACACACATATTTACATATATTATCTGAGGGAGACCTGCTCTTTCTGTACATCTTGTTCATCTCATTAGCTCTCACATTATCTCCATATTAATAGCATATATTCACACACACAATCACATACATGATATATATTTAAATATACATATTTTATGTCTTACATACATACACACAAACACACAATTTCCAGCCCTAATCTCTCCAGTGATATGCTTGACTTGGATATCCTGTGAGCATCTCAAACTCAACATGTCCAAGAGGGGATCCATAAACTCACTCTTTGAAACTTTGCCCCAGCTTTCTCCCTCTTTAAATCAAATTATAGAGGCAGTTAGTTGTCACCATAGAGTTGAAGTCAGAAAGACCTAAGTTCAAATTCAGCCTCAGACACATTAACTGGGTGACCCTAGATCAAGGGTCCTCAAATTACGGCCGGCAGGCCAGATGCAGCAGCTGAGGACGTTTCTCTCCCTCACCCAGGGCTATGAAGTTTCTTTATTTAAAGGCCCACAAAACAAAGTTATTGTTTTTACTATAGTCCGACCCTCCAACAGTCTGAGGGACAGGGAACTGGCCCCTATTTTAAAAGTTTGAGGACCCCTGCCCTAGACCATCATTTAAACCATTTTCCCTCAGTTTCCTCAAATGTAAAATGGGGTTGATAATAGCACTTACCTCTCAGAGTCGCTTATGAGGATCAAAATGAGATATTTGCACAATACTTAGCACAATGCCTGGCACACAGAAGGTGAGAGAGACATAAATGCCATTCTTCTCATATTTATGTATGTTACAGTTTTATAGTGTATTGTGTTGATTTATCTGTAACTGTATATATATCTCTCCTCTAGAAATCTAAATTCCTTGGAGATAGAAACTCTTCATCATTGTCTCCGTTTAGTACAATACCTGGCATGCACTTTAAATAGGTTTGCCAAAATGAAATTTCACATACGGATGGACTCATAATTATTTAGAAAAGGTTTCTAAGGGCTGGATGAAAAGTTCAGCAACAATGGAAAATAGTATTCCATGAATTTGCTTTTCAGCTGTGAAAAAACAAAACAATTCATTTTTCCAGAGACTTTTCCTCCGCTTATCTCTTAAACACATTTTATTATATTGGTTTAAATATAGGCCACCTTACATATAGGTCACATTCCTAAAATAAGTTCTCTTTGGAAAGAAAATATACAGAGGTATTGATTCTAAAGTAAAAATAGTTAAGCTTTACTCAGAACATTGGAGGAGAGGATGAGGGACAATGTGGCCCATATTATGAATAATACCCTATTTGTCTATAGGAAAAATTGGGGATCATTTTCCATAAGACCAGGTCAACATGAAACAAAACAAATCAACCAATGTATACTTACTAATTATCCAACACACTCTGAGCTAGACACAAGGGAAATATATACAAAGAATGAAATAAGTCCTGCTTGCAAAAAGCTTATATTCTAATCGAAATTTGTCTAAAAGAAAAGTTGGGAATCACTTTCCATAAGACCAAGTCAACATGGAACAAAACAATCGAGCAACATTTTTACAAGTCCTCCTTGCAAAAAGCTTGCATTCTAATAGAAAAATTGTCAAGTACATATGAAAACAGGGCATTTGCAACTGCAGAGATCATAGTAGCGGGAGCAGAGAGTGAACCTGGGGTGCAAAACAGGGAGGGATATTTATCCATTCATTTATTCAACAACAATTTAGTAGCATGAAGGGGCAGGGAAAGGTATGTGCCCGAAGATAAGAACATATCAATAAGAAACAGCAAATAGTCTCCTGTCTTACACATGGGTCCCACCACCTCCTTACATAAGACCAGCTTCTAAACATTCACATTTTACCCTAAAGGGAGACAGCATGAACTTCAATGATTACTGGGTCTCCAAATTCTACCATCTCAGAGTTATCAGGCCCAAGCATCTTCAACTCAAACAAGGCATCCACAATATTAACTCAACCACAAAGATCAAGATAGAATAAAAAGATGTTCATTATGTAGCCTCCCCCCACCCAATAATATATTTTCAACATGTGAAAAACACAGAAATCTCCAGAAGTTTCAAACCACAATGATGTAATTAACTTATGCTCCTTCTCCCAATTTTATTTGACCTGATGGAGTCAGGAAGAACTGAGTTCAAATTCAGCCTCAGGAACTTCCCATATACCCTCAAGTGCTTGCCACTCAGGAAAAAAATGGTAAACCACTCCAATATCTCTGCCAACAAATCCCTACAGACTAAGAAGTCCCCTGGTTAACAAAGAGTCAGACATACCTGAATAGCAATTCTAATTTTAAAGAATTCTAATCATCAAAAAGTTTGGATTTCTACAAAATTATGTGATGATCAACTCTTATGAACTTAGTTCTTTTCAACAATGAGGTGATTTAGGTCAATTCCAATAAACTTGTTTTTTTTTATTATAACTTTATTTACAAGATAGATGCATGGGTAATTTTTCAGCACTGACAATGTCAAAACCTTTTGTTACAATTTTTTCCCTCCCTCTCCCCACCCCCTTCCCCAGATGGCAGGATGACCAATACATGTTTTATATGTTAAAGTATAAGTTAAATACAATATATGTATATACATCCAAACAGTTATTTTGCTGTACAAAAAGAATCAGACTTTGAAATAGTGTACAATTAGCCTGTGAAGGAAATCAAAAATGCAGGCGGACAAAAATAGAGGGATTGGGAATTCTATATAAGTGGTTCATAGTCATCTCCCAGAGTTCTTTCGCTGGATGTAACTGGTTCAATTCATTACTGTTCTAATTCCAATAGACTTGTGATGGATTGTCTAGTCATCTGCATTCAAAGAGAATGGGGACTGAATGTGGATCACAACATAGCATTTTCACCTTTTTTGTTGTTGTTTGCCTGGGAAGTGGTCAGCCAGGTGATGGTCCCAAAAACTAAAGTGGGGGAGCTTATTCGCTTAGCCCAGCACGTGCCCCAGACAAGCTCCACTCATCAGGAGAAAGGGAAGCTGACCTTGCCTCCAGTCAAACCGGGTCTCCTCGGGGGTCCCTCCACTATCTGCACAAGTTCACTCCTCAGTCACAGTGCATCCCTCTTCATTCTCTCTTCATTTCTAAATTAGCACTACAGCAATGGAGGCTTTAAAACAGAAAAGCAGGTTCATTTGGAGTTGTTTTCCCCTGAAAAGTTAATTGATGTGTCTTCTGGCATTGTACCTTTACAACAATAGCCAGTGACAAAAATATACATTTTTGCATTTAATTTGAGGGTCTACCTTGGAGTCTTTAGCCCTAAGAATCTTGGACCTAACTTTACGGACTAACTAATCCAACCCTTTCTTTGTACAGATGAGGAAATAATGGCCAAGAGGACGTTTCAAGGTGGCTCAGGGGATAGAGCACTAGTTCTGGAGGGAAGAGGATCTGCTTTCAAATCCAATCTTAAGACACTTACTAGTTGTGTGACCCTGGACAAGTCACTTAATCCTGTTTGTCCCCCCCCCCAAAAAAATAAAATAAAATAAAAACAAAAAAGGGAGTTTCAGATACCCACAATTTCATATAACTTCAAGAGAGAGGTCATCTAACCCAGCCTTTTTTTCAGTGCAGGAATCACCTTCATAACATTCCTAAACATGTTTATTTCATTTCTGCTTGAATACTTCTGGTGATGGGGAGCTCACTACTTTGGTAAGCCAGCTAAAGCTAAATAGCAACCTGTTAGGTTAGGGGTAAAGGACAAAAAGCACTTAAAGATGACATGACCTCCTCTCAAAAGCAAATCTTGATACAAAGTGCTTTCCTGACAAGAGTTCTATGAGGTAGGTAAAGAAGGTATGTTGTTATGCCTATTTTACAGATGAGGAAGCTCAAGTCTTAGTCAATGACAAAGCCAGCTCTCCCAACTCCTATTTTGGCACTCTCTTTCTGTCTTGCTTAGCAAAAGACCTCAGCCATGAGGGAAAATAAATCTTATGAGGCACAGAACCTACATAAAGTACTGCTCACTGGCTCTGTGGGAAGTTTTAATATATCCAATCTGGTGACATTTTCATCATCTCCTATACAAAGTGAACAGGACCATCATGACATTAGTAGGTTAGGAATTACATTGAGATTAGCATCAGAGCACTTCTATAAAATGGGTTTAATACCACAATGGCTATCCCACATGCCCTTTGGACATGGCAGTAGAAATTCCCTCAAGGATGACATAAATCAACACTATTTGTTTTTTTTTTTCCATTTACCAGTATGTTATTTTTCCAGTTACATATAAAGAAAACCTTCAACATTAAAATTTTGAGTTCTAAATTTTTTTCTCCTTCCAAGCAATGTAACATAAGTTATACAAGTACAATCTTTTTTTAATTTTTAAAAATAGCTTTTTATTTTCAAAATATATGCAAAGACAGTTTTCAACATTCATCCTTGCAAAACCTTGTGTTCCAAATTTTTCTCCCTTCCTTCCCCCCCTCTTCTTTAGACAACAAGTAATCCAATATAGGTTAAACATGTGCAATCCTTCTAAACATATTTTCACAATTATCATGCTGCACAAGAAAAATCAGATCAAAAAGGAAAAAATGAGAAAGAGAAAAAACACAAGGAAACAACAACAAAAAAGGTAGAAATTCTATGTTGAAGTACAATCATTTTAAACCATATTAGTCACCATCAACACTATTTGTAAATATTTTTCCAACCAACTATGTCAACACCCCTAACATCAACTCACATTTCCCCATCTAATAATACAGAAAAAAGCAGAAAAAACTTTGGGACAGGACAGTATTGTCAAAAGGGTGAAGGGGGAGGGCACAAACATTCATTAAGCATCCACTATATACCAGTTTCTAACATTCTAGGCACTTCACAAATATTATTTGTAAATAATTATCTCTGCGCATTTGGAAATGAAAGATCTGGATTTCAATTCTGATCATAAGACCTCCATAAAATGAGGGGATTGATTAGATGACCATGAATCCTACAATCCTAGAATTAAAATACCTTATAAAAGGCACAACATGACAAGAAATCCCTGTCAAAAAAAGGGAATGAGATGAATTTCAGCACCAGGCTATCCCAGCCAACAGTTTACACTACAGTTATCACTCTTGCTCAGGCTCCTTCAAGACCAAAAGCATTCAGGGTGAATGCACTGTCCTACATTTCTTAGCCTTTGCAGCTCTAACAAGCAGAAAGCTCCCCTTAACTACTTCTTTAGTTTCGCAGATGGTTATAATTGAAGTTATCAGGCTAGTTCTGATCAGAAAGGGGTCTCCCAGGGAGGAACAAAGCAAGCAGATGCAAGGAGATGGGGAGAGAAGGCATCCCCCAACAGCAGCATTCCTCCCAAGTCCGGAGATCCACCTCTTCTCCAAAGCCTTTTTAACCCAGTTGGGAATGAGATGGGCTCCAAAAACCCACTCAGAGGAAAAACCATAAAAATACTCCAAGAAGCCTTGCATTAGACCTCTCAGTTGTTAAAAGGGCATATCAAAAACATTAAATTTATTCCTCAAAAATCAAACATTTCTCTATTTTTGTCCCCCAATATTCAGTAGGTGAGAGATTAAAATTACGTAAGTACCTGATTGTATCCAGGGGAATGGGGGCCCAATAAATGGTTGAACTACAGCATTAAATACCCTAACATGGGACACAAACCGAGAATCAACAAGCACTTTTGAAAATATTATGTGAAAAAAATAGCTTATATTTGAACCAAGGAGACATCATATAAACAAATACACATGAAAGATTATACCAAGGTTGCCATTAATGGAATCAAAGTCATAGCCACGAATAAGCAAAGAGAATCAAGAGAATTTCTGAAAAGTGTACAAAGAACTGATCCTCCCAGAATTCAAGATGTCTAGGGCTAAGGATTGAATCCAGAATGAGCTAAAGACTTTTAAAGTCTAAAGTTTTAGAAGCTAAAAAATGGGAGCAAAGGGATATACAATCACATAGTCTTATGGTAAACTTGGGGAAACTAAGGCACAAGCTTTTAATTCTCATATTAGAACCCAAAATATAGTGGTCTTTCACCAACCATGACAACCAACTAGGAAAAAAAACACAGAAAAGTCACTTAAGAGAAAAACAATCTCACTGATAATTTCTAGGCTTTATTAAAAAGCATCAAGATTAAAGGAAAATCGGCACTGAGAAAATATAAACTCTTAGATTTTTGTCCCCATATGCCTTTAGTGCCTAGAACATAATAAAAGTTTAATCAATAGTTGATGATTAATTGCGCATTCTTAAAAGGTTTTTAATAGGCACCTGACAACAGAAACTCAGGTTCATAGAACTTTAAAAGAACATATTTATTCCCTATTTACAGTGTCCTATCAGCTACATAACAAAACAGAAGGGTTTGAGAAACAAGAGGTACCTGGTAGTAGGTTTTAATGCTCCTAACCAGGATGGTGAGGTTTTGTATCCGAAGGTTGACATCATTGTTAACATGCTTGTTGATCCGCTGATTTGTTGGCCTGGGGTCTCTAGAGGAAAAAAAGAAGAAGAAATGAGACATTTCTTGAAAAGCACCAAAAGTCAAACACCTTTTGAAATGGGGCATCGACAAGGGACAGCTGCTGGACCTGGAGTCAGAAAAACCCAAGGTCAAATTTGACCTCAAATTTGGCTGGGTGACACAGAACAAGTCATTTAATTTCTGCTTAATTCAGTTATTCATCTGTAAAATGGGGATAGTTAACAAAATCTTCCTCACTCATAGGGTTGTTATGAGGATCAAAGATGAGATAATAATTGTAAATTTCCTGGCTCACGGTAAACACTATATAAATATCATATTCATAATTATGTAAATGTTCAATATTATTACTAATTTAATGAGAACTTTTACCAAGGACTCACAATGCCAGGAGAGAAGAGATTCACAGCTTAAATAAAATCAAGTTAAAGGCTTTAGCTTTATAAGGCTCCCATTGCATTCATTGTCATCTCCAGTAGCAAGTAAGACAAACTACTAAGTTAAAGAAAAATTCCAACTCAGATCTTTCAGAGTCCAAGGGCCAAGCTCCATTCACTTCTCCATGAAGCTGTCCATGAGGTAGCCTTCAAATTCAAATAATAATCTCTATCATTTACAGAGTGCTTTAAGGCTGGCAAGTCACTTTACATTCTTCTGGACTCCAAGTCCAACATTTAGCAAATTTTTGCATGATTGAACATGTATAATTTATATCAAATTTTTTGCTGTCTAATGGTAGCCATGTGGGAGGGAGAAAAAAAAAAGAAATTTACATGATCACTTTGTTATATATTTGAATGGAATAGAACAAGTTGGACATAGGAGATTTGCAAATTTCATGTGCAATCATCTTTCTTATTGTACTAGGTCATAAAAATTATTTTATTCCATAAATTACAGATATTTTTTCTAAATAAATGTTAAATACATAACCTGTATTGGATTATTTGCTGTCTGGGAGGTGAAGGAGGGAAGGAAAGGAGGGAGGAAAAAATTAGAACTCAAAAATCTTTGAAAAATGAATGAGAAACCATCTTTACATGTAATTGGAAAAATAAAATTTTATTGAATTTTTTTTAATTAACATTAAAAATTGTCCTTACATATAAAAGGGGAAAAAGTAAAATATTATTTTTTTTTAAATTAAGTGATCCATCCATGGTTATAGAGACAGCATAAATTGGACCCTGATCATCTTGACTGTGAAATCAAATCGGCTCACCATGAACATGAGCAAATCAAATCATTTCCCTGAATCTCAGTTTCCTCATCTGTATGAGGATGTTAGAGTCGATGGCCTGTAAGATTCCTCCCATCTCCAAATCCTAAATAAAGGGGACTAAATGCCTAAGAATCCTAAATAAATGAAATTCTAATGAGAATATAAAGAATACAAAAAAGTAAAAATAAAAAATAAAGCCCCTATCCTCAGGAAGCTCACAGACTAATGAGAGACAGGGACAACGTTGCTAAGTGAAATGAGCAGAAGCAGGAGATCATTATATACCTCAACAATGATACTATTTGAGGATGTATTCTGATGGAAGTGGATCTCTTCGATAAAGAGAGCTAATTCAGTTTCAATTGATCAAAGATGGACAGAAGCAGCTACATCCAAAGAAAGAACACTGGAAAATGAATATAAACTGCTTGCATTTTTGTTTTTCTTCCCAGGCTATTTATACCTTCTGAATTCAATTCTCCCTGTGTAACAAGAAAACTGTTCGGTTCTGCACACATATATTGTATCTAGGATATACTGTAACCTATTCCACATGTAAAGGACTGCTTGCCATATGGGGGAGGGGGGAAAGAAGGGAGGGGAAAAATCGGAACAGAAGTGAATGCAAAGGATAATGCTGTAAAAAATTACCCTGGCATGGGTTCTATCAACAAACAGTTATTTAAAAAAAAAAGAGAGAGAGATAGGGACAACGTTTAAATAACTACGAACAAACAAGGTATTTACAGATTAAGCTGGAGATGATCTCAGAAGGCACTAAGATTAGAGAATATTGGGAAAATCTTCTTATAGGAAAGGGGGACTTGAGCAGCGGATGAGCGTGTTAAATCGACCAGAGAAGGGAATGGTGGTCTGATTCTGGGGCCTTGTAGTCTCTGCCCATAAAAAAAGCCCATTTGCAACAATACTCGGAACATAAAATATCCCACGACAGAATAACCCAGGGAGGAACACCACTAATTCCTCTGGGACTTGCCATTTCTTTCCCAACCTCAGTCAGCCCTTGTGGAGTCGAAACCAAAGGAAAGAGTGACTTCACTGGGCTGATGTGCACACGAGAAATCTGTCCCATTTCTTTGTAAATATGTCACACATACACAGTCCTATTTACAGAGCAGAGACACATTTACCAGAGGCTGCTTTGCAAAAGAACAGCAATTCATGTTTCTACAGTCCCAAGGACTTTCCCATATCCACTGGGGAGGAGGAGGCAATACAAATTATTCTCATTTCACAGAAGGAAGCTGTCAAGTCCAGCATTTTAGGATTTTAGCCAGAAAGGGCTCTGTGACTCAATTTAATTAATTAATTTATTTATTTTACTAGAGGAGGAAGCTGAGGCAATATTACTTGAAAAGGGGCACAAAAGGGACAGCCCTGAGATCTTGCTACAGCACCTATCTTTTTGCATTTCTCCACAACTTATTCGAAGTCCTACCTCAGGAAATTCAGAGATTAGGTCTCAAATCCCAGGATCCTGACTTAATCAAATAAATAATTTAATTATAGAAAATTTGTTATTTATTTATTCATTATTTATACTCTTCATTTATAAAGTGCTAAATTGAAGGTTGGCAAAGTACTATAAATGCTACTTCATTTCATCTTCACAACCCTTTGGAGGCAGGTAGTTAAATTATACTTATTATATACACCTTATTCCATTTACTGGGGATTAGATTGTAAACTTCCAGAGGGCAGCTAGATGGCTCAGTGGACAGCAATCAGGAAGACTCCCCTCCAGACACTTACTACCTGTGTGATCCTGGACAAATCACTTAATCCTGTTTTCACTTCGTTTCCTCGTCTGTAAAAAATTAGCTAGAGAAAGAAATGGCAAAACATTTTAGTAATTCTGCCAAGAAAAGCCCAAATGGGGTCACAGAGTATCTTTTACACCTATAACAACTGAACAACAACAACAAAAAGGGAGGAGGGTGGCTAAATGGCTCAGTGTTCTGGATTTGAAATCAGGAAGACCTGAGTTCAAATCCAGCGTCAGACATTTACTGACCCTGGGCAAACTATCATCCCAGAATCTTTGCCAAAAAGACTCTGGGGACAGCCTTATGGTCTACAGGATTAGATAGGAGATACAACTGAATAAAAATGAGGGTAGAACAGCTATTGTGTTTGTTTGCTTGTGACTTTTTTCCCTTTATTATGTTTTTTCCTCTTTTGATCTGATATTTTTGCACAACATGACAAATATGAGAATATATTTAGAAGAATTGCACATGTTTAAACTATATTGGATTGCTTGTTGTCTTTGGGAGTGAGGAGAAAAATCTGGAGCACAAAGTTTTGCAAAGGCGAATGTTGAAAACTACCTTTGCATATATTTAGAAAAAATACCTTAAAAATAAAAATAAATTTTAAAAAAGAGAGTAGCAAACTAATTTTTTATATCTCCAATGCTAAGCATAAGATCCAGCATATCATAGGCCCTTAATAAATGTAGACTGATTGGATCATCACAGTGCCCTTGGTAGATACTATAATTATCCTCATTTTACAGACAAGGACAATGAGGATGAGAAGCTTCTAACTTCTTTAAGGTCCCATGACTAGGAAATTTAAGGCAGAATTGGAGTGCGGGCCATGTGGACACTGGGTCTGGTGCTCTATCCACTGTGCCATGATTGTTAAGAGGTAAGAGCTTCTTGGGGGAGGTGGTCAGGGCAATAAGGGAGCCAGGGAGGGGGAAAGAGTGCTGTAGTTCTCTGTTACCCTCAGAAAGTGTGTAAATACCTTACCGCATCTGGTGGTGATTAGAAAAGGTAGGAAGGAGGCCGGGGAGAGAGTGCTGGGACTGGACTCAGACATTTGCTAATGACAAGCCAGTTCACTTCTGCCTCAGTTTCCTTAGTTGTAAAATAGAGATACCCCCCCAAGGTTGTCGTGAGGGCCAAACATCTATAAATGCCCCAATCACAACGCCTGACACATAATAGGTATCTAAGACTGAGGAAAGACTAGAAGCTGAGGGGATAGGGAATTTCTGGAGTTAAAGAATTAAAGCTCTATGATAAATGGCCCACAAAAGTCCAATAAAGGAGGGAAAGTCTACAAGAGGAATTCTTTTAAAATACCATTAGAAATAAAATAGCTTTATGTAGCTCTGTTTAAAAGTCAAGGGGAAAAAAAGGTATTTATTGAACACTTAACATGCTTCACACTTGGCTAGACCCAATTTTTTAAAAATCCACTAAATAACAACCACTTATGCCTATGTATACCCGCCCCTGTCTGCTACAGAATAACCCAGCTACCAATTTTATAATTCGTTGTTTGTCCCTAAAATAGAAATACAGGCATCTTAGGGTAGCTAGGGTTGCCCAATCCAGTAGCCATGTGATCTTATTGTTCCTCAATAGCAGCGGGCCAATATTTACATTTTACATGTTTATTTCCAATCTCCTCAGTACCAAGAAACTGAGGGTGAAGGTAATTCTCTGAAAACGAACTTACAAGGATGGGGCAATTTCAGAATATAACAGAATATAAATATATTCAGGATATAACAACCATGGGGTATTTTTTAATGTGTTACATTAAAGCTACAACACTTGGGTCTTTCTTGTTGTTCTTGTTTTTAATCAGAGCATCTTAAAATGACAAAGGGAGACAAGACAGTTCAATGTAGTTAGTAAAAGGACAGCCTTCTAATAAGACTTCTTCCATCTTTAACTTCTATTAAGTTATGTCAATCTTCTCAGTGCCCAGGCTACTAAGATGATAAATTATTATAGATAAATTATTCCTCTGTACTAGTAGAGGCAGTTTCCAAACCAAAAGGCCTTTATAGTGATAAAAATCCCCCAAAAAAATTGAGGGAAAGAGAAGAGATAGTATAGACATATACATATATATATTTATGTATATCTACATGTATATTGTATATGTGTCTATGTGCATATATATATATATATATATATATATATATGTTTTTAAAAATACTTAGAACAAGAAATGGTCATAAAGAACCCAAATCATCACTTCAGTCTTAGGCCTTGGAAGTTTTGAGGAAAATTTTAAAAAGGGGCAGGGGGAGACTTTAGTTGTTTTCATTATCCCCATTTGCAGATGTCACTCGAGTGGCTTCTGACAAACACAGGAAGAAATTACAAGCAGAAAGTGAAAGAACCATGCATTTCTGTCCACTGCACACAGCTTTACAAAGGTACATAGGACCCGGGAGCCAGGCGGGAGCCAAGGGGGGCCTGCGACTGTTCAACCAGTTCTGGGAAGCACTTCCCTAACTGAGAACACCAGTACAAAGGAACACTGACACCTACCTTGGAACTGGCTGGGATCATGACCAGGTCACTACTTGTTTATGAGGGAACCAGGGTAAATGAAGACTATTTAGGAAAGCAAATCTCTCAACTGGCTTTGAGCCTTTTTTAGCAATACCTTTCTTCTGTCTCCACACTACAAGCCCTGGGATGGTAGGAGAGAAAAACTGATTCTAATTCAGAAGATTAATTCAGAAGGACAAATCTTAGCAACTAGCTATATACCTTTAGGGAGCCACAGAGACAAATAAAAACACCTGAGCTCAAATCCCAGCCAGTGTGGACACTTACTACCTCTATTACTTTGACCTAATCTCTCAGAGCTTCAATATCTTATTTTCTAAGATGATAGTAGATGAATTCTAAGATCCCTTCAAATTCTAAAAAGTATAGTTCCACCATCCTTTTAAGCCTTAAGGTTTTTTCCTTTTATCCCTTCCAAAACCAATTATTAGACACCTACAATGTACAGAGAAGTTGGAGAAATACAAAAGACAGACGAGCTGCATTTCATTTCATCTGTAAAAATGAGTGGGAGGAAATTAAAATGTTTCTTTTCAGCTCCATTTCCACTTCACCAGAAAACTAGTGATTCTTTTTTTCCATCTTCAAATCACAGAAAAACAAGGTTATCAGAAAAACCCAATGCTCCTTGGATTCCATAATTAATGATAATGATTATCATCATCTTTTATAATCTCCAGCCTCTTTTATTTAGAAGAACATAAGTCTTTTATTAGTATTTTATTAATCCTAACTAAATCCCATCTTCAGAGAAAGATGCAGAAGGGAGAAAACCTGGCACCCTGATATCTAGATTCACAAAGCTGTTAGCATTACAGCCATAATAAGGAAGGTCTCCTAACATCCAATATTTTCCTTCTTTTATAAGGAATCAACATCTAGTGGTAAGACATGTCCAAATGTCACCAGGCCAACAACTCAACATTCTATTCTCTTCAATGCATCTTGTTAGAAAATGAAAAAAGACACTCTTCTGTTTTCTGGAGAAAACATGATGATTTAACTTCTAACAAATCTTGAGAGACATCTGATAATTTCCTGAGTTTTAAAACTATTTTCAAGTCCACAAGAAAGTCAAAATAGGACAGGACTGGGAAAGACTCTCACGGAAGTCCACAAGGAAGGAGCTGAGAGCCAGAAATTCTTGCATTCTAATTCTGGCTAGAGCACAAATCCTTTACCTCTTCAGAGCCAAGCAGTCAATCTTTTTTTTTTTTTTTTTTGGTCTCCATTTTTGTAACTTAAAAAACAACCCTTCAAAGGACAGAAACATGAAGTCTAAAAGGTTGAAATTGCTTTTAAAAATAAATAAATCTCAGTACAATCCAAACCCAAAGTCTCCTCTATATTTGTGGCTCCATTTTCAATACAACATCGTGTTTTTAACAGCCAGTAATAAGTCTGTTCTTGATCATCCCACAAGAACCACACCACCACCTGGCATGAGGGAAGTTTGAAAAAAGCAAACAATTTAAACTCTGTAGCAGATCCCTGGGACTGAGGAAAGGGAGCTGGGACAGGCTTCTCTGCCCCAATCTTGCAATCCCAATTGGATTTGGGGGAACAAATCTTATCTTGTCAAGAGGAAACAACACTGCGGCAAGGAAACATGATCAAAGATACACACAAATACTTATTTGCATGTACTTGGGATCACTAGTTCAAAAGATAAAAGTGACTTTAAAGATCAGCCTGTCACTTTCTAAAAGAAGAAAATGAATCCCAGAAAAATATAAATTTTCCAAGATCACATCCAAGAACTTGATTTTTAGAATATTTTTATTTCAATTCAATTTAAAAATATTTCAATATAAGTCTTTTACTCTGCATTTCTACATATTTTATTTTAAATATTTTGAAAAGTGATTCTGAAAACACATTTACAAGCTTCACCCATCTTGCCAAAGAGGTCTTTGACACACAAAAAGTTAAAGTCTTTGGCCTCAAGGTTTTTCCAAAGTGTCAAGTAAAACTGATTTTTCCCAAGAAAGAGTAGAAAGATTAAATTCTCATCTCTGCTATCCTAGCCATTTCCTCTGATTAATTTTAAGAGGGATTCTCCTATTCCTTCTTTTTATATCTTACTCCAAGTGAGTTCTCCTTTTAGAGTTGAGCCTTTGAACCACCCAGCAAGCCCTCCATAACAATATCAAGAGAAGAATCAAATTTTTCTGTCTAAAGTCAGTATTTTATTCTCAGAAGCCCAAACAAGCATAGTCATCTTTTATGGAAATTAAATAATTAACATTAATTATACTATTACTATATAATTATACACAATATACAAAAATAATTAATAATAATAATTAATATAAGAACAACAAGTTCCCCCAGGTGATTGTTGAAACAATCTCCACAGCGTACAGAAAGGGGGCTCAAACCAAGATTATGTGGTGTAGGTAGAAATGACAAAACTTTGATTCAATAAACACTTATCAAGTGCCTGCTGCAAGCCAGTTCCACTGAGATGTAAGGCTTGAGGGTGAAGAATTAAGTTTGATGGAAAGTTGTGAGCCTGGATGACTAGAGAGAAGGTGGTACTTTACACCATAAAAGGGAAGTTTGGAGGTGGAGTGAATTTGAGGATAAGGAGGAATTTAGCTTTGAGAATTTGGATGTCCAGTAGGAGAAGATGGGGGAGGGGACTTCCACACCTCAGGTGGCCAGAGTAGGTCCTGATTTTCTGGGGAAAGGTTGGATGCTAAACTCATCTACCAATCAGGGCAGCCCAATCCAGGGAGAGTTCCAAAAGTGAGTGAATTACTTCTCCCTAGGGGGTGGGGCCTAGTCTCAGTGTAGGGAGAAAAGGGGGAGAGGGGTGTTGGACAGATGACAAGATGTTTCCTGAAAGATCATGAGATGGAATGAGAAGCATGTTCTAGGGCTGGCTTAAATGGATATTAGTTAAATATTAAATTATATTATAATATATTGCATTAAATAGAAAAATATAAACATTATTAGTATATTAATATAGTATATTAATTAATTAAATATATGCATTATTTTATCTCAAAATCCCATTAGACTACAAGCATCATGAAGACAGGGCCTATCTCTATCTAAACTTTCTATCTTTTCTACCATCTAGCAAGCACATGGCTCTGCAAACACATTAATACATATTTACTGAATTGAATGTTTTTAAAAATCCAATCATAATAGAGTAATTTTAGAGCAAGAGCTCTTCAGCTGAAACTGAGCCACAAGTGAAACCTGAGGAATTGACAAGCTGGCATTTTTTCTGACTGCCCCTCCTGTTCTGTCTGACCCAGTCAGAAAGAGCTTTCTGATTTTAAAAGTAAGCAGTCACTGCCTGATGAATGCCAGTGGTCAGTGGAGAGGGCAACGTCCGGCAGTAAACACACCACACACACCCCTTGAGGTCTATGTGTAAAAGTTGTAGATATATACTCAGTTTTCTTAATTTTACACAACCTCTATATCTCAACAAAAAAAAAAGCTTGGTATTTCATTGATTCTGGACCAATGGAATCCACTAATTTAACAGGCGTGACAGAATGAAGAAGTACAGCCAAAATAATACATTTATCACAGACATTCCAGAGAGAATTTAGTTTCATCTCTGCACACCAAGTAAACCTGCCAAAACAGTTTCCATTTGAAACAAGGGAGTCATCTTTTCTTTTTTTAAGCTTTTAATCAAACACTGGGCTTTAGTAATTTTATATAAAGAAGGCTAGTATCCAAACTCTAATGTCTAATAATTTGCTAAAAGACTCAAAGTACTCATTGGGAAGGGAAATAAATGGGCAATATTAAGCTTTGTAATTATAGGTTTTTAAATGGCATTTTGTAAATGAAATTAGATTTTTCTTCCCTTCCTCCCCCTCCAAAAAAAAGAAAGCTTTTTTTGATTATAAGTAAAAAGGTTCCTTTTCTTTTAAATAGCATTTTTAAATGAAATTAGGTTTTTCTTCTCCCAAAAAAGAAAATTTTTTGATTATAGGTATAATGTTCTTTTTGTTTATCATCTAGTATAAACTAATATTCCACAATTAGCTGATTTCTACTCTTCCCTTTTCAAATGGGAAATTTGGAACCCAGAAAAGTAAGGTGTTAAGTATCCAACCAAGTTCACACAGCTAATTAATTGATAGTAAAGCTGGAACTAGAATCCAGGTCCACCACTTCCTTAAAGCATAGTTCTCTCCACCATTCCACAAGTTTCCAACTATGTCCATTATTTAAAAAACAAAAAAGATGAAAAAACTTCTAATCTGTATGTACTTTTTAAGTTATAACAATATCAATACTAGGTCACTACTTCAAAGAGACCATTAGGTTTTTCAGTTCTTTTGTTTCTCTTTGCTTAGCACACTGCCTGGAAAAGAGTAGGTGCCCAATAAATATAGATTGATCAAAGAGAGAAGAAAAGAACCCAAATATTAAAAAACCTATATTACAGGGTTATGGTACATGATGAATATGATGGGAAATTATTGTGCTGTAAGAAATAATAAAGGTCTTCAGAAAAACCAAGACCAGCATGAACTGATGGAGAATGAAGTAAACAGAACCAGAACAATTTATACAATAACAATACTGTAAAAACAATCAATTAAAAGTCTCGGGAACTCTAATCATCACCATGACCAATCATGATTCCAGAGGATTCATGATGAAACACACTACTCCTCTCCTGAGAGAGGGATGATGGACTAAAAGTGCAGTCAGACTTTTGGGGGGACATGCTAATATGGGAATCTGTTTTGCTTGAATATGTATATTTGTAACAAGGGATTCTGTTTTTTCTTTTCTTCTCAGTGAAGAAAGGGGGAGACGAGAGAGGAAATATAAAGAAATAAAAAGAAAAACAATTTAATTTTAAAAAAAAATTCCAATAGTCCGCATTTCTTCAAACATCAGTTGATTCACAGTGAAATGAAGCTTGAATAGGTTTACTGAAGAATCATGGGAGTGAAACACCAATAAAATACAAAAAGACAGGTTGCCTGTCAAACAGGCAGCCCAAGCATGCAAAATTCAGCAACAGAAACGGATGTGGTCAAGAGTACATGAGAGCAAGTAAAATAACTTTTACAAAAAATTGTTCTGAGTCACATTTTTCAAGACAAGTAACAGGTACCACTGCACTAAAGTCCTGTGCTTTTCCTGAAAACTAGCTTTTTGAAACAACTTAAAAGGAAAGATGGTTTCCCAACTGTATCTGATATCCTACGACTGACAGAAAAGATTAGAATGAAAAAACATTTTTGAAAAAGTACTCCCAACATAGCATGAAACTTTATCTTCATTTGTGGATGCTCTAGTCCTAACACTTCCTGTAACCAGACACACACATAAAAGTTTCATGCACAAGAATAGAAAAGAGGGGCTTTTGGATTCATAGGGGCACAACCCATCAAGTCAATACCCTATTTGAAGTCAATTGTTCGTTGCAACACTGTTAATGGAGGCCATTCAAATTCGACTTTCAAAAGAAGCTACAAACCCCATTCTGGGGTCCTTAAAATATTATTAGATGCATGGCCCACCTTGAAACAGACCTGCCAGTCTGCATCAATCCCAAGGCAATCGCCCCCAAAGTCTCTTTCCCTTCCCTGACCCTTCCAGAAGTTACTTACATCTGCAACATGATTTTATTTAAAAAGATGCCATCCACTAAATCCATGTACATGGTCAGATTGTCTTCATTTTCGCTTCCAAATGGACCAAATGTTTTCACCTTCGGGAAAAGAAGGCAAGATTAAGGAGGTATCCAAGCCCAAGTTGTAATTGTACAAGCCCTTCCTAATAGATTAGAATACCCAACAGCCTGCGTACACGTGGGCACACATTCAAGCCGCCTTGTACAAGGAAGATGAGTGAAAAACAATTTTCCCACATGTCTCTAGCTGCCTAGAAGCTTTCTCTCCAAACTGCCTAGAAATGCTTCCAGTCGGAACTATAGAAACGGCCGCAGAAGGCACTGGGGAGGGATGGAGAGAACATCCAAAACCCATTCCCCGTCGCTGTGGATCCTTCAGAGGAGGCCAAATCCACCGGGAATTCCGGGATGACCACTCTCTGGGACACAGACAGCCTCTCCCATACAGCTCCGGGAGCAGAGGAAACAGGTGAAAAGGAGAAAGTCTTAATTCCATAAAGAGATTACAGCTCCAGCGCCCCAGTTAGCGCAAGGGTAGAGAAAACTAGGTTTTAGTTGCCTGGGGGTATTGGAAAGATAACTTCTACCCTCTTCCCACTTCCCCTCCCCCAATTAAACCAACCCACCGGAGTCGGCAACAACCACCTGCTGCGTCCCTTCTCCAGACCAGGGCGCATAGTTTCCCGGGCCAGGGGAGGCCGAGTTTGGAAGGGCGACAGGTTGCAAAGGGGATCTCTCCGGAACCCTAGTCAGGCCGAAGGAGTGAGGGGAGTGCCGCGGACCCCACATGGAACCGTACTGGATAAGGCGAGGGAGGGGGCACACTTTCCAAACAAAGAGTGCAAACCTTTTCAAGGGAGGAGTGTGAGGGGAAAAACAGGGGCCAACATTCCCTGGCACGAGGCCAACCTTCCGCCGCCCCCTTTTTATCCTGTGCCAGTCCGACTGGGCAGTGGGTGCTACACTGGAAGCGTGGGACCCCGGGCAGCTTGCCATTCGCGGTGCCCCCACCCCGCATGCCCTCCAGAAGCCCTCGGCGCCCGGGAGGGCACTCACCCAAGTCACCAGCGGGCTCTGCAGAAAGAGCTCCAAGAGCTCCGAAATGGTCACGTCCATGCTGCCGCAGCAGCCGACCAGCGGCTCCCCGGCTGCGCGTCCCCCCCGGGCGCCCGGGCACAAAAGCCGAGCGGCGGCTACGCGGCGCTGCGCGGGGCTGCGGCTCGCGCCCGGGAGACAAAGGCGGGGCGCGAGCCCATGTTCCGCGTCCCCCGCGCGCGAGGAAGGGGGGTGGGTGGAGGAAAGAGCCCAGGGGAGGTGGAGGGAAGAGCCCAGGGAGGGTGGGAGGGACCCGGCACTCACTCGGGCAAGGAACAATGAGCAGGCGGCCCCGCCCCCTCGGGTCCCCGGGGCAGCCCCCTCGCGCCGCCTCCGCAGCGCAGCTCCGCAGCTGCCCCCGGGCGGAAAGCGCTCTGGCGCTCGAAGAGCGTGCAACCGAGGTCGAGCGTGGGGCAAAGAAGGGGTGGTCTCTGCACTTTGTGCCGGGGCTGAGCGTGGGGGAAGCAGAGCGATGGTGTCTGCACTTTGGACCAGGACTGAAAATGGGGAAGAGATGTGGGAGGGAGGGAGGGAGCAATCGTCTCTGTCCGCAGGACCTAGCTGGAGGAGGTGATCGCTGCCCGCCGAGGCCTTCGTCCTGCCTACCTTGGGGATCTAGAAAGGCACTCACTGCCCGTGGCACCGTGGCTGCACTTCGGGGTTAGGGAGGCACACTGGAGGGAAGAATGGAGTTCACTGCCCTTGGGACGATACCTCCACGTGGGTGGAAAAGGATTCATTGGTTGTGAGAACACAGCTGCACAGTGTGGGTATTGTCACCATACCTTTAAGTTGCGGGAAAGAGACTCATTGCAATTGAAAACACGACTGGCACGGAAGAGAGTAAGGGTGTATTGCGGAGAGGCGGCTTTTGGCCTCAGGGACCATGGCTCCACGTGGGACGCAAGAGGATCATTGCAACTGGGAGCATCCTTAAAGGAAGGGAGGGTGTCACCCTGCTCTTGGAACTAACAACCCCACGAAAGGGGGGGGGGGCGGTCACTGTAAGTGGGAACACCGCTGCACGTAATTGGGGGCGGTTCACACGTGGAAGTTAAGGGCTCATTGAAAGCGGGATCACGGCTGCAGTAAGTGCAGGGGGACTTGTACTGGAGCACATACCCACTTGCGGAGGGGAAGGGCTTCGCTACACGTGGGAATACTGCTGCGCGAAAAGGGAGGGGGAGTGGGCGGGCACATTGCAAAAGACAAGCTGACTTCACCTTCCACGGGAGGTGGGGAGAGGAAGGGTTCATTGCCCCTGAGACCACGGTTGAATGTGGGCGGGGGAGAGGACTGCACAGCGCACTGCTCTATATGTCTGGGCACCCCCCACGGAAGTTGGGAGGAGTCAAACGAAACAAGTTTTGCGGCACCCAGAAACCGTTGCCGTGGAGGGTGGGGCGTGAGCGGACTGTAGGAGTTCCTTGTACCGCCCTGCAGTCAGGAAACCCGCGGCGGGCAGATTAAGAGGCCCCGAGGGCACCTCCACCAGGTGTTGAAACCCGGTTTCCTCGCCTCTTCTCCTACAGTGGCCTTGGATGGCATCTCTGTGGGTGAAGTAGGTGGGCATTTAGGAAGCATTTTTCAAAGCCGTGTGAGCAGAGATCATTCCTCGAAATAGAGACTGCAAAAAGCGTCCCACCCGAACTAGGAGGCAGCTGCACTCAGCCCGAGGCGACTTTTACGTGTCCTAAGGAGCTGGGGAAACTCCCACAGTTGTGACTCAGGCTTCTTTACAGCGTTAAGCCATTCCCCCCAACAACTGTGTGGTGTATAAATAGATATGTATGAAAAAATACATCTAATCTATGCAATCTATATATGTTTTATCATGCGCATTTCACGTTTAGGGGACCTAGGTTCAAGTCTCCCCTTTGACACATACTGGGCAGGTCACAAGCTCTCGAAGTCCCTGGGATTTAAATCTTTTAAGTTACATATCTGATTTTGAGGAAAGTGATAAAGTCTCTGGAAAAGATTCTTTTACCTTTTCTGTGTATCTCTAGATTTATGTCCGTGCCCAGCACTTAATAAGTACTTAATAAATGATTATTGAAAGATCATCACACACGCACAACACCAAAAAACAACACAGATGAACTGGGGCCGAGAGATGAAATTATTCACACAAGGTTATACAGCTGGAATGGGCTTGGTTAATGCTCCCTGTACAAGAGACTACAAACATACATTTAGAAAGACTTCTGCTCACTTCTGAAAACTGAAATACCCCAGCTCCCTTCGAGGTTATGCTCAAGCATACTTCCTACCAGCAGCTCTTAAATTTATTTTGTTGTGTGCTATTTCTCCCCTGTGGGATGGAAACTATATCCCCAATTCCAAATGGTGTCTGCCATACTAGAGGCCCTTTTTGAACATTTGTTGAGTTGAACTGAACACTGATCCAATGACTAAATTCAGATCTTTTTCTGCTCCAAGCAGCCCAGTGGCACAGTGAATAGAGCCCTGAGTTGAAATTTAGTCTAAGATACTGAGTGACTCTGGGGAAAGTCAGTTTAAAAAAAAAAAAAATCTGTTTCCCTCAGTTTCTTTAACTATAAAATGAAAGATTGTTGGGAAGATCAAATGAGCTAGTATTTGTAAAATGTTTAGCACAGTTCCTAGCACATAGTAGATGCTTGATAAATGCTTATTTCCTTATCTGTCAAACCCACTTGCTCCAGCCTGGCCTGGAAGCAGCCTTGGGATAAAGCAGATCTGTGTTTATGGATTCACTGGGTACATGCCCCTAAGTCTACCTTTCAAAATCCTTTTCTTTTATATCTCAGGCAGCCACACGCACCGCCAAGGTATTATTTCTTTAAGTTTCCACAAATTATTTCATCCCTATATCCCATTTGTCCCCATCATTCTCCACTATGTAGTGTATACATATTGATGGTGTCCATGCCTTATCTCTCCCATTCCCCCGATAACAAAAGTTATTTCATTCCCAAAGAGAAAATTGTTAAGGATGAATGAAGTTATTTCATTCCCAAAGAGAAAATTGTTAAGGATGAATGAAAACATGAAGTGAGCAACTTAGTCTATCCCACTGCATCCAGACAGTGAGAATCATAAACTATCTTGAAAAGATAAAGAGTATCTTTTATCCTAAATAAAATAATATACAGAATTTACAATGCAGAACTAGTAAAACAATAATAAGCTCCTTCAAAGTTGGTGCTAGAACTTTTTTTTTATTGGACACTATTATTTCTCATTTTTTCACCTATCATTCTGATATAAAATCTCAATCCTGAAATAAACTTTGAACTTTAAAAAATTCGTAAATACACATAAAACCAGAACTGATTTGTCTTGACAATTTTTCTGATAGGCAGTTTTAATCCTGAGAAAAGGCATAATTCCAGGGCACTTAGGTAAGCAATCTTTTTCCATTTTCAGAGACTCAATTTCCTTCTCTGTAAAATGGAATTTGAATTAAATGACCACTACATCTCTTTTACCTCATATACTGTGACTACGATTTTGAGCTGAATCCTGGACCTAAGTGATGGTCTCAGAATAGATATTGTTTGTAAATAATCAGGGTGTGTTTGTCACCAAAGTTTGAAAAGAATGGGGGGATAGATTTATAAAGTGAGAAACCAAAGCCATAACCAAGAAGCTCTTCCCCAATAACAAAAGTTATTTCATTCCCAAAGAGAAAATTGTTAGGGATGAATGAAAACATGAAGTGAGCAACTTAGTCTATTCTGCTGCATCCAGACAGTGAGAATCATAAACCATCTTGAAAAGATAAAGAGTATCTTTTATCCTAAATAAATAATGCAGAATTTACAATGCAGAACCAGTAAAACAAGGTACAGTAATTTGTTCGCCCAGAGTGGCAATGGGCTTAAAAATGGCAAAGTGTTGGGACTATGGCACCTCCTGGTAAAGTATGGTACTGCAGCCCAATTCTGTTAACTATCAATACCCAAAGAAATAAAATGTAGACTTAGTTTACCCAAATAGGGGATAAATTCCCTGGAGAGGAAAGAGATCAAGTGTGGGAGAGGAGATTGAATTGAAAAGAGATTCTATGTTTAGGAAAGTAGAATTCCCAAGGAGAATAATCTCATTGTATACTTTAGCAAACCACAGGATTTCTACCATAAAAATAATACATTCTTATAATGTTTTAAGGTTGACAGAACAGTTTTCTGTCAAGCTTGTGAAGTTGGTAGTAAAGTATTATTTTCATTTTAGAGATGAGTAAATTAAACAACTTGCTCAAGGATCAAACAGATAGAGCTAGAATTTTATAGATTCTTAGAGTAGCTGAAAAGAGACCTTGTAGAACATTTAATTGTCACCTCAGTTTTAAACATAAGGAAACTCAGACCTAGATTGGTTAGATGACCTGTCCAAGATTACACAGGTGCCAGAGGAAGAATTCTCCTACATCCAAGAATCCATGGTGGTTCTTAGTTATTACTAGATAATTTCTTTCCCTTAGTTTATGAGACATTCCTTAAGAATTTACCTGTAAAGAAAAAAAACTCACCCATAATTTTGTACTTTGATATGTCAATGCAATAATTATCTTTTTTTAATTTAAATTTTATTTTATTTAATAATAACTTTGTATTGACAGAATCCATGCCAGGATAATTTTTTTACAACATTATCCCTTGCACTCGCTTATGTTTCGTTTTTTCCCCTCCCTCCCTCCACCCCCCCCAAGATGGCAAGCAGTCCTATATATGTTAAATATGTTGCAGTATATCCTAGATACAATACATATTTGCAGAACCGAACAGTTCTCCTGTTGCACAGGGAGAATTGGATTCAGAAGGTAAAAATAACTCGGGAAGAAAATCAAAAATGCAAATAGTTCACATTCATTTCCCAGTGTTCCTTCTTTGGGTGTAGCTGTTTCTGTCCATCATTTATCCATTGAAACTCAGGTCTCTTTGTCATAGAAATCCACTTCCATCAGAATACATCCTCAAACAATATCATTGTTGAAGTGTATAATGATCTCCTGGTTCTGCTCATCTCACTTAGCATCAGTCCATGTAGGTCTCTCCAAGCCTCTCTGTATTCATCCTGCTGGTCATTCCTTACAGAGCAATAATATTCCATAACATTCATATACCACAATTTACCCAGCCATTCTCCAGTTGATGGGCATCCATTCAATTTCCAGTTTCTAGCCACTACAAACAGGGCTGCTGCAAACATTTTGGTACATACAGGTCCCTTTCCCTTTTTTAGTATCTCTTTGGGGTATAAGCCCAATAGAAACACTGCTGGATCAAAGGGTATGCACAGTTTGATAACTTTTTGGGCATAATTCCAGATGCAATAATTATCTTTAAAATAAGGGGTTGTGCATGTGTAAAAATCTTTGTAGCAACCCTTTTTGTAGTGGCTAGAAACTGGAAACTGAATGGATGTCCATTAGTTGGAGAATGGATGAATAAGTTATGGTATATGGATGTTATGGAGTATTATTGTTCTGTAAGAAACAACCAGCAGGATGATTTCAGAGAGGCCTGGAGAGACTTACATGAACTGATACTAAGTGAAACAAACAGAACCAGGAGATCATTGTACACTTCAACAATACTATATAATGATCAATTCTGAGGGATGTGGCTCTCTTCAACAATGAGATGATTCAAACCAGTTCCAATTGTTCAGTGATGAAGAGAGCCATCTACAACCAGAGAGAGGTCTGTGGGAATTGTGTGGAACGCAACATAGTATTTTCACTTTTTTGTTGTTATTGTTTAAAAAAATAAAAATAAGGGGTTAACATTCTGGAAAGCAACTTGAACCTGTTCCCAGAAGGCCATGAAACTGTGCAAACTCTTTGATCCAACAGTGTCTTAAGAGATCATAAAAGAGGGGAAAAGATCCTCATGTGCAAAAAAATGTTTGTGTCAGTTCTTTTTCTGGTGGCAAGGAATTGGAAAGTGAAGGGATGCTCATAAATTGGGGAATGATTGGGGAAAAAAACCTGTGGTTTTGAATGTAATGCAATTGTTCTATAAGAAATGATGAGCAGGCTGATTTCAGAAAAACCTGGAAAGACTTATATGAACTAATGCTGAGTGAAATGAACAGAACCAGAAGAATATTGTACACAGTAACAATAATGTTGTGTGATGATTAGCTGTGACAGACATAGCTCTTCTCAGTAATAGTGACCCAAGACAATTCCAATAGACTTGGGTTGGAAAATGCCATCTATATTCAGAGAAAGATCTATGGAAACTGAATGCAGATTGAAGCAGACTATTTTCACTTTTTGTTGTTTTTTTCTTTCTCATGGTTTTTCCCTTCTGTTCTGATTTTGTTCACAACATGACTAATATAGAAATAAGTTTAATATGTTTGTACATGTAGAGCCTATATCAGATTGCTCTCTTGGGGAAGAGAAGGGAGAAAAAATTGGAATGCAAAATCTTACAAAAGTGAATGTTGAAAACTATCTTTACATGTAATTGTAAAAAATAAAATATATTAAGAGGGGAGAAAAAAGAAAATGAAGGGGCTGAACTCTATACTTTTGAGGGCCCTTACAAATTACCCTGTGATTTTGTCAAAGTGAGCATCTCTTTTTTTAGTGCACACATCATCAGACCTTGAACAATTTTGGTTCATGCCTTTTCATACATTTTCCATAGAGAATCCATCCAACAGGCTAGAAACATTCCTTTGCATTTTTTAATATTTGGTGAATAGTGGATAGTAATAGAACACTTAGACCATCTCTAGATTTGGTAACATTTGGCACCTGCCCAACTCCACATGTATACCATCCAGTCACTTTTCTTGGTTAATAATGTGGTATACACCCAGCTTATACCCATCATGTGTTTCATACTTTTTTTACACTAGCAATATGTGTTGTGTATGTAGACATGATGATGGCATTCTTTGATTCAAAGCCATTTAGCAAAACCAAGAGAATGTGCTAAAATGAATGGCTTGTATAGTAGTGAGAAACATCAGATCAGTAAAATGCCGTGTTGTTTTCCAATTATGATTTACCCCCAAATCCTCCTCCCATTTAATTCTTCTCCCACCTTATTATCATCTATCAACAATGCCTATCCAAAATGCAGGCACACAGGGTTCCTCCTCAACACTGTGTCATAATCTAAAACAGGAGTCTCCAAAATTGATGCTGGAGGCTCCCTGGGGGATTTAACTTTTAAATAAGAAAATATGTACCTTGGGGTGTGTACTCAAAATTTTTAAATGATGAAGTATAGGATCAACAAGTTTGGAAATGCCTAATTTATGTAGTAGGCAGGTAAAAATTGTCTCAACAATGCCTATCCAAAATACAGGTACACTGGATTCCTTTCCAATTATATATCATAATTTAAATCAGGAGTCTCTAAAATTAATGCCGGAGGCTCCCTGGGGGATTTAACTTATAAATAAAAAATATATACACCTTGGAGTGGATTCTCAAAATTTTTAAATGATAAAAATGTGGGACCAGCAAGTTTGGAAACTTCTAGTTTATGTATTAGGCAGGTAAAAATAGTCTGAATCTTTCACTGCTAGAAAAAGAGGAATGTGATTAGGTTCAGGATGGTAATGGGAGAAGGTTCTTTATAAGTAAAGGTATGAAAACTGTTCCAGTAAGTTTCTGTGGCTCTCTCTTCTCACTCCAGCACTGTGTATAGAGACACATCTGATGGAAACAATCTGACAAGAGCATGAAACAAAATTGTTGCATTCTACTGCAGGATTTTCAGGATGTTAAGGAAATATTTGCCACATTAGGGCAGAGGGAAGACACTGAAAAAATAATACATCATAAGTGAATCAGAATGTTGTTCCATAAAAACAAAACTTAATGGGTTTCAGAGTGGATTTATCAGTGTAATGGACTACCACAAGAATCAAAATAAGATTACATTTTTATCAGCTTTTATATCCAAGTCAGTTCACCTAGTATCTTCAGTGCCTTTCCTCTGCCCCCAATAGGGTCATGGACACCAAACCCAAGAGGAACTAAGGGAAGTTTCCACACCATTGCATCTCAAGTCTCATAATGGAGTTTCAGAACCAAAGAAATAATTTCTCTTTATGACCTATAAGCCAAATAGGTTCTGAATACAAGCCTGAGGATGAATCATTTCTGTTTACATTAGGGTAGTCAGAGAGAGGAAGAGCAAAGAACAAAACCTCTCCAATAATTTCCCTTAAAAACCTTCAAGATTTTGATCCCCATCTTCATTATACTTGCTTATGTGATTGAATGTGCTGGCTCCAGTATCTTGCTGCTAGATAGGAAGACGCTAACCTCTAGGGGTCATGTTCCTAATCACGATCTTAGTTAACATCTTAGAGGAAGGTCAGACCACATCAGGAATTAGGTGGGATAGCAGGAGCTATTCCTAATTGTAAAAAAAAAAAAAAAATTATTAATGTATACACAGGAAGCTGCAAAATGGAGGGATGGCTAATATCTGTTAGCAACTTCTGTTGGGAATTCTTAAAATTATTGTGAAGTCTAATCTATCCTCAGACTTTTAAATCCCTTAAAGCTTTCTTTTGTTTTGTATTTATAATGTGGATGTAAAAATAACTTGTGAATATATTTAAAATGCGTATTTTATGGTTTAGTTGTTCTACTAATATCTTCTTTTGACTTTACTGATTTCTGGATATACTTCCTATTAATAGTCAATAGGAAATTTTCTACTTTACCACACTAGCAGAATTCTTCATAAATAATTAACAAACATATATTTATTATACATATACATGTATACATGTATAAATGTATGTGTATATATATGCATATACATAAATATGTAGTCCCATCACACCCATAACTGCTAGAGGAACATATGATTTCTCAGAGAAATTTTGGGGAGGAGAGAAGTATCCCAAATACATGGGAACTGATGTATATTTAGCTCTATTAAATGCATAAATAAATGCATACAACATATAATTCTAAGACCTGTGAGTTCCAACTCTTAAAGCCTTATTACAAACCGACACAATTTTCAGCTAAAAAAAAATCACTAAATGATAACCAATTGGGATTTCACAAGCGAAGAATACACTTTATATATTTCAAATCCAGGATGCATAAAATAGGGAAGGGGCATCTAGATAGTACCGTGGATAGAATGCTGAGCCTGGAGTCAGGGAGACTCATCTTTATGATTTCAAATCTTGGTCTCAGACAGTGATTAACTATGACCCTGTGCAAATCACACTTGTTTACCTCAGTTTCCTCATCTATAAAATGACCCAGAAAAGGAAATGGCAAAACACTCCAGTGCCTTTACCAAGAAAACCCCAAATGGAGTCATAAAAAGATAGACATGACTGAATGACAATAATAAATTTTTTTAAATGAAAATCTGAATAAAAAAGGAAGGAAACTGGCAAGACAAGAGAAAATTTCACTGAGAGTCTGCATACATCAGTGTAGTCTTTCATATTAAAAAATGTTTGTTCATAAAAAAAAAGGAAAGTGCAAAAATGTTTGTGGCAGCCCTTTTTGTAGTGGCTAGAAACAGGAAACTGAGTGAATGTCCATCAGTTAGAGAATGATTGAATAAGTTATGATATATGAATGTAATGGAATATTATTGTTCTGTAAGAAACTATCAGCAGGTAGCCAACTATGTCTTGCTTAAAGGAAATGGAGTGAAAAGCATCATCCAAGAAATGTGTGATCAAAAAGAACAACCAAGCAAGTAAGAAAAAGTAAAGATAATAGGATGATAAACAGAATGCAGGAATGGATCAAAGAAAATGTAAAGAATTAAAAAACAAATTGGGACACAAAACAAAAAAAGAAAGAAAGAAAGAAACGATCAGCAGGATGATTTCAGAGAGGCCTGGAGAGACTTACATGAATTGATGCTGAGTGAAATGAGCAGAACCAGGAGATCATTACACACAGCAACAACAAGACTATAAGACGATCAATTCTGATGGTCGTGGCTCTTTCCAACAATGAGATGATTCAGGGCAGTTCCAATGATTGTGTGATGAAGAGAACCATCAGAGAGAACCATGTGAACTAAGTGTGAACCACAACATAGTATTTTCACCTTTTTTGATGTTGTTTGCTTGCTTTTTGTTCTCTTTCTCATCTTTTTTTCCTTGTTGATCTGATTTTTCTTGTGCAGTACAATATGTATGGAAGAATTGTAGAAGTTTAACTTATATTGGATTACTTGCTGATAGGGGTGGGAGGGCTGAAGGGAGAGATGGGAGGGAGAAAAATTTGGAACACAAGGTTTTGCAAGGATGAATGTTGAAAATTATTTTTGCATACATTTTGAAAATAGAAGCTATTAGGGCAGCTAATTGGAGTGATGCATAGAGCACCAGTCCTGAAGTCAAGAGGACCTGAGTTCAAATCTGGTCTCAGACATTTAATACTTCCTAGCTGTATGACCCTGGGCAAGTCACATAACCCCAATTGCCTCAGCAAAAAAGAAAAGAAAAGAAAAACTATTTTTTAAAAAATGTTTGGCATCTTCAAAAAATACTATTTGTGGGAAAAAAATAAAGGTATTGGGGCTGTGGAGAAAAAACTGAATGCCAGAGCAATTTGTACATGCTTCTGGAGGCCAGAGGAAACTTCTGGAGTATTAAGGGACTGACATAATTGGACCTGTGTTTTAGAAAGAGCCTTTCAGTAGCTGAATGAACAATGGATTAGAGTGCAGAGAGACTGAAGGCAGGTAGATCCATCCAAAAACAAAGTGTGAGGTAATAAGGCCCTGTACTAGAGTATTGATTATTGATAGTGTAAGGGGAGAGAAGGGAGGGGAGCATATTTGGGAAATGATGCAAAGGTGTAATCAACAAATCTAGACCAGAGCTTAGATATGGTGGGTGAGAAATAGTAAATCTGGGATGATTCCTTGGTTGGGAGTTTGAGGGGGACTGGGAGGATGGTGTTGCCATCTATAATAAAAAAGAGAAGGTTGCAAAGGAGAAGGTTTAAAGGGACAAGATAATGCATTCTGTTTTGGACATACTGAATTTAAATTGTCTATTGGACGTCTTGTTCAATATGCCTGAAAGATAATTAATTATGCCAGATTGAAAGTGGGCAGATTGGGGCTGGAAATGTAGAGTTGAGAATCATTAACAGAGAGATGGTAATAAAATTCACGGGATTTGCTGAGATCATCAAGTGAAGTACTATAGAATTAGAAAAGAAGAGGATCCAGGACAGACTATAGTTAGAGGAGGAGAATCTAACAAAAAAGATGAGAAGGAGCAGTTAGGTAGGAGGAGAACCAGGAGAGAGTGATAAACCAAAAATTATAAAGATTACCAGGGCAGAAAGAGTTATTAACAATATCAAGGCTTTAGAGAGGTCAAGGAGTATGAGGATTGAGAAAAACAACATTAGATTTGGCAATTCAGAGATCATTAATAACTTTGGATGGAGCAGTTTTTGTGGAATAAAGTTGAAAGCCAGATTATAAAGGATTAAAAAGAGAGTGAGAAAAGAAAGTGGAGGACTTAAATATAGATGACCTTTTTATGGAGTTTAGCTACAAAGTGCAAAAGAGATATAATAATGGCAGGGATAGAAAGATCAAATGGAGGGTCTTTTAGGTTAGTGAAGACATGGGAGTATTTATAGGCAGTAGGAAATGAACCATTGGAGAGGGAGATATTGAAAGTAAATGAAAGAGTGGGAATGTCAGAAAAGGCAATCTATTGGAGATTGGAGATGGAATAAGTAGAGAGGTAAGTCTTAGTCAGGGGTAAGGCCATCTCATCATGTGAGCCAGAGGAGATAGTTACAGAAGGCCCTTGAGTGATAGATGAGGAAGAGGGGAGGAGAGGAAGCTCATGCCAGATGATTTCAATTTTTTTCCATAAAATATTAGGCAGGGTTCTTAGCTGAGATAGTAAGGGGAGGAAGAGCTATGGAAGATTTGAGGAGGGATGAAAAGATTTAGAAGAAGAGCTATTGTGAAGTGAGATAATAAATTCATAAGGGAGTTATAGTAAGATTACCTTGCAGCAGTAATGGTCTAGTTGAGATTGTGTAATATAAATTTGTAATAGACCTAGTCAGAATGGTCCCATGATTTTCTCTATTTCTTTTCAGCAACAGATGTGTAGAAGTGAAAATGATGGAAATGGCTAAAGTCTGGCTGGGTGTAATCAACAATATGATATGGGGACCAACAGATTGTAGTCAGATAAGGAGATTTCAGAATTCCTGAACATGACAGTACACCACCTGTGGATGTACAGGTATGACCATTTAACTCAGGTGGAGTAGAGGAGTGGTGTATGGAAAGTGAGTAGGTAACTCCCCCTAAACTTATTCTTTGTCCCCCTAACTTCCTATCTTTCCATCCTTCTAACCTATGATCACCCCCTGTTATGGCCTTCCTTTCCGATCTCACTCTTTTAGCCAATTCAATTCTACACTAGGCATCCAGATGACATAGGGAATACTTCACTGTACTTAAGAGTCAGGAGGACCTAAGTGCCAATCTGCCTTAGACACTATCTGTGACCCTGGGCAGTTTCCTTATCTGTAGTTGGGATAATAATATGTAGTTGGGATAATAATAACACTTACTTCTCAGGGTTATTGTGAAGATCAAATGAGATACTATTTATAAAGCACTTTGCTAATCTGGAAGTGCTATGGAAATGCTAATTATTATCACACTCCCTTAGTGTCAAATTCTGCATTCCCATTTACCTATTGGTTTTTCCTATTTAAACATTGTGTAGGTCATACCTTCCAACTCCCATCTCTGTATTACCCCCTACCATCACTTCATACTCACAAATTGGTGATCAGAACTGGACAAGTCTCACAACTATACTGATTGGATCCTCTACAAATTTTTCATTACGTCTAACTGGGCTGTCACATTACTGTAGGAATACAATCCTTTTTTTTTTTTTCTTCTGTAATTGATTCTTCAATCCTATATTCCCCAAAATTATTCCAAACCTCTTTTCTTCTTAAGTTTCTTTTATGTTCCTGTTGAAAACCTGGTCTCATACTTAGGAAATGAGGTCTTTTGAGTTCAAATCTGGCCTCAGACACTTAATACTTCCTAGCTATGTGACCCTGGGCAAGTCATGTAACCCCAATTGCTTCAGCAAAAAAAAAAAGAAAAGGAGGTCTTTCTCAGCAGGCTTCCTGTTTTTCTTTTCTCTGCAACACAAATCTCTTTGACATCATTCCCTTCTCCATTCTCTTCCCTTTAGTCCAATCTCTGATGACTTGGTGGAACTTTTTCGCCAAAATCAACTCTTTATTATGTGTACCCTCAATTGAATCATATCCATTTCTTTCTCCAGCAGATTGCTGGAGATGATTGTTCCCAATCATCTCTTCCCTCTATCTAATCTTCATTATCTCCCTAATTACAGGCTTCATCCTATTTCTGATAAACATGCCCATATTTCCCCCATCCTTAAAAATCCCTCACTATGCACTACCATCTCATCAAGCTATCATACTGTCTCACTCATGTATGTGTGTATACACACACACACACACACACACACACACACACACACACACACATACACATCTCCCCTACTTAGATTGGGAGCAGTGAGCACTGTATATATCACTGGATCTGGAGGCAGAAGTCCAAATCTGGCCTCAGATATTATGTGATCCTGAGCAAGTCACTTAACCCTCCCTTTGTTTCCTTATCTGTAAAATAGGAATAACAGCATTCACTTCCCAGTATAATGGTTTGATGAGACTAACATTTGTAAAGTACCTTGCAAACCTTGAAGCATAAATGCTAGTTGTGATGATGATGATGATGAGTTCCTGGGAGACAGGAATTGTTTTCTTTGTTTTTTGAATCCCTAGTGCTTAGCACAATGCCTAGCATGTAGGAGGTATTTAATAAATGTTTGTTCAGGAAATCAGGTGACAGTGGAGAGATTGCTAAACCTCGAGTCAGGAACTCATCTTCCTGACTTCAAATCTGGTCTGACAATCCTAGCTGGGTGATCCTAAGCAAGTCACTTAGCTCTATTTGCCTCAATTTCCTCATCTATAAAATGATCTGGAGAAGGAAATGGCAAACTAGTTGCTCTGCCAAGACCCCAAAGGAGACCACAAGGACTGAAGTGACTGAACACCTCCCCTCCAAAAAGAAATGCTTATGGATTGGTGGGGAATTACTCCCAAGACTTGAGCTGGGCCCAATAAGTTTGGTGAGGAAGAACAAACAGCAAAACATTCTAGGTTGTGGAGATTGGCGTGAACAGAGCAAATTTGGGATCCTGGACCTTGGCAGACAGACCAGCTTCTTTGGAGTAGAGGAAAGGTTTTAGCAGTCATTTTAATATCTTTACCAATAAAAAAAGTTAAATGACTGCTCAAGGTCACACAGATAACAAACAGCCAGGTTTTAAATTTACATGTACAGATTTAATCTTAGATTTAAAACCTGGCCATAGATTAAAAAACCATAGATTTAAAATTGGAAGGGGCCTTAGAAATAATCTAGTCTAACCTCATTTTATGGATGAAGAGATTAAAGCTCAAGGTGAATCAACTTGCTCAAACTCAAAAAAGTAGGATTTGGACTTAGACCCTTTAGTCAAATCCAGCATTTCTACCATAATGAAGTATTCAAATAAACTACTATCTCAATTAAAATAATCTGATAATAAAAAATTTAATCTCAACCAAAATAGTCTGCTGAAACTGCAGTTTTAGGAACTGTTTACATGATGGAGGTTATCTTGGAAGTGTTTTCAGTGGGGTGCTGCAGCTCCATGGGATTGTTCTGATCATGATGCTTGGAGCAAAAGATTAGCCTAGCTAATAGTTTCGTTTTGAGAAAATTATAAGATGTTGAATTTTTTTTAAACCACAGTCATCAATCTTAACAAAGGTGTAAAAGAGAAAATGTCATAACTTGGAAATATTAAGAAATGCCAACTTTTAAGCATAATTCATTTCTTCAGTGGCAACTGAACTGATAGCTTCAGAAAGTTCTCAGGTCAATGCTGTCATGCATTCAGGAGCCTCATTCCTAGAATGGACTAGAATGTTCTGTTTTTAACAGTAATTTAAAATATATTTATAGTGCGCATAACTAATGCTTTTCTTTTCAGGACCTAACAATTCTAGTTGGTTTGGAAGAAGAAAAATCAAAGGAAATGGTGGTCCTGCTTTCCTGTGCATAGCAGGGAACACGTGTTCATCATTATCATCAGAAGGCATTTATTAAATACACCCCATTGCACAGAAGTGTATTAGAAATTATACAAATAATACAGACCCTGCTCTTTAGGAGCTTACACTTTTAAGACATGTATATATGCAGGCGTGTGTACAGAACATACAGACAGCAGCACAGAAACAGCAAACCAATACATGCATGGAGACTAAGCTATTTACATTTAGATAAAGATTTATGTATTTTAGAAGTGGGACACCAAGGCCAGTCCCATGATGGAGCAAAATCAAGAACTCTAATGTAGAAGGCTCTATGTTTCATAGTACAGGGAAGCACTTCTTGGGCAATCCACAATAACTTAATGGAGGAACTGGAATTTCATTTATATGGTAGGGGTTGTCTTGACAATATCTTCAATGAGGTTCTGCAGCTCTGTGAGGTTTCTTTGACCATGATGATGCTTAAAGGGAAAGTGTTGACTTTGGTTTCTTCTCCCCGTTCAAAGTCACATAAAAGGCCTGGTCATTCTAAGGAGCCAGGCCGTGAGAAAGCACCAGCTAGGCAACTTTTCTAGCACTTGTAATGTACAGAGTTAATCCTTCCCACTGGAATAGGCAGCCAGAGAACATTGTTTGAAGCTTCTGACTTAACCTGGCTCCATCCTGCTAGACTATTTATAAATAAAATTCATTACACCTGGACCCTCCAGTATGTTAAAAAAAAAAAAAAAAATCATTAACAAGGCAGTGGCTCAAGGACAGGGAATCTGACTGAAGGAAAAGGGAAGGATCCCAGTAATGTTAAAACTATCTAGTCCAACAACACATCTTACAAATGAGGAAACAAGGACAGAGGCTTGTCCAAGTTTAATTATAATCATGATAGAGCAAACTTTAAAACTTAACTTTTTCCAGGGGTGACTCCATTTTTATGATTATGTTTATATGAAAGTATATTGCTCTTTTTGTTATATTTTACTGAATATTTCAGATAGCTTAGTCAATGAAGCAAATATTGAATCAAACACTGGTGCAACTAGAATCATAGTGGTCATTTAGCCCAATCTTCAGATTCAATCCTATTTATAGATAAGGAGAATGAGGTCAGAGATGTGCTAAAACTCACCATGCAAAATTAGGCATGATGAATTCCCATCTCAGCAGTACCCATTATACCATTTTTTCCACTTTCTCTCAATTTTTCCATCCTTTTTTTCAAACTTGGCAAAAAAAAAAAAAAAAAAAAAAAGCAGTCTTTCCTTTTATAAAATTTTAGGCTAGCTTAACACGGTCATAAATCAGCACACTTCAAAATGCATGTATTGGTTTTTTTCACATTTTCATATAGTACAGTCTAAATTGTGATTTTTTAAAAACAGGGATAAAATAGGCCAAACATACAAGATTCAAGTGTATCTTGGTCAAAACTATTACCATTAATACTACTAAAATGAGACTCTCATCTGTGAAATTTCTAAACTTTTTAACATTGATAGTAAACTGACATTATCCATTTTAAATTATTTCTAACAATGGCTAGAAAAATGACCAAAGTAAATTCATTCACCACTTGATAGGCCGTAGGATTTTATCTCCTATTTACCAGTTATATGATCAAGGTACGATAATCCCAGTGTAAAAGAATTCATTTCAAAGTACATGGATTCAGAACATCATCTCTTAACAAAGATTTATAAATTTAAGCAAACCCTAGAGAAATCTGGAATTGGAGAACATGGATTTAATTCCCAGTCACTTTACTAATAATAAATGTAAGTCACCTGACCTCATTTCCTCAACTGTAAAATGAAGGAGTTGAAGTAGATTTCCAAAGTCCTTTCCAGTTTTAAATCTACAGTCCTATAATTAAAAAATCTTACCCAAAATATAAATTAGGGAATAATTTTTAGCATTATAAAAGAATTTGCTTTCTTTAAAAAACTATCCTACACAATTTTTTTTTTACCCTAAATATTACTTTTAAGAAACAAATCTCAGCAATATAAGCCATGTTCAGTTATCTTTCTTGGGAAATTTGTCTCTTTTTTGTGTTTGTTCCATTTTGCACTCATGATCAAAAATTCCCTTAGGTCATGGCTACAGTGCCTAAGCATCTAGATAAAAAGCAAAAATCTGGGAATCAATTTGTATACTTCCTTCTAAATGATACCAACATCCAGATATTTAAAATATTAACTTTGTGTCTGCATCTATATTTGTTACCATATATATATCTTATAATCTTAGGATCAAGATAACTTTTTTGAGAGTAGGAAAGCCAAAGGAACTATGATAATCTTTAAACAGAAACAAGATTATTCTAGAAACAAAGCCCAGATTTGTCATTTGCTTTGACTTTTGAATGGATTTAAATTTTATCCTGAATGACTTGGGCACTCACTGGCACAGTGACCAGAAAAGGATATCCTGAGGTCTATTCCAGATAAACTATTCTGAATTTAAGTAACTGGAATAAATCAGTGAGGATATAAAATATTTTACTGAACAATTATTTCCATATTATCTTAAATACACAATGTGCATTCAAAAGGTTATAAACTTGCTGCCTAAAAGTCACTTTGTTGTGAATTACAACACTGAATCAAAATAAGGCCACAAATTTGACCAGTTCACTCATCCCACTGCTCTAAACAACACAAAATAAAAAAATAGCATTAAAAAATTTTGCTTAAGTTAAAATTTATGCTAATGTTTTTCTGGCTAGATTTTTTCATTAGAAACCTCTTAATTGACATGCTGGAGTTTGTTCTCTTCTAATCTGTAAAATGAATACTAGAGGATTTCTAAAGGGCCTTCCCAAAGGTAATCTATTCTCCCATGATGGTTCAAATGGTGGTCCCTTTAGAGGTTTATAGGATTGTAAGAATTTTTATTTTAAAATACTAAAGTATATTGGAAGAAATATCAATAATTCCATCTACTTGTGTCCCATTGACAAGGTTACCAATTTTAAATTCTAATCCATTAAAAATCCACCTTCCAACTACAGTATTAGGGAATATTGCACAACATGCCTCTCTGGTCCTAAACATCTCAGGAGAATAAAACCAAACTTTGAGTATTAGAAAAACATCCAACAGTTGGGTCAAGAAAGGCTATCAAGACATTTCCTTCAATCTCTCTCCAGAAGTATATGGATAACTATACTGAAAAAAGGAAATGTTTTTCCACTTCAACAAACTTTCCCTTAAAATGTGAAGAACTTTAAAAGATCCCATATAAAAGAAGAAAACAACAATTTGAAAATATTCTGGAGGGAGATGGTCAAATCTCATTACAATAAATTATGAAAGAATTTAGATAGTTGCTTTGGCTATATGAGAATTTTGTTACAGCAATTATTTCTCAGAATGAGTGGGTAATCATTTGGATCATTTACATTTCTGTTCTGATTTTATCCACCTACCTTCATAGAGATGTTTTGGGTAGAAAAGTATTTTAATAAAATGGTTTTGTCTCAATTTTCAGATCTCATGGTTCAAAGTATTCAAAAGTTGTGCATATGTAAGTTTTAAATCCAGAAAACAGTCCAATTTCAAGTGTATGAAACCACTGGCGAAATGGGAAATTTCAAAATCCTTTGTATTGGCTCTTGAGAACTGTGATAAAAGTGATGAAAATTAAAAAATAAAATTCTCACTTTAAAAAATGGATTAAAAGATAAAAGAGAAATTCAAGTCCTGGGTTTACCTGGATTTAGCACTTACTTAAAGCTATTTTTAAAATTACCAGACTAAAATACTGGAGACAAAATAAGCTGATTGGAGAATGGTTGAGAAAAAATTGTTGTAGTCATTAATGAAATATCATTGTGATTTAAGGCATATGTGGAATTCAAAATAACTTGGAAGACAGGATATAGAAGAGAATATAAACATCTACAATAACATAAATAACATTAAGAAGCAGTCTTGAATGGTAATGAACAATTTCTATCATGAAGGGCTGATTATGAAACCCCTTAACCTTAAAGGAAAAGAGGTGAATCGTGGTGCAGAATGGAGAATATTAAGACATGGCTGCTAGATGGCTTTGGGTCAATGTTTTTTGTTTGAAGAAATCCCAGTTGGGAAGGAGTAAAGGGGAAATGATTGGTGCAAAAACAAAAGGCAACAATAAAACTTAAAAAAACCAAAATTAACAGATAAAGTATAATTTCATCAAAAAATCTGGTGTGCCAAGGAGCTAATACAGAAATGACATCTACATCTTTGCTACTTAATTGCCCATGACAAGTAGCTGAATGGCTATTAGCAGTGCTGGGTTGCTTAGAGGTTGCATTTCTGTGCTTTAACTTACTGAAACTGAATTATTTGGGTAATGATTTATTAGTAGATAATCTGACAGCTCAGTCAATATTTATTTGGCAGTTTCGGCTTTTGAATTTCCAGTAATTTTTATCAAATTTAAATAACCTTTCAAGACAATAACCAAACTGAAGTTATCAACTTTTCTTTTCCTCCTGCAAAAGCAACCCATATACCCAGTTTTTGCTTCACTGATTATTAACATTAATAATTTAGGTAAGTAAACAACTCATCAATGGAAGGAAGCTATTAAAGGATGAGCAGGAATGATATTTCACCTTGCTTGCACATTTTTCCACCAAGTTTATGGAGCCAAATGTTTGTACCTAACCCTTACCTTGACAATCAAACACTAAAAGCCCCAACATTTCCACGTAATCTTAGTATAACGAGCTAGGCTACAGACAAGAGAGGGCACATAAAGATCAATTTAAACTATTCAAAAGATAACTAGCATCTTGCTTTTCCCCCTATATGTTAATACTTTGAAAGCCACAAACCTTTTACCTGAAAGCATATGGGACTTTCTCAGTAACAAATTAACCATTTTAAGGTAACTGAGGTCCCCTGCATTCCTAACCCTTCTCCCCACTACCCTCCACAGTGTACAAAAATGTATTTCCTCCCTTATTTGTAGATTATAGTGACTGTCTCAATCTGAACTCAAGGAAAACAAAGGATCCCAAAGTAGCAATATATTACATAAAATATACTTAACTGACCCCTTATAGTTAAAACATACCCAAAAGTTCTTGCCATGAATAAATTTACTTTTTAGGACTGTAGCATTTTACTAATTTCTACATCTTTAACAAATTATTTTGCTTTAATATAATTGGCAATGAACAAGAACCTCTTACTGATGCTTAAGCAAAAATGAATGCTAAGTTTTGTAAAGCACATGGTGCTAGTATATCAAGAAAAGTGTGTAATCCTTAAAATGGATCTCCTTTCCTGTACATGAATTGTTATTCACATTTGCTGATACATTCTTAAAGCTACAAAATCTTTGCTTTAAAAAGGCAGGAGTGGAGGTATGGGTGCTACATGGAGGTTAAGCATTTAACTATATTCCCCCAAAAGAAGTTTATCACACCTAGGAAAACATGGGTAAGAGTACATTACATTGAATTTTAATGATTTTGAATAAGAGATAAAAGTCTGATGGCACACTGAGTAACTTTGAAACCATCACATATCTCTAGCTGGTATTCCAAAGGGAGAGGTTAAAAAAATACAACTAATACAATTTCTCTTAATCTTCACCTTTTTTTATTTTCAAAAGTCAAATGTGTTGTTATTCTTAAATCATTCATCCTCAATTTTGATTAAAGTACCATTATCTTCCCCAGATATGAAATTTCAGGATCTCTTTGGAATACTAATTTCATGTTTCTAGGTTTAACAAAACTTTTTTAAATTCCACCCTAGTTCCCTGAATCGTTTCAAGACAGTTGCTGATGTAAATTTTAATATAAAATATTTAGTCACAAAATAGTATTGCTTTTGTATGCACATTGTTGCAAGATTACTTTGCTTCTGTCAATAAAAACTATACCATTTTCCATAAAATCCTAAACAAATTAAGAATTGTGATGTAGAACAAAATTACACAGGGTGAAACAGGTGCCAGCACAACATTAGGTTATATTACATTAAAAAATAAAGTTTTAATGGTCCCAAATATATACTCAATAGCTAAGCATACACTCAGGGGAGAAAAATAAACAAAAAATGAAACCAAAAAAATTATGACACAAATGACCACATCTAGAATTCCACTCAATCTTTAATCAAGTAAGGACAAATCCCCACTTAAAAAAAAATCTGCAGTTTGAAGGGCAAAGGGAACAGATAAAAAAGAGGAAACTTTATGCTCAGCCCCTCCCCCAAGAGGTTTTTCCAAACCTGTTGTAGCTTGACTAAAATGTTCAGAATGTATGATTTCAAAGGCAGGTCTCTTTATACAAAGAAACTGCTGGCATTCTTACTAGTGAAGAATTAGGCCAGAAAAGCCCATTCTTCTGAGTCTCATACATGGTCCAAGAAAGCATATATTGATTGTAGCAACTGACCAGCCAATCCAGAGTTCCACTAACAAAACTCCTGCCCTGTTGGCTTTTTTTTTGTTTGTTTGTTTCCATTTCCTTCCCTGAGAAAAGGGCAATGTGTGGTCCAAGCTGGAAAGCTCAAAGGCTTAAGTCTTTCCCCTAAATGTATAATTTCCCCCTCCTTCTGCTCCATTGAATTGGCACTTGATTAGCAGAAAGCCAAGTGTATAAGGCTGATCAACGTCAGTCATTCACATGAGACCGCTGCTTTGTTGTGGATCTTTTTTTTGGGGGGGAGGGAGAGGGGCGTGTAGTAGAGAACCAGTTTTTTCAACAGGAACTGATCTTAGGCAGTTGCCATTATTATGACTCAAGCTTTGCTTTCTTTGACAATGGTAGAGATTCTTCCTTATCTTCATCCTCATCATCCTCTTCATCATCATCAGGATAATCTACAAGACCCACAAGGCCTCCCTGTTTGGAAAGATAAAGGATTTAAATAATTACTTTTCTACACTCCTACCATTACAAGCATATATCACCCAAGAGGACTACACTATTAATTACAATACTAATTGTTTCTAATTTCCAAATAGAAATAAACTTCTAGGAACATAATCTAACAGTTATAATGAATTCAGAACATAGTTTTGCCTAAACAACATAAATAGTAATGAGATCTGTAAGTCAACCCACAAAAACTCAATTAACCCATGATGTGCCTGAATTATAATATTGTTATTAGTATAGAACTACCTATTCTAACTATCCATTTTGGAGGGAAAATTGCCCAGGACTCTAGATTAGAAAAGGAAAAAAAATCTGTTTATATATTACAGAACTTGCAAGGATTTCTTCAACTGGCATTGGCTCCTATGATATGAGGCAGAGTATTGGGTATGAGGGTGGTAGGATAGGAAAACTAGAGTAAGAATTGAAGTAGAAGCTTTCTCTCTTCTTAGCCTTTACCACATAGAACTGGGTAGAAGAAAGGAAGTATAGTAAAGGTATCATGGAAGTATAAAAAGGTTTTAACTGGGGGCGGAGGGGGGAGGGAAGTGTACAATCTAAATGGATTGGCTACAGGTGAATCATTTAATGCAACTGACGACACAGACAAAAGAACAACTTGCCTGTGCAATCTTTCTTTTCACCCAAGGTGACCCAAAGAGAATGTAAGGTGATAGGAGAATAGTAGCAGGAATGAAGGATACTACTTTTAAAGTAGTATTCAAATAGAGGCGGCTCCACAATTTTAAAAAGTATTATATTTGAGATAAGGGTGGGGGAAAGGGGAGAAGAAATCAGTTTGTTGAATCAGCAGAGACTGGAGTGCCAAAGCAATAGCTCTAAGGATGACTTAAACGTGATTTTTTAAAAATTCAATTATAGAATGGTGGAATTTCTGCTATAGTATAGGAGAATAACTATAGCTAGATCAGAAGAATCTTTTTATGTCACTCTGCTTAGTGCCCGTCTGAAGGAAGCTCCAGCAGATGGCAGCAGAGAGCTATAGCTGAATTCTAGGGACCACTGACAGTGTCGGAAAAAAAAAAAAGGGGGTGGGGGGGGAGAGAAGAAATGAGGGAGGAGGGAGGGGATGGGAGAGGGACTGTAATAGTAGGAAATTTCAGTGTGGAACTTTTAAAAGTATTATAATTCACTTGTGAAGTGGGTAATACCTTGATTATTCTTCAAACTTTTTAAATAGACTAAGAAGTTTGTATCAATATACTGAGCTGTCCAATTAAGAGATTTTTTTTTTCAGTTCCTGGACTGGAATTCCACTCTGTCCCTCTCAATTCTGCATAAATTAATGCATATCCTAAATTCCATGGATGTCATTACCACAAAGGCTATATACATGTAAATAAGAGTAGATTTCACAAAGTTAGGATAGACATAAAAGAACTTCAACTCTTTTAGGAAATTTACTCCATCTATCACTACTTTTTAAGAAGATGAGGAAAACAGCTTCTTTACTTCAAAGAATAAGCTTTAAAAAAAAAAAAAAACTTTGTTCTCAAAGTCTATAGATAACAGGTTATTAGTTGGATGAAATGATAAAATGAAATATTCATAAGATTTTTTGGTAAATTACTTATTTCTGGAAGATACTTTTGAGTTTCTTAACAAAAAAGATTTTTAGTAATTTTAAATCTCTTCTAATTGACTAAATATTACTGGGTCAATGGTGGAGACTTATTCCTTAATCTTAAGCTTTTATTTGGAACAAGAAAAATTAAAAACAAAACAAAACTTAAGTAACAAATATTAAACTTTACAAGTAATCTCTGTAAGAGAACATGAATGGGGTACACCAGGCAAGGAAAATAACTGCTGGGAAAACTACTACTTCTGAAAACATACCTTTGTAGTAATAGCTGCCGTCTGAGATGTGCTTTTAGAAACGGATCCAGGAGATCCGGGTGAACCTGGAGACCCAGGTGAACCTGGAGATCCAGGTAAATTAGTTGCAGATGACTGACTGGTAAGATTAGTCTTTGTTCCACTGGAGAGGGAAAGCTTAAAACTTGGACTCTGGCGACCAGAAAGATTAGTTTTCAGAAGCACCTCCTTTTCTTCTGTTTCTTTTACTGAAAAGGAAATGATATACTTAATAATCTAGGACATATACTATGCTTATTTTCATATATTCTTACATAAATAATTCAATAAAATACTACTTAACAATTTTAGAAATAAAAATGGACTCATTTAAGTTGTATCAGTGGACTGATTTGTAGTTTGCAGAGGATACATACACAATAAAACATTTTAATATACTGGATCTTAGAAACAGACTTAGAATATTTCATATTATTTACCCTCATAACCCAAGAAACTTATCCAAATGTACAAATTTATAATTTCACAACAGATGTAAACTGTTCCTTAAAAACAATATCCTATCCAGCAATTATGAAAATACAAAATATGATCTTCAATTTCCTCAGCAAGGGAGAACTCTGGCTGTGCAAACCCATCTATTTCTACAAAACTGGTCCATGACTAGTTATATTCTAGGAAGCTTATCTAGGCTTCCTAGGTTAACTTAATTGACAATGGAAAAATCTATACATAGGTCTTTCTGATGCGAAAGCCCAAAACTATGTCATGCTGTTTCAACAACTGACAATTAAATAAATCTAAAGACATGATCAACCAAAAAAATTTAATTTGTTAAAAAAAAAAAAAATCAAATATGACAGTTTTAAGCAGGCCACATTCATATGTCTAAACCTGGGTACTTTTTAATTTTTTAAAATATCTAACTCCTTTTACATACATTTCTTCCTTTCCATGAATTTACTGATTGGTTCCATAATATCTTCATCATTTTTTGTTTTGTCAGATGGAGGTACCACAGCCTCTCCATCTTCCATATCTTCATCATCAGTATTAAACCACATTTCCTCTTCATCTTCTAGTGTTCGTGCATCTCTCCGATATCTATGATTTCTCAAGATGGAACGCATACTGTAAACAAAATCAATTTAAAATACAGTCAATGAACATAAATTAAGGAAGTAATTCAAACAGATAACTTTTTTTTACTATCCTTAAAGTACAATGCCCAATGCAATCAGCTGCACTCTTAAAAGGAAAACAAAAATCAAAATCTATCACCTTCAGATATAAAACCTTAGGTTGGTGAAGAGATCGTTTTATATCTAAAAATCACTTTATTATTACACAGATTTAAATGATTTTATATAAACCAACAACCTCTCAGTGCCTTCAACACACCCCATTTTGCATTTTCTCTAACAGGATTCTAAACTTATATATCAACAGTGCAATTTGTTGCAATGGATAATGGCTATGAAAGTCCCTTTTTAATGAAGTGGGCACATATAATTGATCAAGAGAAATTTTGATTATTACTGCAGTAAATTTGGAAAATCTAAAAGTTGACAATCAAAACAGAGATAAAATGTTGTAATGAAATTCTGATTTTACTGTTGGCAGATGAAGTTGAAAACATTCAATTTTTCAACTTCAATCCTGATAATATCCTGGTAACTACAGGTCAGTAGATCATGCCAACATACAAACATGTGTGGCAGTGTGCATCAGTGGATAAGGCACTGGACCGAGGAGTCAGGAAGACGTGGGTTCAAATCCCATCTTAGACACTATTTGTGTGACACTAAACTAAGTTACCAGTTCTCTGTGTCTCAGTTTCCTCATCTGTAAAACGAAGTCTTTACAAGTCTGTGACATCTATGGTTATCCCTTCTAGTTCTAAAACTTAAGACCCTAGGATCTCATACAGCACTTGAGAAATATTTGAAACTGCAAATGCAGAGATTAGGGAAATCTTTCTCTGTTCCTTTCTCCCCAAATATCAAGCCCCCTTGCATCCCTCCTTCTCCCTTTAATGAAATTGAATAAACAATGAAGAGAGCCAAACGTGTATTCACCTGTCAAGTTTGGGATTATCTTGCCTTTCCCTTTGTTGTTCAAATCTCAGTTTTAATCCTTTAAATGTCTGTACATAATCTACATCTTCCAGTGCTTTCCAGTAATTTTCAATTACATGAGCTGTTAATGATTTTATATCTTCCTACAGAAAAGAATTATAATCATAAACCAAAAGAGGGAAATGTTATTTTAAAAGGATTCTGAAGTTTTATATCTGGTTGAAATGTAGCAAATATAGCAAACTAATTATTAAAGTTAAAAAATGTCTATGTGAATTCCTTTTAAATAAAGAGCAATAATTTCAGTCATGTTTTAACTGAATTATCACCAAATAGGTGTAAAAAGAAAAATAAACACCAGATTATCAGATTTAAGTGTTGAAATGTAGTGCTAAAATACCAACTTTAGGGACTATTAATTGAAAATGTACTTTAGAATTATTTCTGTGATGTCTACATAATGAAGTCATTATTTTAAAAAATAAAAATAAAACCCCCAGGAAACAAATTAACAAAAGCAAAATAATTATTTAAAGGTCAACAGTATACTTGATTTCAATTAATTGCCTATTCTCTTAAAATGATTATTAAATTATTCATCATAAAATTTGCTGTTTTTAAAACTGTCTTATAAAAGAGAGTTATACTACTTCTCAAGAAGATTGTTTAATTTCTATGCTAAATTTGGGACTGAACTTAAAAAAATATATTTAAAAAAATACTTAGAATTTAAGAAACCCCAACACATACACAGTCTGTCAAAACACTCTCTCCCAACAGTACAGTATATTCATGACTATGAATACAAAACCATTTTGAAACCATAAAAATTACTTCAAATATATCTAATTATTAAAATACAATTGTCAATCAAAAAAGTTAGAGGACCCACCACTCTAATAAATTCAAACATCTCTATAATGGCAGAGTTCATTAAATTGTATCGGGATCCATTGTTGAGAAATGCTTTGACTACTGGTTCAAATAAAAAGCTTTTCATTATGTATCGGTTGTAGAATTCATCTTTCAACCCAATGATCTTTCTCTTAAAACGAAGGGCACCTGCAACACAGAAGCAAGACTATTTAAAACCACAAACCATTCCCACGATTTATGCTTTTAAAAAGAGAAAGAAATTAATCCATGTTAACAGTTAACATATACATTCCTTGTGTTGAGCGAGTTCACATTTCTGAAAAAGTTAAAGAAAAAAACCCACAACACACCCCAAATATGTTAAGAAACAGTCTCTAAAGTCCCAACAGATTTTATTAGACAAGAGTTTCTGCATTGTAAACACTTTGAAACTTTAGTTAACCAGACAAGCTCCAAACCTAAGGCAATTTTCAAAATATGAATTTTATCAGTGATTAATATTCCAGGAACAAAATTGTTACATTTGTGACCAAAATATATTTATATTTTAATCAGGAGTGATGAAAATCTAACCCTAACCCTATTGTGTTTCCTACCTAACACCAGCATTTTTAAAATAATATCCTTTTACATGCTAAAAGCAGAAAACTATTGTTTTTAGAAGGGTATTTTGGCTATGGAATTTGATGGATTTTCTAGGCTTTAACTTTTCAAATGTTTCAAAACGGCTTCAACTTGGACACTCCATTAAAAAAAAAAAAAACTTCACCTGAAATACGAATTTACATAAGGTGCAATAAAACCCAGAAAAATTTGCCTTCCAACAATTTAGGAACAAACTTAGAGGATATTCTTTAAAATTTGTTAATCTAGTCTATCTCAGCGAGTATGCTTTTAAAAATTTTTTTCTAGTTTTCCATTTTTTTTTTTTTTTTTACAATTAATTAGGCTTTAACTTACAGATCAAGAGATATATTCGCATCTTGAAGTATGGGGAGTTACTTGCTTAAGTCACCATTCGTCAAGATCCAAATATACTCCGACAACTAGACTTCAACAAAGCCCTCTTTTCCTAAACCAAATCATCAGTAAGTTAATGCCCCAGTTATTGTAAACAGTTTAAAAAAGCATACTCACTTCATGCAGTCACATCGTCTTCGGTTGTCAAGATTAAATATTGTGTTTGTTTTTTTGATTCTTTGGAGATCATGGAAGTGGCTCGTTAAATTGCCAATTTGTTATTAATCAAGTCCTTCATGAGCAGGTAGCCAGGCAACCATGTTGACACGGTTTCTGGGTGGGAAGGCAGAGGAGTAAAGCAGCTCAATTTTTCTTCAGTTGGCAGAAAAGAGGTCCACAAGTGAATGCCAAATTAGGTACAGGTGATTATAAACTGCTCTCTAACAATAACTTATTCAAGAGTGTTTCTTACAAAAGAAACACACTCTGGGTAGGGAGTTTAAAAATAGTTTATATAATAGTAACTGCATTTAATTTGTTTTTAACTACTGACTATTTTGAAATACATAAGCATGGTGAAGTAGACAGTTTAAAATTAGACTAGACAGGGAGACATTTTTCTCTGTAATTACTAAGTCAAAACCTAACAAGTTTTTTTTTGTTTTGTTTTGTTTTATTTTTCCCCAAAGTAGCAACACTAAAAATTAAGTGTTTTTACTTTAGATAACCAAGTGAAGCGCAATGAAGCAGAGATAAGATGTTCCTCAAATATATTTAGGGCTTAGGTTAAAGTTTTAAAATTGGTCAAATTAAATAAAACTATTATGGTTTTTATGTTGGCAGCTGGACAGAACCTGTCTGAAAACTTGTATTCTATGAAGAAATACATTCATTCTAAATTCTCCAGAGTTCAATAATTACTCCCCAAGAATCTCACATCCCATATTTATAAGATTCTGATGACTTGTAATATGTATGTTACTAATCATAATATAAGGAAGGGCACCTAACTACCTCTACTTCTTATATAAAAGGCAGTTCTAATAATAAAATTTCCAAATTTCCCCAGATAACCTTCAACTTGTTCTATCAAGAAATGACTTATGCAAATATTCAACCACTATCTTTTTTATTATTTTTTTGCTGAGGCAGTTGGGGTTAAATGACTTGCCCAGGGTCACACAGCTAGGAAGTGTTAAGTGTCTGAGGCCAGATTTGAACTCAGGCCCTCCTGACTTCAGGGCTGGTGCTCTATCCACTGCACCACCTAGCTGCCCCTCAACCACTATCTTTTACCAAATTGTTATTTTTTTTAAATTGCCAGAGTTCTGTTTTTACTAAAATATTTCCCATATGTTTCATTATAAAATGAACAATGTTTTTAGTTTGTTTGAGCATAAAAGGTCTTGCGAATTGTTTATATAATCATGTAGTTTTCTGACTAAATAGAAAGCTCTGTTAGGGAATATTTTTCTTTACTTCAGTATAAAAGATGTACATTTCAAAAGAAACAAATGAATGATTATAGCTAGAAACATCACAAGGTAAAATTTCTGGATTTTAAGCCCGATATATAGGAAAGTAATAGTACTGTTGGTTCCCCACCCTCTCCCCCCCATCACAACGTCTAAATATGGTTGTATCCAAACTGATAGATCAATCATAAAACATAGAATAAATCATAAACAATAAGAATATAGTAATGGTAAAGAAAATTCCAACTAAATTCAAGTCATTTTTATATTTAATTTTGGAATATATTTGTATATGGGTGGAAATGAAAGTGCTTTAATGTTAATAATTCTGAGAATTCAGAGTGCATATTCAGGTAACTGTTGTTAATGTTTTCTTGAAATTTAAACTTTATTCTTCAGACTCACGTAATTTCCTGTGGTATCAATATACCATTTGCTGATGTTTATAATACCCCAAATTAATGAGTTTTTTGAAGAAATACTAAGTTACAGTCCTCAATAGACAGACAGCTCTCCCAACTGAATGTTTTAGAGATGCTAAGCTTCCCTGAGAGGAATCCTGAGGAGACACTGATTTTAAAGTAGGTATGTAGACTAGTATCACAAAGTCAACATTAAGATAAAACTTGTATTGACTTATTCTTGTAACAGTTTTGCTTTTTCTCAACTGACACTTATCAAAAAATATAGAAGCAACTTTAAAACCACACCACAAAACTGTACTAAGCAGGAACCAGAAATTTGTTTTCCATCCAAATACACGTCAATATTTCCATGCTTCATTATCATTTGGAATGATACAAATTACAAGCTTTATTTAAGCTCATTTCTCTTTATTTATTTATTTTTTTGCTCATCAAATTTGCTCATCAAATAATTTATTTGTACTTAAGAGGCCTTCCTTTATATATTCCACTAACTCTCTAAACTAGAGGATGAATGTAATAGTAAAGAGATGCAATATACATTGTTCTGCTGACTCATCTGCCAAATAAAAGTCACCAGTACCAGTGAAATATTTAAAATAATGGTTGAAAGGAACCAAGATAACCTCAAGAAAGAATCCAAATAAATAATTTCTAAAATTATGATAGCAAGACAAAAGGGAGGATTGTGAACTGACCTCATGTGCTCTTAAATGAATGTGCGCGCGTGCGCACACACGCGCGCGCGCACACACACACACACACACACACACACAAATGTACATATTGCATACAAAACAAGTAACAAATATCCTGAGAGAAACAATGTGAAATCCCTCAAAAATAACATGGTGATAGTAAACTTAAGTTCTAATTTCAGCAATTCAGTAGACAAGTACTTATGCACTGAATCTGATTTTTAAAAAACACATTAAAAAAAGAAATTAGACATTATCAAGTTTTTGTTTTTTATTTAGCCTCTAGGAATGGATGGTTCTGGATCTAGAAATTTAAAAATTAGGAGTATTATATGTCAACTTGACTAGACTAACATCAATATATTCATTAACTATTTTATTGTAAACAATATCCAGAATTAATTATACTTCGGTCAAACTAAGTATTGAAAGATAATGGATTTTGAAGGTTCACCAGGACAGACACTTATGAAGCACCCACTTTTCATAAATGTATTAAATGCTTAAAAAAAAAAACCAAATCCTTATTCTGAAAGCACTTATACAATCAACTTGATGTGGGAAGTATGGGGAGGAGAGAGATGCAATACATACAAGTGACTAGAATTCAGTGGAATTTGAAGAGAGAGAGAAAGCACTGTCAAACAGAACCAGGAGTTAAGACTTTGGAAAAGTGGTAACACCACTGCTGAACCTTGAAAGAAGAGAATTCTGGCGATCGAAAGGGAGATGGGGCTTCCCAGACACAGGAGACAGTTTACACTAATGCTTGATGATAGGTAATAGAAAAAGGTCTTCAAATGAGGAGCCACTGACTATGTTTTATAGCAAGGAACAACCATCTTGTCTTAGGAGTAACAAACAAATCTATCTTACAAAAATTACTATTGCAACTATATGCCATATGGCAAATAGAAGAAAGAATGGAAGCAAGAAGACCAGGTAAAATTGAGCAATTGAACTCTAGTGGCTGCCTTGACAGAAATGGAATTAGGAGTTAGGTAAGGTGTGCAACAGATAGAGCACTGGGCCTGCAGTCATGACTGAGTTAAAATTTGACAATTACTAGCTGTGTGACCTTGCTGGTCGAGTCACTTCACTTGTCTGCCTCAGTTTTCCTCAACTGTAAAGTGAGGATAACAGCATCTACCTCAAAGTGTTGTTGTGAGGGAGGATTAATTAAAACAGTAATTGTAAAGTGTTAATAGTGACTATTATACAACAAATGCTGAATAAATGCTTTTCCTCCTCTTCCCCCAAATTGATAGACTTAAGAAATGACAGAACTCATTAAGAAATGATAGAACTGACAAGATCTGGCTGAATATAGGTGAAGACACAGAAGAGTTCTAAAACATGGAGCAGGTAGCTAACTAGTGAAGTAGATAAAGCTCCAAGCCTGGAATCAGAAGACAAATTCAAATCTGGCTTCAAACATTTACTAGCTGTCTAATGCTGGCAAGTCAAATTAATCCTGTTTGTCTCTGTCTCAGTTCCTCATCTATGAAATAAGCTAGAGAAGAAAATGGTAAACCATTCCAATATCTTTTCTAAGAAAATCCTAAATGGGTCATAGAGAGCTGGACATGATTGAAAAACAAAGATATGAAAAGGCAAGATGGTTAAGCTCCAGCCGATGGCTTCAAATTTTGCAGGAAAAGTTTAAAAAGGTATTCTATTAAGAAAAGAGGTACATATAATGATGGCAGAAAAGAGATATTTAGGGTAAGGGAGCTGAGATCCAGTAAAAATAGCCTAAGAAAAGGTATGTTATTATAACTTCTAAGAAAATTAGAGTCAAGAAAAAAAAATAAATAAAAGGATTTCTACACAAAAGTGGGGGTGTCAAGCTGATAACTAAATTTTGGGGAATTTTGGGAAATCAGAAGGGACTTAAAGATGATACTTGTAACTCATAAGAACTTTCTCATTATAACGGCAGTTAGGAGTATATATATATGTATATATCACACAGAGGACACAATTCTAAGTTGAATATGAAAGGATAATATCCAAAAAAGTTAAATTAAGGGGTGAGAGGAATATATTGGGAGAAAGGGAAAGATAGAAATGTGTAAATTATCTGTCACAAGTCAAGAAAAAGCTTTTATAGTAAAGAAAGGAGGGAAGGAGAATTGAGTGAACCTTACTTTCATCACGACTGCCTCAAAAAGAAAATAACATGCACACTAAGTACAGTGTACTTACCCTATACCCGGCAGGAAAGTTGGAGGAAAAGAGGATCTGAGAATGAGGGAAGAGTAATAAGAGAGCATATTGGGGGAGAGAATGGTCAGAAGCACAATACTTTTGAGGAGGGACAGGATGAAAAGAAAGAACAGAATAAATGGGTAGGAAAGAAACAAAGGTTTTTCCACAACAACTTCCCGCCCAATTTTTAGATTATTTCAAACTAGTGTATTGAAAGACTTTTTATACTGACATCTTCAGAAATAATGATGATGGGCATTTATAATACGTAGATGAGTAGATGTAAGTGATACTTGAGAGCTTCTTTTCATTTAATAATGCACAGGCATTGCCGAAAAAAAGTTATTTTTGTGTTTTTTTCCTCATTATAATGGTGCATTACTTAAAGGTATGGAGTATTTTTACCTTTCTTTGTATCCCCATGCTTAGCATAGTAGGTGCTTAATAAATGATAGCTGACTTGAAAAAACAAACTATATTTCTATAAGATGCAGTTAACATATTTCCCTGACTTCCTTAAAAAGTAAACAGTATGGGGCAGTTAGATGGTGCAGTGGATAGAGCACCAGCCCTCAAGTCAGGAGAACCTGAGTTCAAACCTGGCCTTGGACACTCAACACTTCCTAGCTATGTGACCCTGGGTAAGTTACTTAAGCCCAATTGCCTCAGCAAGAAAAACAAACACACAAACAAACAAAAAACAAACAGTGTGAGAAATGAAGCAAGTAAGTTAGGGTTTATGCAAGGCATAAACAGTAATGGAACAAACAAGGAATGAAGACTGACAAGAAAAAAATTTGGGAGGACAAAGCAGGAACCAAGAGAACAGGGACTGGAATTTGCACCAACAAAAATAAGAAGCAGAAGAGAACAATGGAATGAAAAGATAGGAACATGTGATCATACTGGAGAATCTCAAGAGTTCAAAGTCAAGGAGATGGCAGCTTATTGGTGAAATTCCTGTGGGATAGTAGGTCATATGAGTTTAGGAGACCAATGAATGAGAGTTCAGAATGTTCCGAGGAACATCAGAATATGTACTGAACTTGATAAAGAGAAAGAGAGCTGTTAGCACAAGGATCTAGGCAAGGTAATAGATACATGAAATAAACTTCAAAGTACAAAAAGTTTCTGAGTAATAGTAATATAGGGAGCATAACAGGGATATTAAGAAAGAAGCATGACAACTTGTCCTAGAATGTTAAAGGAAAGGAAGGTGTTCAGGAAGATAGATTATGAAAAGAAATTTATCTAGGATGAAGGGGAATTTGTTACCAATAGAGACAGGATTCCATAGGGAGAAATGGAAAGGTGACAGAAATGGAAACAATAAAACAAAAGGAAAAGAACAAAGGAAACAAGGAAGGTAGGTGGCAAATGGAGAGGGATAGAACTTGATGAAAATGAGACTATCAGAAGTAGGAGGGATGGGCTTTTTGTTTTTGTTTTTCCTTTGAGGAGGCAACTGTGAATGACAGGGATTAGAGAAATAAGAATTGTAAATTTGCTAGCAAAGGACTTAGTAAATTCCAGGTGATTGGGGTGGTACTCACCTTTTAGTATTCTAGAATATTGGAAGTGGGATGTGGGAAGTGTCAAAGTATTAGAGTAAGAGTTAACCAAAGTATGGACTTATTCTACCAACATTCAATGGTCACTATAGTCTGCCCATTCCAGAACAGTAAAAGTAATCAATAATCTGCATACATATTTATTGATTATTCTAGAATTAAGAGGGGGGAAATAAAACCATTTGATACCAATAATATCATAGTAACCCTTATGTAATGGTACTCATTGATCCTACTAGAAAGTAACACTTACATAATGCCAAGAAAGCATGCTTTGAGGCCATGAGAACTAGGACTCTCCGTAGGATATCCTTATTAATAATGTAATTCTTTATGTGGTAGGTATGGTGCTCCACGCAGAATGTTAATAATTCCAACACAAGTGCCAATAACTGGGCAGTTTGAAAGTCATCTAAAATAAATAAATGTAATTATGAAAAATTCTTTATTGTGACAGTATTTCTTTGCTCCCAAAATGAGAGTTAATATAAGTATATGTTAATTTTAACATTTGTGAAGTCATATAGCTTTATATCAAAATATCCATTCAAATCTTCTAAAGAAAAATACATAGGAAAAAAGCATCTTGACTTCTAAGTAACAGGAGCACAAGCTAAGGGGAATAGTTCATTCAAGTTAAGTCACAATGTAACTATAAATTTTACAACTGTTTTTATTTTAAAAGTAGGTCGATCAAGTACTCCTTGTTTTAATTCATCTCAACAAATAATTGTATTTATTTGTATTAGGTATTTGTATTATTTTTAATTAGGAACTGAAATTGAAGTTCTTAGTAATTTAAAGAAAACTGCAACTGGTATGTAAGTTCTCCAAAGTACAATGTAGAAGAGCTAAACAAATTTTAAAAATTGAACTGTTCTTACCAGGAAAGAATAAGACAATACAACTATTCAAATTATTTAAATATTCTCAAATTAATCTCCTTTATCTTTGCAAATGCACGTAAAGTATAAATACTATTTACCAAAAAAATTCTAAAAGGATATCACAAAAATAGTACAGCAAAAACAAACTTTGCTATGCCTCTTAAGAGGTCTTGTAGCATTAAGGACAATGAAATATTAATTTTAAGATTCCAAGGAAAAACTAGTATTAGAATTCAACAAGTTTCAATTGCTACTTTGAACTTCAAATCAAAATCACAGAATTTAAAAACAATTAGCAATTATAAACAATTTCTCTGAGTCACCTTACCTTTACTAGGTTTCTCCTCTGTTGTGTTTGCCAGCAAGGGGGCCGTAAGAACATGCATGCAATGCTTATAGAAGAAACCCAGAAATTCAGTCTTTTCAGTTTTCTAAGGAATTAAAGAAACTTTTATGAACTTTAATTGCACAGATAAGAGCCTTAATCACTAAGAACAAGAGTATTACGATAACTATGAAACTCACAAAATCTAAGATGCAAAAAATAGTTGTTGCTTACATTGGCAGTGGCTAGCATGTTCTCTGGGTCAACTAAAGTTCGAAGCAGACCCATAAGTTGGACTGCTCCTCCAAGTTCAGGATCTGTATCACAAATCATATGCTCTATAATAAGATTGATAAGTAGGATATCCTGTTGAGAAGAATACATACAAAAAGGTCCATTATTATGGGACGAAAGGGATATTTTTGAAAACATTAAAATAAACTATAGCATTAATTTTTACTACTCTTCTAACTCTAATATTTCCTCCTATGGTTAAAATAATGTAATAGAGGGGGAAACCGATTTAATTCTTTAAAGGACTATAATTTTAAGTACAAAGTTGTATAACACCATGGAAAACTAGTAGCTGAAGTTTTCAAGTGCCTTTTTTGTGTCCTTCAGTAAACCACATAAAAGGTTAAAAAGGGGAGGAAGTTCAGTAGAAAAAAAGTTTACGCTTGTATACCATGGGGAAAACAGGTATAGAAGCAAGATAGTCTTGTTTTTAAAGAGGGTAGAAAATGGGAATAGGCATGTCTGATACATATGGAGTAGATACTAAGAATATATACTAGCTACATCAGGTACATGGATGAACAACTACCTGATATTAATAGGAAAAGGTATAACCCATTTTCCACGGTGCCCAGATTATGGGAACTTAATAAATTTTTGCTTATTTTAGATGTGATGTGGCCTGCAGCAATAATAATAATAATAATAATAATAACTCAAGTTCTTAATCTTAAAATGATTTTGACAAAAACTATGTTTATAAAAATTTTTAATGATAATTAAGTTATTAATGATTAAGTTACTAATGATTAATGATTTAATGACATAACAAACAAAATTCTAAAAATAAAAGATTAACAGTAATTTAAGGATATTTTAAAAGATCTCTCAAATAAGATAGTTTTAGGAATAACAGCAAGGAGCAATGATGCACAATTAAAATAGAAAAATCAAAGTTGACAAATTAAGAGCATCAACATAAATTCCAGTTTATTTTAACTTATTAAAATCGCCAAAGAAACATTCTGCTATTATGATGGTATTACTAAAAAAAAAATAATTCACATTCTCAAATAAAATTATTTTAGTCATTTTAAAAGACATTATCCATTACTTGAAGAGGGGGAAAAAACCCAATCTATTTCTTCTCTGGGTTAGGCAAGCAGAATCACAAACACCATTAAAATTTTAAAATGCTTCCTTTTAAAAGTTTATAAAATTATTTTAAAAATATATTCCTGACAAATAGAAAATCTCCTTGTTAATTAATAATCTTCATAAAGACAATTAGAAACTAAATAAGGACAAGGCAAGAAAGCAAGTATATGGCAGAACAAGAAATGAATCTGATTCTCAGGATTTTTTAAATGAAAACATGCATTAACAACTAAAGAATCCAAAAGGTAAGTATTAAATTTGTACAAGGATACAAGAAAATATTTGATTGTTTTACCACTGATTAGGTTGGGTAGGCCTATACTCTTTCCTCTTTCTCATTTAAAAATATCCAGAACTTAAATCTTTAAGAAATATTTACTATTAGTGCAAATAATATTTACCTTGTTGGTTATTTTTTGCTCTGTTAACTTCTTACTTACATCATCGTTCTGTTGTGCCTCCTGCATGACAAACTCTCGTACCATGGATGGATTATATTCAACCAAGTATGAGAATATATCAGTAGCAGCACTTCGCACCTGTGCATCATCCATACCCTGTAGATTAAAAAGTACTTTTCTTTTTCTAAAAAAATATGGAACACGGGAGACAAACATATTTGGGGCATTCGTTTTTTAACTTCTAATGTCTGTTCAGTTTTAAAATCTTAGCTGACATAAGGTTTCAGTGTTAGAAATGAAAAATCATTAACAGAATTTTGAATCTGAGTGTCAATTTACTAAGTCTTTAAAATATTTTTTTTGCCTGAAATACCCAATATTGAATAGTAGAATTTGCTTTTAGAGACTTCTAATTCTCTTTACAGTATGCTTCCTCTTTCCCATTTAAAAATATCCAGACAAGTTATCTTGTCTAACAAACAATGATTCTGCCCTAGGGCCTGCTCAGTGATTGGTGAATCCCTGCCTGGAGAGGCTCACTTCATTTCCAGCTGCCTCTTTGGTAGGTTCTATCTCCCTACCAGCTTTGTTGTTCATATATAAGTATCTCTACCCTTTTTATGTTCTGTCTTTCCTATTAGAATGCAAGTTTTTGAGATTAGGTACCACTTTGTTTTCTTGTTTTTGTATTCCCAGAGCTTATCACAGTGCCTGGCACATAGTAAATGCTTAATAAATGCTCTTATGGTTCAAATATACTATTCATTGAGACATATAAATATCTAATTCACAGAAAAGTCAAAAGCTCATAAATCTAGTTTAACAGGGTTTAGTTGAATTGATATGTTTAAAAAAAAAAAAAACCCAGTTCTTGTTTATAACAATTAGGAATCGGAGAAAATGAAATAAACTTACAAGGATGACTTCTAGAGCTGGTAGAATACCCATACTTGACAATGTCTTAAAAAAAGCATCTCTGTTTTGAGGTTGTAATGTTTGAGAAAATGCACAGAATTCTTTAAGAAAATTAACCTGAAATTAAGAAAAAATATTAGTGAACAGAAGAGCTGAATGTTAATTGTTTTATATCATTTTCATTAACATCTAATTTCTTACCAACTCTTGTCTCTTTTCTTCATCTGTTGCCTCATCTGTTAGTTGTGCGAACAAATCTGTCAAAAACTTTTCATCCTCCTATAATAACAAATGATAACCATTAAAAAATTAATGCTCAAAATACCATCTTAAGATAGTAGCTACAATGTAAGGTTATCATGGAAAAAGATAGCAGTGGAATAAAATTATCATTTCAAAGAACATCACTTTAAATCTCTAGTTGAATGCATTTAATTTTAACAATCATTTGCTGATATAGTAACCCCTACCATTATATCAGCTCAACTAAATCAAAAATCAAGGGAAAATTCAACCTATTGTTACTAGCTATGTAATACACTTCAAAGGTAAGTGCATAGAAGGCAAAATCATCAAATTAGCAAGTGAAAGAAATCTAAGGATCTCTAACTGGATGATGGGATTAAAAAAAGAGATTTCAACAAGCCAAAAAGTTGACTTAAGCACTAGCATTTCCTTATATAAAAGCCAGAAAAGAGATTGCAGAAAACACAAACTGTTATGTACCCTTTTAAAAAAATTATGTAACAGTAGTTCAATATTGAGAATATCCTTTTGAATCTCCTTTTGCTCTCCCGTGTATTTATAAATGTTTCATTGAAATTTTTTTTGGCATCACTACCACTGCCCCCCTCAATTCCTTCCAAAAAAAACCCTCCCAAGGCAGCTAGATATCACAGATACAAGAGTAGCCTTGAACTCTAAGGCTTCAGACATTTAACACCTTCTAGATCCTGGGCAAGTCACTTAATCCTAAACAAAAAATACAAATACCCTTCCATCTGTTTTCCTTTTAAAAAAAATTATACTTGGGCAAAACAAATCTACACATTGACTCTTTATATGATATGACTCACCAATATATGAGAAAGGATATTGATAATGTCTTTAAAGCAAGTTTAAAAAAAATCAGTGCCATTAATTCATCTAGAAGGTTTAGGGATCTTTGAATTGCAATGAGCCCATATTGAAATATGAAAGTCAAGAAAACCAATTCAATATTCAGATGAATTAAGAAGGATATATGATCCAGCACTAGGGAGATGATAGTTATGCTTTACTCTGCCCTAATTAAGAGCCCTAATTAATTTTGGATACTATAGGCTAGAAACTGGAAAATGAATGGATGCCCATCAATTGGAGAATGGCTGGGTAAATTGTGGTATATGAATGTTATGGAATATTATTGTTCTGTAAGAAATGACCAACAGGATGAATACAGAGAGGCTTGGAGAGACCTACATGGACTGATGCTAAGTGAGATGAGCAGAACCAGGAGATCATTATACACTTCGACAACGATATTGTATGAGGATGTATTCTGATGGAAGTAGATTTCTATGACAAAGAGACTTAACTGAGTTTCAATGGATAAATGATGGACAGAAACAGCTACACCCAAAGAAGGAACACTGGGAAATGAATGTGAACTATTTGCATTTTTGATTTTCTTCCCGAGTTATTTTTACCTTCTGAATCCAATTCTCCCTGTGCAACAGGAGAACTGTTTGGTTCTGCAAATATGTATTATATCTAGGATATACTGCAACATATTTAACATATATAGGACTGCTTGCCATCTTTGGGGGGGGAGGGGGGAGGGAGGGAGGGGAAAAAACGAAACATAACCGAGTGCAAGGGATAATGTTGTAAAAAATTACCCTGGCATGGATTCTGTCAATACAAAGTTGTTATTAAATAAAATAAAATTAAAAAAAAATTTGGATACTATATTTTACAAAAGCATAGATAAACTGGAGAAAATCCAGAAGAGAATTACCAGGATGAAGGGTTTCAACATCAGCTGAAGAAACTAAGAATATTTAGCCTGAAAAGATATAGCCTGAAAAGGGAAAAAGGAGGGGTAAAGTTGGAACAGAAGGTTTTGCAAGGGTCAATGATGAAAAATTATCCATGCATGTTAAAGATATAGTTAAGTATTCAAAGGGGTATAAAGTGAAAAGGGGATTTGATGTATTCTACTTGGTTCCAGAGGACACTAAGAGCAATGGGTGTAAAATGATGTGAAGAAAAAGTTCCTCCAAAAAAAAAAAAAAAAAAATCTGAGTTATCCAAAGGTAAAATCAGTTGCCTGAGGTACTGAGTTACTCCTAAATGGGGGTAGGGGGTGGGGTGGGGAAGAGAGGCTGAATTGGTAAACTTTCTGTTTTTCAGATATGAGTTGGACTAGATGACCTAAGGTCTCTTTCAGTTTTTGAGATTCTGTGACATGCATATCACTCTTAAGATTTAATACTCTGAGCTCTCTTCAACAATGAGATGATCCAAATCAGTTCCAATTGTTAAGTAATGAAGAGAACCAGCTACACCAGCGAAAGAACTATGAGGAATGAGTGTGGACCACAACATTTCCACTGTTATTGTTTGCTTGCATTTTTACTATCCTCGGTTATTTTTTACGTTCTAAAAATCTGATTTTTCTTATGCAGCAAGATAACTGTATAAACATGTATACATATACTGTATTTAACATTAACATGTATTGGACTGGCTGCCACGTAGGGGCAAGGGGAAAAGGAGGGGTAAAGTTGGAACAGAAGGTTTTGCAAGGGTCAATGATGAAAAATTATCCATGCATGTGCTTTGCAAATAAAAAGCTATTTAAAAAAAAGATTTAGTACTTTGTACTATTTTTATCTCATTTCCTTTGTTTGATTTTTCTTGTGGTTTTTTCCCTTTTGTTTGATCTTTTTTTCCCCCACAACATGATCCAAGGAAATGTTTAAAATAACTGTACATGTATAACCTATATCAGAATGCTTGAGGGATTAGGATAAAGAAGGTGAGAAAAAATATTGACTACTCAAAATGAATGCTGAACACTATTCTTACATGTAATTGGGGGGGGAAAGGGGAGGAAGGAAAAAAAACAGCATGGGGCAAGCAAAAGAAAAGTTTAATGCTTTGTTAGAAAATTTTCAGATGCATTTCTCATTTATTTCAAATAATTTACATATACTGTTTCTAGAAAGTCATAGCAGAAGTAATTTCCACATGGCTAGAAAATTATTTAAATGGCCAAATATCATTGCCAATAATGAATAAACAGTAAGTTTTAAGTGCTTACTTAAGTGATCAGGATATGAAGTATTTCAGGCACAGTGCTAATGGCTGAAGACACCAAGAGAGACAATAACTGCCCCTACCCTCAGAGTTCAGTCTAATGGGAAGACAATGTACAATTACCAATATACATATATAATAATAAATGGGAAGTAATCTTAGAGGGTAATACTAGCAGTGAGTGGTGAAGGTGACTAAGAAAGGCCTCTGGTAGAAGTGGGATTTGAGCTAAGTTATGAAAGGAATCAAGGGAGCTAGGAGGTGGACATGAGCAAGAAGATAAAGAATCTAAGAATCATTGGGATAGACATGCTAACCATGAGAACTTATGAGATCTCCAAGTGAAACCAGCCCTGCACATAACCTGTTACATACCATTTAAAAAAAATTACATAATAGTAGTTCCAATATTGGGAAAACCCCTTTGAACCTCCTTAACAGAGTTTATTAATTTTGGGGGGCATCACTATCACTGCCCCCTCAATTCCTTCCATAAAAACCTCTCCTGAGGCAGCTAGATAATGCAGTAGATAGAGAAAAGGACCAGCAAGGATACACACAGTTAGTGAATGAGACCTACAAGAAAATCTAGCAAAGAATGGAAGAATAGGTAGAAAGGGGTGACTAGGTGGCACCAGTCTTGAAGTCAGGAGGATCTAACTTCAAATCTAGCCTCGGACACTAGTTGTGTGATCCTGGGCAAATCACTTCACCCTGACTTATATAGCCATGTAAATGATTCATGAAAATACCTAAAAGAGAAATACTTATAAAAATATCTTTTTAATGATATTTTTATGATTATATAATTATCATAAAATATATATATAAATGTAGATTTTATATATTTTACCTCATACCCAGCAAAGAAACATAGATGAAAAAGATCAATACTGAACTATAGGAAAATGGACAAACTCATACATTATTAGTATATTTATTTATTGGTCCAGCTATTCTGGAAAGCAATCTGGTATTAGTCTAAGAAAGGAAGAAAATGTACAAATACTTTGACCCGAAAACTCTATAAGGTGTACATCTTAAATCAATTAATAGGAATTAAGCACTTATTTTGTGCCAAAAAGTATTCTAAGCACTGAAGATGCAAAAAAAGTCTACAAGAATCTCACTTTCTAATGGAGGAGAAAAACGTTCATCAGAACATACAAGATAAATATAAATTATACAGAAGTTAATTTTAAGAGTTAGCTCTAGTAGTTGAAAAAAAGCCTTCTGAAGGTGACACTTGAGCTGAGTCTTAAAAGAAGCCTTGAGTTATTATAACAGGAGACTGGGAAATAAAGTTCCCAGGCATGGGAACAATAAATAGAAAGGCAGAGAGACATGAGATTAAATGTCCTATGTGAGAAATACCAAGAGGGATAGTAGTATGGGAAGATTCAGCATATACAGAAAGGAGAAGAATGTGAAAAGTGTGGAAATGTAGAAAGGAGACAAGTTATGAAGGGCTTTTATCCTGGATAAAACCACTGGATGGATAAAGTCAAGACTTACACTTTCAGAAAATCAATTTAGTAGCTAAGTGAAGGACAGATTTTAGCAAGTGGTTGAATCTGATAAGTGAGCAAGAAAGAGTCAAGGTGACATCAAGATGGTACTTAAGAGACCCAGTTCAAAATGAACAACTAATCAAAAATATACAAAGTATTAATTTATTCTGTTCTACCATGATAAGGCACCAGTTTAAAAGTACAGTTAAACTTAAGAAAATTCAACTAACTGATCAACTGTGTTATACTTGGCTCTTTTCAACAATGAGGTGATTCAGGCCAATTCCGACAGACAGAGATGATAGAGAGTACCATCTGCATACACAGAGAAAACTATGGGGCCTGAATGTAGACCATTACAAAGTATTTTCACTGTCATCATTGTTTGCTTGCTTTTTTCTTTCTCATTTTTCTTTCTTTTGATCTGATTTTTCTTGTCCAGCATTATAAATGTGTGAATAAATTTAGAAGAATTACACATCTTGCAAATCTATATTGGTTTGCTTGTTGTCTAGGTAAAGGGAAAGGTGAAGAGGAAGGGGGAAAAAACTTGGAATACAAGGTTTTGCAAGGATGAATGTTTGAAAACTATCTTTGAATTTATGACCAAAGAAGAACTAGAGATCACTATTGACCACAAAATAGAAAATTTTGATTATATCAAATTGAAAAGTTTTTGTACAAACAAAACAAATGCAGACAAGATTAGAAGGGAAACAATAAACTGGGAAAACATTTTTACAATCAAAGGTTCTGATAAAGGCCTCATTTCCAAAATATATAGAGAAATGACTCTAATTTATAAGAAATCAAACCATTCTCCAATTGGTAAATGGTCAAAGGATATGAACAGACAATTCTCAGACGAAGAAATTGAAACTATTTATAGACATATGAAAATATGCTCCAAATCATTATTAATCAGAGAAATGCAAATTAAGACAACTCTGAGATACCACTACACACCTGTCAGATTGGCTAGAGTGACAGGGAAAGATAATGTGGAATGTTGGAGGGGATGTGGGAAAACAGGGACACTGATACATTGTTGGTGGAATTGTGAACGCATCCAGCCATTCTGGAGAGCAATTTGGAACTATGCTCAAAAAGTTATCAAACTGTGATCCAGCAGTGTTTCTACTGGGCTTATACCTCAAAGAGACACTAACGAAGCGAAAGGGACCTGTATGTGCCATGTTTGTGGCAGCCCTGTTTGTAGTGGCTAGAAATTGGAAAATGAATGGATGCCCATCAATTGGAGAATGGTTGAGTAAATTGTGGTATATGAACGTTATGGAATATTATTGTTCTGTAAGAAATGACCAGCAGGATGAATACAGAGAGGACTGGCGAGACTTACATGAACTGATAAGTGAAATGAGCAGAACCAGGAGATCATTATATACCTCAACAATGATACTGTTTGAGGATGTATTCTGATAGAAGTGGATCTCTTCGATAAAGAGAGCTAATTCAGTTTCAATTGATCAAAGATGGACAGCAGCAGCTACACCCAAAGAAAGAACACTAGGAAATTAATATAAACTGCTTGCATTTTTGTTTTTCTTCCCGGGTTATTTATACCTTCTGAATTCAATTCTCCCTGTGCAACAAGAAAACTGTTCGGTTCTGCACATATATATTGTATCTAGGATATACTGTAATCTATTCAACATGTAAAGGACTACTTGCCATCTGGGGGAGGGGAAAAATCGGAACAGAAGTGAATGCAAGGGATAATGCTGTAAAAAATTACTCTGGCATGGGTTCTATCAATAAAAAGTTATTAAAAAAAAAAAGAAAAAAAAAACTATCTTTGCATATATTTTGAAAAGTACAAACCATTATTATAACCCCCCCCCCAAAAAAAAACCTATTCTCTTTAGGTACTTTAAAATGAGGATGACAACACTGTCTAAAATGTAAACTATCAAAAGCAAAAACCTTTGAAAAAAGGACAATTACAGGAGCTTTATAATGAATTTTTTGAATGGAGCTTTTTAAATACCAATTAATAAAAAGTTCCAATTAATAGGACATTTTTTCCAAGTTTTCTTTTAAAGTAAACATATAAATTCATATAAATAAAATAAATTCATATAAATAAAAACTTGATGAAAAACAAAGTTAACCTATTAAATTTTTGATCTGACTTACCTGCAACATACCAACAATTTCTACTTTATTAAAAAAGATGAAAGAATGAAGTGTTGATAACATGTTTTCCTCAAAAACTGAAGGGGTGGGTAGAACCATATCTTGTATATACTGAACTCTGTATGTTTGGTGAATTTTCTGCTTTAGCTCAGGATCTGAAATAGGAATCACCTCTTTAAATTTGGCTGTTTTTGTAAGAAATTCCCTGTGTTTCCGTGGCTGTGATAGAGAAGGATCATATTCTAGGCAGCCAATTACATCCATTATACATTCCTCAGAAAACATAACTTCAAAAAGTGCAGTTCGATTCAAGAGGAAGATTCCCTTGATAATTTCATATAAGTGGTGTAGTCCTTCAATATTTTCCAAGTCCTCACACACATGAAAAAGTTCCAAGAGCTTTTTAATATAGCCCTCGTTTTCCAGTGCTAGTGCGAGTTTTTCTCGACGAAGGGGGGAAGGTAAAGAAGATGCCACAAGTTCAGCAATTTCCTCAAGTCGACTTAATTCACAAGATGGCAATTCCAAACCTGGTGATGACATATCATCAAAACGTTCCTCTTCAGATTCATCCACAAGATCCTGAGTAATATCCACAGAAGGGTCTTTTCCTTGAACCTGGTAAAAAAAAAAAAAATTCTATAAAAAATATTAAATTAAACTTAGTGATTTTAAATTATGCACTAGAACAGACTTCAAAAATGACAAGACACATACTTTTACAAAAGGTACCTTTTTTTTAATCAAAAAGAAATTAGTAACTATAATTTTCAATGTGTCTCCAAAACTAAATTGAAACACAAAACAATTCCTAGTTTTTCCCCATTGCACAGCAGAAGTAAAAAGAAAAATTTTGCAGACATTATAGAATACTTGGAAGTCTATCTATCTACACAAAAGCCAAGGATTGTATGAGCACAATTACAAAACACTTTTTACAAAAATAAAGACAGATCTAAATAACTGGAAAAATATTAACTACCAATGGATAGGCCAAGCCAATATAATGAAAATGGCAAGTCTAATTAAATTTATTTATTCAGTGCTTATAGCAAAAAAAAAAAAAAAAAAAAGGCAACTAAATTCTTAAAAAAAAGTTAATACTTTTTAAATTAATGATTAAAGGAATCAATGAAAAATGTAAAGAAAGAAGGTTGACTACTACTAACAGATTTCAAACTATAATACAAAGTTATTATCAAAACAATGTAGTGCTAGCTAAATGGTGAAATAAATTAGTGAAATAGATTAGGTACACAATACATACTGGTAAATGACCATAGTAATCTCATATTTGATACAAACCTAAAGATCCCCCTTGGAGGCAAGAACTCACCATCTGAAAAAATTGCTGGAAAAAACTGCAGTTTGACAAGACACTGGAAATAAACGAACATCTAATACCAAAATAAGGTCAAAATATGTAAATAATTTAGACAAAAAGGGTGAAACTGCAAGTAAATTAGGGGAACATGGAAAAAACTTCCTGTTAGGTCTATGGATAAGAGAAAAATTTGTGATAGAGGATCCTGGGAAATAAAATAGGTAATTTTGATTGTGTGAAATTAAAAAGGTTTTTGTGAAAAGCAAAACCGATGGAACTAAAATGAGAAGGAAAGCAAGAAACTTGGGATAGGAGAATTTTATAGGAAAGTTCTTTAATCAAGAATTCATTTCTGAAACATCCATATCAATTGGGGAATTTGGCTCAGTTGACTATATATATATATGCAGTTTCCAGCAAAAGAAATCAAAATTACCAAAATCACTTGTAAAAATGCTTGGTTAGAGAAAGGCAAATGAAAACTACTTTACACCTATTGGATTGCTATAACAAACAGAAGAGGAAAATGATACAAGCTAGAGAGAATGTGGGGAAAAGATACACTCATATACTACTTGGTAGCGTTGTGGAATGGTCCAATCATTCCAAAGAACAATTTGAAACTTTGTCCAAGCAGCTATAAAATTGTGCATACTCTTTGACTCAGCAAAAATCTATATCCCAGAGATGGAAAAAAAAAAAAAAAAAGATAAGGGACCTTTATGTACGAAAATACTTATACGAGCTATTTTTGTGGTGGCAAAAAACTGGAAATTGAGGGGGATCTTCATCAATAGGAGAATGGCTAACCATGATGTGTTATACAATTATGATGAAGTACTATTATACTATAAAAATGATGAGATGGCTGGCTGGCTTAGAAAAACCTGGGAGACTTTGTGATGATCAATTGTGAAAGACTTAGCAACTCTGTTCAAGACAATGATCCAGAGAACACACAATGAACAACGTTATCCAACTACAGAGAAGCGATACACTTTTGAAAAACTTCTGTCATTTTATTTTTCTGCCCTCCTCTCCTTTTGCGATATGGTTAATGTGGAAACGTTTTGTATGACTTCATACTGACTGCCTCCTCATTGAGTAAAGGAAGAGACTGGAAGAAGGGAGATAATTTTGGGATTTTAAAAAAATCAACACTAGAAATAAGCAAAACCTTTTTCAATGTATTCCATTATTTTGATGCATAAACTTAATTCTCCTAAACTATTTTTTCATGAATCTTTAAAGGCCAACCTTTAAAGGTACAAACACTCTGGATTTCCTCACCACTACCCTTCCTATTCTACCAGATGGAGACATCCATGACTCTACATAATCTATATCCAAATGGGTTGTCAAATCTTGGACTTCAATATTATTCTAATTCTATTATCAGATTATAGAATTTGTATTTATATGAATAGCATATCAGATAGGTTATTTAGAGCAGAAGAGGATGTAAAAATATACAAGACAATAAAGAAAGTTGTTGTTATTAGTTAGGATGCCACCCAATATTCTAAATATTGACTGACCATCATTTCTCCCTTAATCATGGGTACGAATATATTCATCCCCACTTAAATACATGTGTTGATTTTTAAAACTCTTTAAAAAAATTCTGAAGTGAACCAATTGTGATAAAGAAGGCTCAATTAAGTACAGCATCAGTTTTCCCAGGCTTTTCTGAAATCAGCCCGTTAATCACTTCTTATACAACAATAATTTTCCCTTACAGTCATAAACCACAACCGATTCAGCCATTTCCTATTTGATGGGCATCCACTCAATTTCCAATTCCTTGCTACCATAATAAGAGTTGCTACCAGCATTTTGCACAATCAGGGCAGTGCTGTGTTTCCTTTCTGATTCCCTATCTAGTTCCCCATAAAAGCTATTTAAACTGTTTTCCTCTTTTTCTAAGTTTCCACATATCTCCATCTATTTTTCCTTTCAGATGAGGACCTTGCCTTTTACCTTACCGAACAAAATAATACATATGTGCAACAGCAATTTCCTCTTTTCTTATCCCTTCATCTCAATCATAAGACTATTTTAGAGGCGATGTGGGAAAACAGGGATACTCACTAGTGCATTGTTGGTAGAGTTGTGAAATGATCCAACCATCTGGAGAGCAATATGGAACTACCTAAAGGGGTATAAAAACTGCATACCTTTTGACACAGCAGAGCAACTACTTCATCTGTATTCCAAGGAAATCATAAAGAAGGGAAAAGGACCCACATGAACACAGATATTTGTAGCAGCTCCTTTTGTGACAGCAAGGAATCAAATGCCCATCAATTGGGGAATAGCTGCATAAGTTGTGGTATATGAAGATTATGGAATATTATTGTTCTATAAAAAATGAACAAAGCTGATTTTAGAAAGGCCCAGAAAGATTTACACGATAGGATGCTGAGCAAAACAACCCGAACCAGGAATACATTGTGTATAAAAAGAGTAAGAATGTACAATGATCAACTATGAAAGACTTGATTCTTCTCACTGGTTCAGTGATCCTAAGCAATCTTAATAGACTTTGGACAGAAAATGCCATCTGCATCCCAAAAAAAGAACCATGGGGGTGTTCTAAGGTTCTGCCTTAGGCTTTCTTTGCTCTCTAGGTGACCTCATCAACTCGTATGGATCTACTCATCATCTCTATGCAGATGACAAAGAAATTTATCTATATAATTCCAGTCTTTTTTATCTTGGCTTTTAGTCTCCTATTCCTTATTTGACATTACAAATCAGAAGTCCCAGAGATATTTCAAACTCCAAATGCCCCAAAAAGAACTCATTATATCTTTCTCCATAAACTCTATTCTCTTCTAGTCTCCCAGAATACAACCTTATTATTAGCTTTGCTTTCTTATTCTCCCTTGTCCTACAACACAGAGTTGCCAAAATGATTTTCCCTATGCTTTAATGTTGATCATAACCAAATGGCTATTTTCATTGCATACCATTCTGTACTGATTCACTTAAATTATTCCTAGTCTACCTTCTGTTAACTGGTCATTGGAGTTAATACTACTAAATAAAGCAGGATAGCAGCAGTTTAATAAAAAATGTCCATTTTTAAACTTACCTGACATATTTTTTCCCATATTTCATCACATCCAGCTTTTTCTTGAAAGCTAAGGGCCAAGTCATAATTTTCTGCTTCAGACCACACGATCAAAGTGTCCTTGAAAGATAAAATGAATATATTTACCATCTTCTTAAACAATTAACCGATTAGACTTATTATAAATGACTATAAATTACAAGTTCCAAAATTACAAGTTGAAAATAGAGGGACAAAGTTAGATGGATAAGATTACAGAGAATAGGACTGAACTCTAATATATGTGGGTAGATTCTCATAATTATTTTTCAGTACCTTTTATTAACCAGCGGTGTCATAAATATAAATATTTTCCCCCATTATCTCCCTAGACTGTTAAAAAATAGCAATTGTTTAAAAACTAACTTTTTGGATTTTTAATGATCTCTCTAAATTCAAAAGAATGATGTACCTTTGTTATGGAATGGCATAAAAGAGTTTGAATTTAGGTACATTATGAAAACATGGTTTAACCATTCTGGAAAAACAATTTGCAATTATGTGAGAAAAGTGACTAAACACTGATCTGCAAAGGTTTCAGGCATTAAAACAAGTTCCACAAATAAAAAATAATCACAGCGATATTTTTTATGATAGCAAAAACTGGAAACAGACTGAATGCCTCCTGATTGGGGGTTGGCTAAAACAAATTATATAGTATATGAATATAATGGAATATTATTTTTTTTTTTAAAAATTTAAGTGATTTCATCTGTTCTGTAAAAAAATGACCAACAGGATGATTTCAGAAAGGCCTGGAGAGACTTACATGAACTGACGCTAAATGAAATGAGCAGAACTTTAACATATATAATATGTATTGGTCAACCTGCCATCTGGGGGGAGAGGGTGGGGGAAAGAGGGGAAAAACTGTAACAAAAACTTTTGCAATCGTCAATGATGAAAAATTACCCATGCATATATCTTATAAATAAAAAGCTATAAAAAAAAATTAAGTAATTTGAAAGAACATATACAATAAATAACATAAATGGACTCACCCCATTTACATTATTTGCATTTATTGCGTATGTTGTTCTGGTTTTACTATCTTTGTTGAAAATTTTGGTGCTGGAGGTGATAAAACACATTCTCTTTCTTGGTAAGTGGAATGAAAAGCAGAATGTTATTATATATGTTGTCATAAAGTGGCTCTGTGGGTCATAGTTTTGGTAGTCTATTTCATATAATTTGGTTGTTGGTTTTTTTTTTTTTTCTTTTACAAGGGAGAACTCAGTGAATGAATGTAAGAAGAAACAAATGGCACAGAAATAAAAGGCATCAATATTTTGGTGATGATGGTGATAAGTCATGGAGAAGATCAGATTTCTCACAAAATCCCAGAAAATATTTCAAAAGGGCTTGTCTGAAAATAAACACAAAGGAAAAAGAAAACCAAAGTTCTTCTGGCCACAGGGAAAGATAGTGGTAAGGAGTGTCAAAAGAGATATGCCATCATTTTGTTTTTTTTGGTTGTTGTTTTTTGCTGAGGCAAATGGGGTTAAGTGACTTGCCTGGTGTCACACAGCTAGGAATATCACTTTTAAGGAAGTTGAACACACTGGTGAGATTCAGAGTGACCATTCCCTGTGTGTGGCTAACAGAAGCTATAGGTCAAGGAATGGATTTCTTTCTTTCAGCTCCATTTAGCAGAACATGAGTAGGGTAAGGCAGAGAATGGTAAAAGTAATGCAGAGCTGGGATTTGGCAAAGGATAATAAGTAGCAACAAGACAAGATGTGAAAGTCTGAAAAGTAGATGACAGAGAGAATTTGAATTAACTAAAGGGTTGAAACTAGGAAGGGTAGAAAATGAAATCAGAACATGGATAATACTCTCAAATACTTTTGAGTAAAGAAAGTGAAAGATGCCATGGGGAAAGAAGATTTAGGGCTGAGGAAGAGGGAGAAATTGAATGACAGATTATAATCAGGTATTCTAGAGCTTCTAAGTATAACAGTGATTAGTGAGATTTAGGATATGATCCTCATTGTGTGTGGCTGAGGTAAAGAAGTAGGTCACAAGATATAAAGCTACTTAAAAATTAAGAAGTTAAGAATGTAATAAGGACAAGAGTTAGGCAGAACAATGAGCCAGATGCTTAATTCCTTAAGGAGAGAGGATGACCTTTGAGTTAGCTCATAATAGCCAACAAAATTTGAATGCAGAGTAGAAAATTTTAATAGAATGAGTTTCAAGAAGCTATTTAATGATGGCCAAAGGAGATGCTGGAAGTAGTGAAGAATAAGGAATATTCTAACTCCAGGAACTCTGTGCATGTGTACTTGCAAGTATCTCAGGGTTGTATTTAATACATGAAGTCTGTCTATATGTGATAGGCAAAAACTAAAGATCAGAGGCAATATAATGTTATGTGTTTACAGGTATATTGGACAACTGTAGCTACTAATTATGACATGAAGAATGGAAAAAGACTTGGTGCACAAGAGAATACAATTACGCTATCTATATGCCACAACAGGCTTATACCACAGCCCACAATGACAAGTTTAGGATCAAAAGCATGATGTTATGTTTCAAAAGGTTATACATCTTTAAAATTTGTTTTATTTTAGCTTATTCAGTAAATTACAGTGTTTCTTTGATAAATGATAGAATCTAAGTCAATGTAACAATGTGGATACTAGTATTTACAAATCAAAACTAGGAAAACAAAAGAAAACATGACATAAAGGAAATTCTGAGGTTAGACCTGTGAGAACTGTATGGGAACTGTATGAGGTACAGATTAAAGAGAAAAGCTGTTAAGAGGTTACTGTAATAGTAATAGGAAAGCAGTAGCCATTTCCCCACTCTTATGTATATTACTCTTAGGGAAATACATTTTAAGGAGATAAAGGAATGGATGCCAGAAACGTAAGGATAAACTGACAAGACTTAGAAACTGAATGCATATTGGGAGTCATGAAGTCCTTACAAACACGCACCTTTTTAAGGAGATAAAGGAATGGATGCCAGAAACATAAGGATAAACTGACAAGACTTAGAAACTGAATGCATATTGGGAGTCATGAAGTCCTTACAAACACGCACCTCTTTTTGTCATTTCTTACAACAAATAATAGTATTCTACTACATTCAAATAACATCATTTGGTGGACTATTTCCTAACTGATGAAGAGCTAATAGATAATACTATTTTGGTACCTATGGGTCCCTTTCTTTATTCTCTGAAATCTACAATAGTCTGTGGAGGTATGAAATAGGGACTATTACCAACCGAGTTCTAAAATCTCTATCAATTCAAAACTACAACAACAGTATATTAGTATATCTGTTCTCCAAATCTCCTCAAATTGTAATTCCCCTCCCCCCTTTTGAGGGAGGGGTAGGATGGGAAAAGGGGAGGAGAGCACTGGACAGGGAGGGGAGAGCAATCTATATGCAAATTCATTGGGCATAGAGTGGAACCTCAGAGTTGCTTTAATCCTTTGCTTTAACTATTGGTATTTGGAAACCTTGACTTTCCTTCCTTGAGGAAGGAAATTGTGGGTCTGTATCCCAAAGAGACCTGTTCATATCCTTCATATCATTTATTAAGGAATGGCCATATATCTTGCAAATTTAAATCAGTTGCTTATAGCTATAGCTTTCATATGAAGACTTTATCAGAGAAATTTGTGGATTTTTCTCAGTTACATTTTAATTTTAAATGCATTGGTTTTGTGCAAAACCTTTTAATTTTAAATAATCAAAATTGTTCATTTTAACTTTCTGTGATTGTCATCTCTTTGTTCAAGGTCATGAACACTCAATCCATAGATTGGAAACCGAAGTTTCTTCCTTGCTCCTCTAATGCATGTTAATATTTCTGTTCAGATTATTCCATTAATTTTATAGATGAGAAGAGATACAAAGAAATGAAGTAATTTGCCAAAGGCTGGGATGCTAGTTAATAGTATACATGGAATAAAAATCTAGATCTCCTCATTCCTCCTCATACAGCTATTTCCTATATATTATGCAATAGTCTTATGACATTTCTCTTTGGAGAACTCCCGCATGAGAGCAAAAAGCTGGGAAACATTTTTTACAGCCAGTGCTTCTGATAAAGGCTTCATCTCTAAAACAGAGAATGGAGTCAAATTTATAGGAATATAAGTCATTCCCCTATTGATATATGGTGAAAGGATATGAACAATTTTAAGACAAAGAAATTAAAGCTATTTCTAGACATGTGAAAAAATGTTCTAAATCCCTATTAGAGAAATTCACTATTGACTAGAGAAATAAAGACAACTCTGAGGAACCACTATCTCAGATTGGCTAAGATGATAGGAAAAGATAATGATAAATGTTGAAGGGGAAATAAATGATAAATGTTGTGGGAAAACTGAGAGACTAATGCATTGTTGGTGAAAATGTGAACTGATCTAACCCTTCTGGAGAGCGATTTGGAACTGCGCCCAAAGGGCCATAAAATTGTAGGTCTGTATCCCAAAGAGATCATTAAAAAAAAGAGAGAAAAGGACCCACATGTGCAAAAATATCTGTGGTAACGTTTTGTGGTGGGGCAAGGAACTGAATGCTCCTAAGTAGAACAAAGGCTGAATCAGTTATTATTATTAATTATTCTATTACTGTTATTAGATATTTGATATTATTCTACAAGAAATGTTAAGATTGATTTCAGAAAAGTCTGGAAACACATGAATGCCGAATGAAATGAGCAGAACTAGGAGAATACTGTATAAAGTAACAAGATTATGTGATGATCAACTATGTTCATGAACTTAGCTCTTCTTAACAATGAGGTGACTCAAGGCAGTTCTAACAGAGGAATAGAATATGCCTTGTGTATCCAGAGAGAGAACAATGGGGAAAATGTGGGATTGAAGCATAGTATTTTCACCTTTTTTTGTTTGCTTTTTCCTTTACATGGTTGTCCCTTTTGTTCTGATTTTTCTTGCATGACATGTCAAATATGGGAATGTTTAAAAATATTATACATGTATACATCAGATTGCTTGCTATCTGGGCAGGGGGTTAGTTAAGAGAGCAAAAAAAAAAAAAAAAAAAGAAACCCCACAAAAAACCCTCACAAAATCTTACAAAACTGAATGCTGAAAACTACCTTTCCTACATGTATCTGGAAAAATAAAACACTCTTGTGAATTTCCCTAAAATAAAGCAATATGGGCTATATATTACTTTTTAAGTAAGTAAGAAGCTGATTGAAAAACTATGTCCAAGATTGGAGGGGGTCAGGTACCAAAAGACGACCGACTTTAGATCCATCTTATTTAACCATTTAAAGAAATAATGCCTTCAACAAAGACACTATGCATACTTTTCAAATCTACGGATGACAAAAAGTTAGGAGGACTATCAAACTCAAGTTTTTTAAACTCTGGAATTGAACAAAATCAACTCTAAATTCAACAATGATTAAATTTAAAGTAATGTAATTAATTAGGTAAATAAAATGTATACTATGAAAATGACATAATAAAGGTTTCTTCACTATGGCATCCAGTTCCTTGTCACTGCAAGATTAATATTAGCCAGCAAACATGGCTACTAAAGTGTTAAGTAATATCAGATCATATTAAAAATTTTAAGATAGCAGTATGATCTCTACTAAATTCTGCCAATCAGATCACAGCTTGGGCTCAATTCTGGATGTAATTTATAAAAAGAACCCTAATAAGTGAAATACTGGTTTGATAAGGGATTTGGAAATTATGTCATATAAGAAAAAGATGAAATCACTAGGAGCGAAAGAGGGGGACGCAAAATTTTCCTAGCAAGTATCTTTAATAAAGGCTTGATATATAAGATATATGGAGAACTGATACAATAGTTATTTCAATAAATAAGAACTTCAAATACATTTTCAAAAAAGTAACACACTATCAACAACCATAAAATAATACTCCAGGTTGCTCACAAAAGAAATACAAATTAAAATAAATGAAGTTTTCAACTCAAACTCATAGGATTGACAAAGATAACCAAAAAATTAAAATTTTGGAGGGGATATGGGAAGAAGCACACTAATAATAATGTGGTCACTAAACTGCACTTTGACCCCCGATACCATTAGTAAACACACATTTTTAACAAGTTTTTTATTTTCAAAATATATGCAAAGATAGTTTTCATTCATCCCTGCAAAATCCTGCATTCCAAATTTTTCTCCCTCCCCTAGACAGTAATTCAATATAGGTTAAAGCAATTCCTCTAAACAGATTTCCACTTATCATGCTGTACAAAAAAATCAGATCAAAAAGGGAAAAAATGGAAAGAAAAAAGAAATAAGCAAATAACAAAAGGTGAAAATATATGTTGTGATCCATATTCAGGGCCAGAAATTTTTACTAACTACAGATAGAAGTTCATTTAATTACCCAAAGAAAAAAATATTTAGGCAACACTTCATGCTGAAGGAACAAAGATACCATCCAACTAAAACCAGAATTGCAATGCCATCTTTTCTATTGCTTTGTTACATAATGTCAACAAGTCATGATCAATATGCCTCAATCCACATTTAAAACATGAATACCACTAACAAGATTGTTTTGATTCAATTGGAACATTTAACAATTCTGGCTATTTGTCAGTTGTCAGGAATACAAAAATAAAAACTTTCCAGTATAAGGGGGTGCGGGGAGGGAGCAGAATCAGGGAGAGGGAAAATAGAAAAAAATATTTGAAGATGTATAATACAAATTACTATGTGTTGAAAAGAGAGATTCAAAGTTTTTTAAAAAAATAAAGAATGCAGTTAGGACATCATCATGAATGATGTGGCACTGAATCAAGCCTTAAAAAAATAGGTAGAGACAAGAAACTATGAGTTCTAATTATGAGTATACAGCTTGCAAGAATGCACTAAGGTAGAAGAAATTATGACAATCAGATTTAACAGAGTGCATCCCTTCTATTCCATTTTACCAAAATGTTGATAATGCTTTCTTTCATTCTTCATAGTCTGGTATTAATACCAAATTCTTGCATTAACCATGCCCAAAAAGTATTTCTTGCTCTGTTCCTTGACTTTATCACCTCTATTTGGAGGTGGATATTTTTTATATATTTTTTATGCCTTTTTAGGAATTTTAATTAAGACAAATGATAGTACTGACATTATATCTAAGAGAAAAACTGTAATTTTTATTATTTATCCCCTCTATTTCATTTTACCAAAATGTTGACACTTCCATTTTTTTTTTTCCCCAAATATTTTACAAATAGAGGTAAGAATCAAGAAACAGAGCAAGAAATACTTTTGGGCATGATTAATGCAGGTTTTTTTTAAACTATGCATATTTTCTACAAAGGCATTTTTAAATTTTCTTTTTAATTGGGGAGAGAACAATTTTCATTAATTGACAAAATAAAATAAAAACAAAACTTATTTCACTGACTTTGTAGGATACCCAGGTTGATGAATGCACACAATGTACTTCAACACTATTTGATTATAGTAACTGCATTTATGTAGAAGAGCTGCAATTTCCTACTCAAATTGACAACTAGCTCAACGAATTTACACCGCTATAACAGAGGCAATCAAGGATTGCAACATTCTATAATTTGTATTTATCAATCTGCATTTGCATCAATTTGAATTTCTTCATGAAAAAATTTAAGTTTTGATTTCTACCTATAGTATATATGGATTCTACATCTTTTGTGCTCTGGAACACAGCATTTTCAAATCTCCTGTTTCAAAGAGGTACTAAAAGGGAGGTCCAAGTTCAATCTCTGAGCAGTGACACTAATGATAAACCCTTCAGTAAGTGCTTCATCATCCCTTTTGCTTAATGATTGCACCCACTTAGAATCTAGCAGTGAAGATAATGTATCTTCAATATTATTTAAATAGCTCAAAGATCCATTTTATTAAAAGTCCTCTACCCTTAGAATAAATGATAGCCACCTGGGAGGTGGCTAAGATCCCTTTAATTTGGATAGAATGGGTGTCCAAACTGGCATACAAACCACTGGACCATATTCAAAATCTTTAGCTCAGTAGGACTTCCAGAATTTGTCATGGACCTTAAAAGAATCAGGGTCATTACTACACCAAAAGGAATCAAAGAGCAAGACTTTAGGGGAAAACCCACAATATTAATTAGGTCATCCAAATTTGGAGATCATTTTTAATCTTATATGGTAAATCTATATGCTACAAATGCTAAACAGAAATTCTTTCTTTATTTATAAATCATAAGTGTGTTCATTATGCAAAGGCAAGACAGTGACATTACTTTTAAAATCATTTCATGACAACAAACAGGAATAAGAAAATGAATTTCAAATATTACCTGCTGCTTCTGGTATGCAGTGTTAGGATTAATTTTGGACTCCAAAAGTAGAGAACCTAAAGTAAAAGAAGAAAGTAAAAATTAAAAAATGCTTCATAATTTATTTTCAATTTTTAGAAATTTATATAACACAAAAATGAGAAAAAGAAGCTAAATGCCCACTTTACAAGATTTACATGATTAAATGTGTGACCTTAAAAATACATATTTGAAATTGTTTTTTAAAAGTGATTCATATTCTGGCTCTAAAACTATGTAGACATGGCTAGGTGTATCTAAACTCTCTTGAACCTCTTTTCTGAAAGATAATACTTTTGTTACCTACTTAAGTAGGATTGGTATGAGTAATGTATTTTGTAAATGCAATTTTTTTTCTTGAATTATAATAAAGCTCTTAAGACAGAAAAAATATGAATTGGACTAAAATCTAAAAGGCTCCAAGATCCTGTAACATGGTATACACAATAGAAATCTCTATCCTAGACCATGATTTAGCCAAAGAAAATAGAAATTGGTTGCGTTTTGGTTCTCTAAAGCTTTGAAGCAGTAGCCAGCAACAACGGCCTGATGGGAGGAGTGAAGTATGCTTTACATCATACCCTAAAAGGGCTGTAGATACCTAAAGCCCAGCATTGTATTAAAAACAAAGTGACTGCAAAGATTTGGTCATTACCACCTACATAAAAAGCTGCCTCTAATTTTATCTCACATTACTCTTAACAAAACATACAGATGTGCCAAAATGTTTGTGGCAGCCCTGTTTGTAGTGGCTAGAAGCTGGAAAATAAAAGGATGTCCATCAATTGGAGAATGGTTGAGTAAATTGTGGTATATGAATGTTATGGAATATTATTGTTCTGTTAGGAATGACCAGCAGGATGAATACAGAGAGGACTGGCGAGACTTACATGAACTGATGCTAAGTGAAATGAGCAGAACCAGGAGATCATTATAAACCTCAGCAACGATACAGTTTGAGGATGTATTCTGATGGAAGTGGATCTCTTCGATAAAGAGAGCTTTAATTGATCAAAGATGGACAGAAGCAGCTACACCCAGAGAAAGAACACTGGGAAATGAATATAAACTGCTTGCATTTTTGTTTTTCTTCCCGGGTTATTTATACCTTCTGAATTCAATTCTCCCTGTGTAACAAGAAAACTGTTCGGTTCTGCACACACATATTGTATCTAGGATATACTGTAACCCATTCAACATGTAAAGGACTGCTTGCCATCTGGGGGAAGGGGTGGAGGGAGGGGAAAAATCGGAACAGAAGTGAATGCAAGGGATAATGCTGTAAAAAATTACCCTGGCATGCGTTCTATCAATAAAAAGTTATTAAAAAAAAAAAAAAAGAAAGAAAGAAAGAAAGAAAGAAACTTCAGGGTACTGACATACTTATCAAGCTAGTAAATGTGGCTGAAAGATGAGAAAACAAAGGTTGGAGGGATATTGGGCATAGGCATCCTAATAACTAATTCTTGGAGCTGTGATTTGCTTCAAATTATTTGGAAAAGAACTTGGGAGTTATGCAAGAAAGGTTTCTAAATTTTTCACACACTTTGACCTAGAGATCCCATAACTAGGAACCTACACCAAAGAGCTTATTGACAATTAGAAATGACCCACATGTACAAAAATGTTTGTAGCTGCTCTGTGATAAAAAGCTGGAAACAAAATATATTCAAGAATCATAAAATAATTGAACAAATTTTGATATATGAAGGTAATAGAAGATGTTTCTGCACAGAAATAAAGGAAACAGGAAGAATTTTATGGAAATGATATAGAAGAAAAATTAACACATTAATTATAATGATATAAATAAAATCATCAAAGATAGGAAAGACAATTCTGTTCAGATGTAGTAGTTAATGTTAGTACTATGCTATCAAATTTAAAAGGCACATTGTTCTTTTCCATTAACAGTCAATAAATGAATTATTTTTCTAGGAAAAAAAAAACATACAGAGATTTGGCACAGCAATGGGAAGGAATAGATACTAATAGATCTTCCTAATTTACTACTTCCTTTTCATATTCTGACATTCAGAAGAGATTAAATTTGGCCATAGCTAGCATCTCAAGTACCAAGAGTATGACAATACTATTCAACAGACATGTGTTGAGTATCAACTGTATAGAAGACATGCTAAAAGATGAATATATGAAGTTGATAAAGCCTAAAGTCTATTAAGAGACACAAAAATCCATATTAAGTATAAACCTACATACTAAAACTGGGAAGAAAACATTTTCAATGAAGGGAATCAGTAAGGTTTTGGGGAAGAAGAACCTGAACTATTAATTTCATTTTTGAAGGAAAGAACCTTTGGCAGGTAGAGCAGTTTTTTTTCATTCCAGGAATAGAAAAGCAGACTGAGTATGTGCATGAAAACACATTTCGTACCTCTATATAACTCCCAGATTAAACTTCATCTTAATTGTCTATCCTTTTTCTAGTCCTTCACTAGGCTACCAAAGCCCAGCCAGCATCTTGCCATATGCCCTTTACCACATTATCTCCCCAACTCCCATCTCTTTTTGACAACTTTTTTCAGTACATATTACCATTGCTACTAGAAAAGTTGTGATTCTGAGTCTTGAGGCTACAAAATGTCTTTAAGTCTTATAAAGTATAATAAGTCTTTAGGCTACAAAATGTACAAAATGATCATTTCCTGGACTCTATGCCCAGCTTTCTTTTATCATACCACCCCTATCCCTATCTTAAATGTCTCTACTCCAATTTATTCTTTCCTTTTCATTGTGTTCTTTGGAATTATGTTTCTATTGGTAATAAACTGCTCTTCATGGCATGCCTCTTGCCTTCATCTTCCTTATATATCTAAAAATCAAGAAAATCTGTCTCCACCCAGAAGACTGCATCTCTGATCATCCTCTCCATTACTGTCATGCCCCACATTGCTAAAAGGATAAAAAATGAAGGATAGACATATTTTTCACTCCTCACTGACACTCTCCTCTATCACAGTCATTCAGCAATTTCACTTCCTCTGAAAAAACTGTTCACTCAGCTGTCATCAGCTACTAAGCAATTTCTTTCTTCTCTTAAATATCAAAATTAGAAAAAATATGCCTATATTGCCTATATTTTATCACTTACTAACTTTTCAACCTGTTAAAAAGTAGATTTTAAGCAGAATCAATGTGAAACTGTTCTCCAAAGTAAGAAAAAGACAGAAGAAACCTAGTCCAATATTTTCTTTGCTGTAACAAGTAGTTTAGACTCTTTGTTTGAAGACATCTGATGAAAGGGAAATCTATTTCCCAAGGCAGTCCATTCCATTTTTGGACAACCATAATATTATATAATGCAAAGTTTTCCCCTTATAATTAATCATGCCTTAAGTTTTCAGAGGAAGAACTCTACGCTATAAATTACCATGCCTCCCCCGCCAAATCTCTACATCACTAAAACTTAAAATAAATATAAAGTGAACTCTTGAGATACCATCTATATGCATTAGATTAGTAAAATTGATCAAAAAAGGAAAAATAAAAGGTATGGAAGAAGCTCCTAAAACAAGTTCATTAATACATTGCTGGTGAAGTTGTGAACTGATCTAGCCATATGGAAAGTATGAAACTATGTCCCCTCAAATGTGGAGGATAAAACCGTGAATATAGCCTTTGACTTACATGGAGGCTACTACCTCCATCTAAAAAAAAAAGACAAAGACTCATGGATATAAAAATATTTATACTAGCTCCTTTCATGATGGTATAAAATTGAAACAGATCATATTATGAAATGTATGATGAAGGTGGTAGTTTCAGAGAAACCTTGGAATATTTATATGAATTGATATAAAATGAAGTGAGCAAAAGCTGAACCATTTATATTTAACAACAATAATGTAAATATCTACTACTTTGAAAGACTTAGTGTAAAAGGAAACAAAATTCAAAGGAGACAACATACTATCCACCACTTGAGGCACACATGCATATAGGTATACATATACTTGTGAGTATTTATCTATATGGACATGGCTAATACAGTAATTTTTTTTTTTGCTTTACTAACATGTTTTTAATGGTTTGGGGGGGGGGTTTGCTTTCTCAGTGGGGTAAAGGGGAAATAAAGTGAAGAGAATTTGGAGCTGAAAAAATATTTATAAAAGAAAAACACTTCAAAACATAACTGTTTGGAGGGGAAGGATAAAGAAATAAATCCTCACCTATAATTTCTTTATTAGTAAGTCAAACAGCTCTTTTCTCACCTTTCTCAGCATTCTGACACTGATTCTTTAACAACTTTTGTCCTTCAGAACAGGCTACTGGGTTTCTGGTCTCTTGTCAATTCTATTAGCTTTTATGTCTTTAACAATTATTTTTATAAAGACGTCTAAATCTAACATCTGACCCTCTTCTTTCCTGGACTCCAGATTTATTTATTTATTTAAGCAATCTATTGAATACTTTTCCCCTAACTGCCCCACTTCTAATTTCATTATTTTTAATGGGAACATTGTTTCAGGCACACAGAATGGAAGAGACCTTAAAATCATTTTTCACATCCAATCAGTTGCAAATTCTTTTCTATTCTACTCTTTCAACATCATCTTCTCCACAATGGACAGATTACACCGATAGACCTTGAATTAGATACTTACTAGATATGTAACTACCTAAGCAAGTCATTTAACCTCCATCTGCCTTAGTTTCCTGATATATAAAATTAGGATAATAATATACTTACTTTGCAAAGTTGTTGTGAGGATCAAATGAGATCCTTTCTTGCAAAGAGTATACAAACACCCTATCAAGCACATAAGCAGACAGGATACAAATGTTTATTCTCTTCTTTCTTTATTCCTTCTTCCTCACTCCCTCTCTCCCCTTCCCTTTTATCCTTATAGTCACTAAGGGACCTGTGGCCTCATGATATTTTGCCTGTATTATTGCAATAGTCTTCAAACTGGCATCATTGCATTCAGTCTTTCTCTCATAAATTCCATTCTATGCCATGCCTAAAACACAGATCTAACAATGTCACTCTCCTTTTTCAAGAAGCTTCTCATAGGTTTTAAGATAAAATTAAACTCTTTTGGCACCTAAAGTCCTTCACAATTTGGTTCCAAATTTTATCTTTTTTTTTTTTTTTAATAATAACTTTGTATTGACAGAATCCATGCCAAGGTAATTTTTTACAACATTATCCCTTGCACTCGCTTCAAATTTTATCTTGGAACTGAATGTACATTATTAGCCCATCCCCAATAAAATGTTTCTATCTCTATATTTTGCACAAGCTATCTCCCATTTATGAAATCCCTTCTCCTTACCTTTGATCCTCCCAGCTACCTTCAATATTAAACTTAATGTCATATCTTTCCATGAGGCTTTTCCTGATTCCCTGATTTTGCTTTCTCTTTATAGTATATATATATTATAAATGACCTATATTTACTACTTTCTTAAAAGGGTGTGTGTTTGTGTGTGTGTGTGTGTGTGTGTGTGTGTGTGTGTGTGTATTTGTGTGTAGGGAAGGGTTTAAAACAAATGGAATTGTTTTAAACACAATTTATATACAGATAAATGTATATAGCCAGGATAATTTCTATCGATACTTAGAACTGCCCTCTAGGTTCAGTACAAATTAATCTCTGGCTATGGAAAATTTCTATGTTTTATAGTGTACAACTATCTAGGGCAGAAGATCAATTTCAACACAGACTCAATAAATTTATAAGACTTTAAGGTAAGTCATTAGCATAGTGCATTGAAAATTATAGAGGCATCTGAAATTGATGAAAAGCTGAAAGAGAAATTTTCCCTTGAAATCTTTATTCAACATCACCAAGATCAGTATATACAGTATTACAAAATTCCCTGTATTGGAGTTGATGTTGCATCATACTAAATTAAAATTGTCACCCTTGATTTTGAGGAGAAAAACTATATCATATTTCTGGACAAACTCGACTGGCACAGTATCCAACTTTTCTTTGAAAGGAATCATATTTAGTTTTCCACAAAAAGTTCTACTTTTTCCATATACCCTTTTCAATCTCTCTGTGCCAGCATTTTAATTTCCACCTACTGATTGTCAACAAACATTTATTAAACACTAAGCATAAGCTAAGCACTCTGAGGCACTAGGCGGAAGGTGGGAGGAGAGACAGTTTAGATAAGCACAGGTTTCTTATGTCATTTACTTTCTAGAAGTACAATATTTCACCTCCTTTAAACAGAATTGTAACAAAAGATAGACTCATGGTCTCAAAACAGGAACGAACTATAGATAGGGAAATTGAAGTCCAAAGCTACAGAAGAACGCACGCGCGTGTGTGTGTTTGTGTGTAACACTATGCTCAAGACACTATGCTGAGGACATACAATGATGGGAAACGAGGCAATAACAACTGGGAAACATCAAGAAAGATCCTTAGAATTTTAGAGAGTGGCACTTGAGCTGAGATTTATAGGGAAATGGAATGGCAAGTAGAAGTATGAAGATGACAGATATAATAATGTAGTGCATAAGGAACAAGCCAGTTTGGCTGGATAATAAGAATATGGAGACAAAGTAATGTCTATTAGCCAGAAAGATACTGCAGTAGTTCTGATCATCAGAAAAGCAGGACAGTGTCAAAATTATCATGTTTAATTTGAAATATATAAAACCAAAATGAAAGCTTTATATAGTAAAGATTCATATTTCACATGTTGTCTTCTATTTTCATTCTTTGTATATGGGAAAATTCTCATGGTTTCTGACATTTGAAAAAGTCCAGGTTATGAGAGCCTGTGGAAAGAACAGTTACTGCAGCAGAATTACTGTAGAAGTTGAATCAATAGGCTCAGATAATTATCTGGAAACTAAAAGAGCTTCAACATCCAAATTTCTAACAGAGGAGACTTAGGTGAACTAATAATATGCCACAGACAGAAATGAAGTCACATGGAGAAAGCTTTAGATGAAATATTTTATGGTCACTTATATTTAGACAAATATATTTTTAAAACAAGTATAGAGGATTTGGTTCTGACTCTCAATGCTGCTCCTTTTTACATGTATGGCTTTAGATAAGTCACTGAATCTTTCTGATTTGATTTACTTAACCAGATAAAAAGGGGGAGAAGTATTGACTTAGAAGAGATCAAAGATACCATATAATTCTAAAACTATGACCCCATAAAAGATATCCAAAGAAATCCAAAGAAAAATTTTCTAGCAAGCAGATATCCCATTCTCAACACCCAAAGGTCTGGGGACCTAGATTTTTGGGGCAATATATGATTGCATTTCAACTCATATATATACTTGGTTGCCAAGAGCTATTGATTCTAATTCCAAAGCATCTCTCAAATGTGAGGAATTTTAACTAGATCTATTAGGGACCTTAAAGATCACTTAATCTAACCTTTTAAATTTTACAGATGAGGAAATTGGGGCTGCCCAAAGGGTTAGGTAATTTGTCCAAAATCACACAGATAGTGAAAGATAGAATTTGAATCCAGGTCATCCTACTCTAAAGCCAATGCTCTTTGTGTTGTACTAAAATATACCTATGTCACCCTTTCCATTCCAAATACTACCCAATCAGGTCAATCTCTCATCAGCACTTTATTTTTACTTTCCTAGTTAGGTGTGCTGGATTTCCCATCTATCATTACATAGCAGTAAAAGTGATCTTCGTAATGTAAAGGCCTAATCTGCCCATTTACTTTCCCTTGAATTTCACATAGCATCTTTCATCTCTCCAAGCTCTTACAAAGCTGTCCTCTGACCCTAAAAGGTATCATCTCTTCAACTTTGCCTCTAAGAATCCAGATTTCTTGAAGGATGTGTATTACATTATTGGAAAACCTTTCCTTATTTCTCTAGTTGTTAGTAATACTTTCCCTTCAAATTATTGCCTATAACTGTGGCTTTAGGATGCTGATGGTGAAGTACATGTCCAAAACTCTGCAGATAAGGAGTGGGCTATAAATGTACAATAAGTTATATTTTCAGATATAGTCCCTATGAAGACCTGTTTTTCTTTACTTGTCTGTTGCAAAGGGAATTCTGAAAGAAAAGCACAAATCATTGAAATATGACAGATCTTACCAATTAAAACTTTTAAAAAGGAAAAGGGAACCATATTTATATACACACACATATATATACACACACATACATACATATCTATGTACACACACTGTTTACATATCATATTTCCCCAATAAAAAGAAATCAAGATCCTTGAAGGCACCTTCAGTTGGAGGTGTTGAAAATTAGTTATCTTTGCATCCCTTGCATATAATAGGTACCCAAGTTTGTTGCACTAAATTAAACTCATGCCAAAAGATTAGGTATTTTTCAGAAAAATGTTCTTTTATTTTCAAATTTTCTTTTACTGCTTATAAGCATTCATTTTTGTGAGCAGTTATTCTAAAATTCACTTTAATCCATTCCAAATCATCACCATACATAGAAAAAGATGTTCTTGTTCCCAATACTGGTAAATTAAATTTGCTTTTAAAATCATCTTCTCAGGTTTACCATTTATCTAAGATTAGTAATGTGATTGATGATATTGGGGATGAAAAATTACAAACATTCCCTGATTTACATTAATTATATAATTTAATCATTAATTACAGCGATTCCTCAGTTGAAACTTATTTCTCTTGCCTGCCTCTTCCCTCAACTTGTATTAAAACATGGAGAGGGGCAGCCCTGAAGTCAGGACTTGAGTTCAAATTTGACCTGAGACACTTAACACTTTCTAGCTATGTGCCCCTGGGCAAGTCACTTAACCTATTGCCTTAGCAAACAAACAAAATCACATGGGGAAAGGCGGATTCAAAGTCTTTTCCTACCTGTCAAGAGGGAAAACATATACTGTGTTCTCCCCATTTTGCATTTTTTTTGGTCTTTTGATGATCATATAAGTGAAAGTATTTTTTTCCTTAAAGACATCTACTTTCTCTTTTTCGTCTAAAATTTCTACTCCGAAGCTTTGAGATTGTCCTCTATAGCCCAAAGAACTAATCATGAGGCAGCATAGAATTGTGTACTAACCTTGGTTTAAATCCATTTTGATGATTACTAGTTAAGACAACCATGGACAAGTCATGGAAACCTCAGTTTCCTTATCCTTTAGATGAGGATGTTTGGACTTGATTTCCTCTAAGTTCTCTTTCAGTTCTAAATCCACAATCACAACTGTTTAAGATACTTGTAATATAAAAAAAAGGAAAGCCTTATATTTTTAAATAAGACATAATGAACCAGTATTAATTTTTAAAATCCTTGAGGATTTTAGACTCTTAAGAGTCTACAGACTCCCATTCACAAAACTCCAACTAGCTCTTTGAGATGGGAGAAAAAAAAAATTCAATGTTTTCTGTTTAATTTCTAATACTGTATGCAACAACATTGTCTTTCTCAGCTTTCAGCTGCAAGTACATGGTATGTCAGTTTTATTAGATTGTAGACTCATCTCAATGTTCCAACTTAGAAACTTTTGTAGTACAGCTGATTAGTTGGGGACTACCTATTTAAAAAATGATCCGTCTTCCAAAAGTTTAGTCAAGGAGAGAAGGGAATAAAAAAACTTCAGTCAAACTATTTAAAAAGTTAAAAGCATAGTTGTCCTAGAATAGTCAATTCAGATTCTTTCCTTATCATTCTTACATTTGCTATAAAGCAAGGGTCAGCAATTTGAGGGATAAAATCTAAAACTACGTCACATGGAGTTGAATTTCCCCAAAAAACATATACACTTCACTTAGCAGCTGCTTCAAAAAGTTACTGATGTTCCATTTTCAGCTTCCTGGATGTCAAAGGACTAATAGCAATTAATCTTGAAATGCCTATCCTTTTTGCAGCTGTTTTGAAATTGTCTAGTGGTATTATATATCAAGATTATTGGAAAAGAAAATCATGACCATTTTGAAAGGAATTTATGCAGTTAAATATGCCTGTGAAAGCCTTTGCCTATATTATCTATAGATACATCAGTAGTTTCTCAAGGTAATAGACTTTGGTTTTCTTTTTTTTCCCTTATGGAACCTTATCACAAAGATAGATCCTATTTGTCCAGCATAATCATGACTCCATGACTTTTGTCAAAGCTACAAAAAGATCCAGCTATAACTGTTTTGTGTGCAAAAGCTTCCAAAAAGTTTCAGAGATTTAAAGGTGGCAGAAAATCATTTCACCATTTTGGAAGCCACTGTGGAAAATGATAAAGGGGGAAAAAATTATTTCTCTCCAGTCGGCTTTTTCCTTTTTTCTACTGGGATGAAGTCTGCAGCCTTCTATTGAACTTGAATTACTTAACAGTTTCTCTTCACCTCCATCCTCCCATTGTTATCCCTTTTCCTGCAAGCTGAAAGCAGATAGTGTATGTGTCTTGGGCACATTGGAAAAGAATGGTGACAGAGACACCAAAAGAAATAAAATAGATGGCCTATCAATATGTTACTAGATTCAAAATGATACACAAAACATACAGGTTTTGGACATATTAGAAAAACTTCAATTAGAATCTTGAATATTTTTTTAAAGCCCCCTGAACAGAAAGAATAAGCTTTAATTACCTGAAATACTTTATATGTAAAGACTTTGTTTATTTTATAATTATAGAAATATATTATAATCAGATTACTAGCAAGAAAATAGCAATAGTTATTTTCAATAAGAAAACAAAAAAGGAACCCTCTCAGTTCTCTACTTAAAACCTAAGGCCGTAAAAAAAGATGCAATGACAAATAAAACACTAGGATAAGAACGCAAATCATATCAACTATCCTTGATAAGCATTTAATATGTAAGATGTTCAGGAAATTAACATATAAAATTAAAAGTTATTTTCAAGTAGATAAATAGTCAAAGATATGCAAAGGAGATACACACTTACCTTATGAAAGAAAGCCACAAATGACTAATGGGAGAAATGGAAGGAAGATATATGAGAAGAACATTTCCCAATCATTCCAATGTTGTACACTGCACATATTTTGTACTTTATTTGGGACAAATCTCTTGGGATATAAAGGATTTTGGGGAAAACTATAATAATGTAAAAAACAAAAGACAATTTCAAAGAGAAGTGCACATTAAAATAACTTTGAAGTTTCATTTACCCCATATCCAAAAAGGGACAAAGATGATTAAAAATAAAATAATTGATGTGGGAAGAGAAGGAAAGAGAAACATATAAATATACTGCTGGAACTATAAACTGGCCCAACCATTCTGAAAACTGATTTACATATTCATGTAAAGAAAATATCTAAAACATCCATACCTTCCCACTTGGAGATTCCATTGACTTGTGGATTAAAACATATACTAAATACTTGCCATTTAGGGGAGGGTGTGAGGGAAAAGGGGGAATTTCAACACAGAGTTTTTCAAGGACTAATATTGAAGAATTGCCCATGCATATGTTTTGAAAATATATATGTATAATAAAAAATATATTATATATATAAATTATTTGTAAAAATATATATTATAAACACACATACAAAATGTTCATCAAAGTATTTTTTGGGGGTGGGAGTGGTAGTGATGGTATCAAAGTAGAAGAAACAAGGTGAGTACCCACTGACTGGAGAAAAGCAATTATACATGAATTTAATTGACTTGTTATGCCAATAAAAAAATTTTAAAATCGATTCACTGATACTACCCTGAAGCCTGCCCTCCCTCCACCCCTGCTGCCAACAGCACTTATCCTGGAAATAGTAATAGATAAAAACGACCTGATATATAAGTAGCTGAGCAGACTATGGAATGACAACCTGCTTGAAATTTTCAATTGTGCAAGGAAGTGAATTATTCAATAAGGAGAGACTCTTTTCTTCACTGCTTATAAAAATGTTATAGGAATTTGGAAGTCATTCTGGAGCACTATCTCAAGTATTAGACATGGTGTTGAGGAAAGAAAAAAGAGCAGATGACCCCAAAATAAAGAAAATACTTAAAACCGAGCTAAGAAACTTCTTCAACTGTAAATGTCACTACTGGAAAAGTTCATTCCCAATATTTCATAAGCAGAAATCAGTTTTTTTTATTTTAAATGACAGAAACTTCCTGCCAAGATAACTATCTGGACTAAGGCAAAGCCTCCTATATCTGCTTCAAAAATCTGAAATTCCTAATTGACTAATGATCAAGAAATATGAGAAAAGGATAATTGACTTCTTCCATTCATAAACTATACAAAAAAGCTAGTCAGAAATGCACAGGCAATATGGAAGAGGACTATTAGCAAAAAAAACCCCATCTTCACTGCAAACAATCCTATGGTCTCACAGGAGGTCCAGAGAAGAACCAGAAGTATGTGTAGACTGCATTGCCCTTTGATCATCAGTAGCAAGAGTAGAGTGCTAATTTCCCACCAGGGTTCATGGGTAATTATAAACCTACATGCTCTCTCGGGGAACAGCAGCATAGTTAACACAGATTCAGTGAAGAGAGCTCCAACATCTCTTGTATTCTATCATGAAATGTTATAAGGTCTTGAGTATCTCGAAACATCAAAGTTAAGGGGAAGAGGAAGTGGGGAAAGAGAAATCAGTACAGGAATCCAGACAAGGTGAGATCAATCAGTGCTGACCACCCGATCAAAACTTCAATAGGATGCTAAACTTGGACTAGCTTAAAGCCTCAGATAAGGAAATTAATCTAGAAAGAGGAGTAAGTCAAAGAAGACCAGTAAAGTCAGATAAGATGAGAAGTGAAAATAGTAAAAACTAAATAAATGACTGAAAACTTTAAAAAGCACCACCAACAAAAAAATTACAAGACAAAAAGAACTATTACAACAAAATTAAGTTTGAACAACAGAAGGAAAAAAGTTATCAGCTATTAAAACCAACCAAGAAAAGTCAAAGAGAAATATTTTAAGATTCAAACTACCTCAAAAATCACGATTCTTAAAAGCCTAAAAAAACTATATTTCAAGAAAAACATAAATGAAAACTATCTGGAACCATTATAGAACAAAGACAGAAAATACTGATCACAAAACACAAAAAAAGATAAGATTCAAAAATGACAAAGCCAAAATCTAGAGTTCCCTTATCAAAGAAAAACTATAAGCACTTAGAAAGCAGCAGTTCAGCCATTACTACACAAAAAAATGGAAGCATTTACTAAAAAGAGATTTTGGAATATGATATTCCAAAAAGGAAAAAGAAAAAGGCTTACAACTTTAGAAACTTTTAAATGAAAACAGAAGTGTCTAGAGAAACTTGAGGCAACATATTAATAGGGAAAAATAAACAAATTTTCCCTCATAACCTTTCATCTTCAAAAGATATTGAAAGATTTACAAAAGAAAAACAGGTCCTGAAGGTAGCAACAGTGATTTGGTTCTATTCCAAAGTCTTAAGGAAAAAGAAAGGAGAATAAAAGGAATACAAATGTTAAAAAAAAAAAAAAAAAAAAAAAATGACGAGTTAGAGCTTTCTATTTCTCCTAACTGAAGTGCCATTAAGAGTAAACAAACATGCAGGAAGGGAAGGAGTAAGCATCAAGATGGACTTCAATATTATACAAAGGTAGACAGACTGATAGTGTGTCTCAGTAAAAATCCATCAAATTTAATGAAGAGGGGTAGAGGGTGATTAAGAGAAAGAACAAATGGAGCAGGGAAGTGGTAATAAGCAAAACAAACTTCTGTTCTTGAAAAGGGTGTGTGTATTTTGTGTTGGGGGGAGGGAGAAAGGGAGAGAAGTTTGTGGGGATTAAAAAGGGAAAAGATAAAAACTAAAATCAAAGGACATCAGATATATTGAAAAATGACTGAACAAACTGTGGTATAAATGTAATAGAATCATTGTACTTTGAGGCAGAATGAAGTAAGCATAACCAGAAGTATTTATATGTGCAAGCAAGCATGCTGATCGACTTAACAGCCAAGCATATGTGTTCAGAGAAGGTACGATAAAATATGCTAACTACCTCTTGACAGAGAGATAATAGTCTCTAGATGCAGAGACATTTTTACAGATGTGAATTTGTTTTGCTTGAGTGCTTGTTACAAGTTTCCCCACATCCACCCTGTTCTGATTTTAGTTGGAAATAAAGAGTTGGAAGAAGAGGTTAGCAAGTGACCCCCAAACAGACTACTAAAGCATTTTTTATTCACAGAAGACAAGAGAAAGTTATTCAGAAGGAAGTAAACAAGCAGAATAGTTTTGAAAGCAATGTGTAAAATTTCTTACACCTAAGGGACATGAAATGGAAAATTAATTCTATACTTATACTCTGCTATGAATGTAAATATTCTTTGTTTTGGTATTTAAATTAAAAAAAAATTTAATACATGAATGAAATGAAATGAGATTGCTGAAAAATGACAAAAAAGAAATTGCAGATTAGTCATAGCAAGCAAATCAAGAAATTCTTGCCTCTAGCAAAAAGGAGATTGTTGTAAGAGTAGAGCTATGTAGGCTATTAACACATTTATGTTATGAGATTCTAAACACTCATATAGAAAGTTTGTCCCATTTTCTTGATGAAAATATCAATGAACTTGACAAGTCAAGAATCCTAAGACAATGTACTAATAATTAAATTACTGAGAGGACAATTTTACATTGGGGACATCAGAAACCAGATATAAAACAAAGATATAAGACAGAAGCAAGAGAGGATATTACCAAACTTCCAAGATTTGTCTGCTCCATTCTAAAAGGTACACAGCAGGCTATCTGATATCCATACTGTGTCACAAATGATTTTTAAAATTTATATAGCTTTTTATTTACAAGATATATGCATGGGTAATTTTTTTCAGCATTGACATTGCCAAACCTTCACAAATGATTTTTAAAAAATTTTATTTATTTTGCTGAGGCAATTGGGGTTAAGTGACTTTCCCATGGTCATACAACTAGGAATGTCCAAGACCAAATTTGAACTCAGGTCCTCATGACTTCAGAGCTGGTGCTCTATCCACTGACAAATGATTTTTGTTTATGATTTATATTGCTTCTATTTTAAAGTATTTATTTCCCTTATCTTTTTTATGTTTAGGAGAGTATAAAGTTAATATGCTTTCATTTGAGGTAATGTGATGGAGATACAGGATTCTTATACATGTTTGCATAAAACACATATGAGCCATCTTGGATACAACTTTTGGTACACTGACAGGATAAGGCCAATATTAAAAAACGGCTTTCACATATAAGCAAGGAAAACTATCTACATATTGGTTTGTCATGGGAGGACGGGAAAAATAATTGGTTTTAGCCACAGATGTAGTTAACAGGGTACTTTTGGGGTTGAAATAAAAGTCAAACCATATATCTCTCTGGAATATACTATACTCCACCTTTAATCACTACAATTACAAAAGTGCTACTCAAACCAAACTACATACTCTGGGATAAGGATAGAAACAATTATTTATACAACATTTACTTTATTTGTACCTAGATGGTTTAGGCAACCAAAGAACAAATTAAATGATATTCATAAAACACCATATAGCAAGCAAGTAGCAAAAGGGAAAACATGTGTTTAACTTTTTTTATAAGTTTTTTCATTTTCTATTTTCGTATTTTTTTTGATACCTGCAGAATATCTATGTATTTAACTAGAAAAACACAAAAATAAATCAATATAATCAGAAATATTTGACTAAACTCAGCCACAAGATTTAAGAAAATCTAATTCATTTCTTCATTTCTTTGGGTGACTCCAGGTGTGCAATACTGTAAATACTGCCATATAAAGGTTTTGTGTGAAATGCTGTTTCTATTTTTAAAACTCTGTTACAAGGTAGAGGTACGTGTGTTTGTGAGTGTGGATGAGGAGAGAATGTTCGAAAGAAAAAGTTATAAAATTAAGTCAATAAAATACCACAGAAGTAAATAAGTTATAAAATGTTTTTGGGAGGAAGACTTATGAGGACTCACAAAGGAGGGGCAGCACTTAAAGTTAGATGGGTAGGAGGAATTCAATTTCAGACACACATCTCAAAATGAGGTATGGAGGCAGTTGTGTATGGGCATACACAAGGGGCCCAGGCATACACAAGAGAGCATAGAGTAAAACATTTAAGGTTCTCCACAATGTTTCTAATCTACTCTTCTCTAGCCTTATTTCTCAACAATTCCTTTCAAGTACCCTATGTTCTGGCCATACTGGATAGCTATTCCTCAAATTCGATATTCTATTCATTCACATAAAATACCTCCCATAAGCCCAAAAATGCATTACTTCTCATGTCCCGTGAGATTCAAATTTATGTCACAATTTCCATGAATTTTCCCCTGATATAACCCAAATGTTAGAGCTTGCAAATTACACTACATAAAGAATTGCAGATTAGGAGATGGAAGGGACATTCTCACTTTTGCAGTGATAATAGGGCAAGGGCCAGGTAGATGACTTGCCCAAAGTCAAAGTGAAGTAAGTGAAAATAAAAAGTGAAAAAAATTAAACCTAAGTTCTTTTGATTCCAAATCCAATACTCTTTCTACTACACAGTGCTGACTCTCAACCTACTCTTTCATACAACTCAAATTTAAGCTCTGTAAGGACAGAGAGACTTCTTTCTAGAACTGCATGAAAGAAGGGGAACTAAGAATAAATGAATTTAAAAAAATAAATAAACGGACATATTGCAGTTAAAGGTGTACCATGAATTTGTGGTGACCCATTTTGAATTCCTCTTTTCCAGTACTTTGTACCCTACTCTAAGATATATCAACATTTAAAAATTGAACAATAGGTGGCAAAGAAAAAAATTCTTATGATTATTTTTCAAAACTTTTAGTCTTCTCAATCTCTGGCAATTAGCTCTATCAACCCATTTATGGCCCTCAAACTCTTTAAAAGTCCTCCACAAAACAAAGATGACCAATAAGTTAAGCCAATATCCTTCCAGACTATCACTATTTCCTCAACGCAGGTTTACATAACATTTCTAAATGAAATTCTGATAACAAAAACCTTCTCCAAAACAGAGTACTTATTTCCTGAAAAGTATCCAACAAAATTATGGCTCTATGCTAGATGCTGAATACTCAGTATGACAAAGTAAAATAAACAGGTCATTTTATTCACAGATCATTAGGTGAACAAGTTTACTATTGTTAGTTGTTATCATCTAACAGGCTATCAAATTCTTTGCCTAGGTAGCTTGGTGGCCCAGTAAATAAACTGTTGAGCCTTGAATCAGGAAGATCTGAGTTCAAATCAAGCCTCAAATATTACTTGCTGGTCCCCAGGCAGATCATTTAACCTATCTACCTCAACTTCCTCAAATGTAAAATTGAGATAATAAAACATTTCCCAGGGTGTCATAAGAATGATAAATATTTGTAAAGCCCTAAGCACAATGCCAGGCACATAGTAGGTGCTTAAAATAACTTCTTGTGTCTCCCCATTCTCCCCAAATAACTTGACAAATTTTTCTGCACATCTTAATGGTAATATAAAGAAAACACATGGATTTTAAGATGCCAATAAAATGGTAATACGATAGCACATTTGTGTAATTTCAAGTACCAAAAAACTGGAGGTTGGTATGGTAGATCTTAAAGAGAGAAGCTGTAGAGGGGTTGATGTTTCAACTAAGTTTCAGCATTAACTAAGTACCTAAGAGCAGGGGGCTACCAAGATGACTAGGGAAGACAAGCAGGCCGATGTTAGAAATCAAGCAAGTTAAAACTCATGTGCTCATAAAGCAATAAATCAAACCCATTAACAACCCCTGTATTTTCAGTGTAGGTAAGAGACACCCAGACTTAAAAGATAAGCAAAGCATAAGAATCTGTTCTCAAATCCTTTCAAACAGTACAAAATAGGAAATTCACATATTTTCCCACATTGAGCACTATAATGCTTTCTGAAGGCTTTTTTAGTGTAATATAGTGAAATTCATCTTTCCTTACTCCTTTTATAAATTACAATCACATATCAATTAGCTTACTTGTAGAAAGGGGCAAAAAGTAGATGACTACCTCTCACACTTTACAAATTCACAGGTGTATCTGACTAAACAAGGTAAGCACCACAAAGATGTCTATTAAAAAAAAATAGTTGAGTATCTATGACATAGATATAGGTTTTGAAGATGACAAACCAATTAAATTATGGTAAACGCATAACTTCAGCAGTTCTCCATAAAAAGTCTTATTAATGAAGAGAAACTCTTTCTGAGTGATATAAACATTTAGCAGATGGAAAGATGTTCTGGATGTGTCATTTAATGGAACACAATAGCCACAAAGTGACACAAATATTTCAAAATAAATATTTATATAAAGTATATAACATATAAAATATATTTATATTAAGATTTTCATTTTCATTTCACTTTATGGAGACTGAATCAAAATAAAAAACTAAATTTTAAAACTAATTTAAAAAACTATTTTTGGGCAGCTAGGTGGGGCAGTGGATCCCTGTTCAAACATGGTCTCAGACACTTCTAGCTGTGTGACCCTGGGCAAGTCACTTAACTCCAATTGCCTCAGCAAAAAAATAATTTTTTCCTTCATCAACAATAAAATTATCAATTATCCCTATTAACAAATAAAAATTTGAATATTATCACAAATAATCCAAAATAGTACTAATCCAAAATAATTCATGTTTGGTTTTGGTGTCCTGAGAATCAAAAGACTTAGTTTCTAGTTAACAGCTCCAAAAGAGTAATTTGAACATACCCGATACTTTGTGTGGGCATCAGTTTTCTCATTTGTAAAAATGTTAAGTGTTCATATTGTTTATCTGCAAGACTGTACTGCACTGAAGGTTACAAACCTTTAAACTTCTAAAAATTCCATCTTGCATCTTACTCCTCCCACTGACACTAGCTCCCAACTATCTGTTTCTTGGATTTCCAAAATTACTATATACTGAGGGTAAATATGAGGAAAAGAATTTAGAAATTTTCCTGAACTGAAGTAAATTTGAACTAGGTAATTCCTAATGTTTTATACTGAGCTAGCATTATAACCATTCTTACTATTCATATTTACTCTTGTTTGAGCTTTAAAAAATTGCTTTTAAACACCCCAAAGTCACGTCTGAACCTGTATATGTCATATAGAATTCACTGTAATATCTACATACAGATATGTGTACAGAGTTGTGACAATGTAAAGGCTTGAAATATCTAACACTACTACCCCCCCCTTGCCAAAGAATGATGAATCCTAAATTTTATAAAAGTCTATTATCTTCTAAAGTTGAGGGAAATACATGAAGTAGGGCTCACAAAGGTTGAGATCTTCATCTAAAAGACTTAAATCTCTTTTCAATGAATATACAGCACTACTATTTCCAGGACTGACAAACTTTTAGTTTTTTGGGGGGAGAGAAGAAGTAGGGTACTGTGGACAATCCCTAATTGAGGGATATACTAATCTCTTATGTGAAATGTTTTTAATCACTTGGTTTCTATATGAATTATACAAAGAATAACTAAAAATTTAGCTGTGTCAACTACAGAACACAATGTAACAAGGCAGATAGAAGGAAATTCTATAAGGTACAAAAAGATGGCCTTTGTTTCAGGGAGAATTGGGAAAGGGGGGGGGGCACAAAGAAGAGGGGAGCACAACAAAAGAGTTGTACAATTTCCCAAAGGCAATTTAACCTATTCTACTTATCTTGTAGAACTCTGGACTTAGTTCACTGTTTATTTACAGTGGTTAAGATCTGAGTTTAGCATGACAGGTTGTTCATTCAAATGTGTAGCACAGGATAACTTGCACTCTTTACACAGTTTTTTAGATAAAAAAGCCAAATTCTTTTGAGTGATTATGAAGCACACTTATCAGAAATTTCAAAGAGATCCATCTAAATGACTGAATGATTTCTAGGGAGTACTTCCACAAAATGAGGGGTTTAGACTGGACAACTTCTGAGGTCCAGTTCTAAATCCTTGATGAGTATGTCATGCATTTTTCATGACAGTGAAAAAGTCTTTGGAGAATAAAAGAACATGTATAAAATATGTCACAAGAAAGTTATGACAAGGGTAAAAAAGGAAAATAGTTCTTTTTCCCCATTGGTATCTATGCAATGTTGAGATCTAAACCTCCAGCATCTAAGGTAAAGGCTCTATGGAAGATTTAAAGGAAAATCAGGACAAGGGATTTACTCAGACTGAGCAGGCATGAATGAGTTGCAATCTGCATTGTCTGAGAGAATATCCATAAAAAGATACAAAATTCCAAAGTAATATTTAATTTTAAAATATGGTCATATGTAGACACAATCTAATTGAAAAGATTAGGATTATCTTAGGTAAAACTTATTAAACAAAGTAGAGCCAAATAAATTAAACAATATTCATTGTCCCTACTTCTAAATCCTCTGGAAATTCTATTATCATGAGCTTTATTTTATTTTTATGTACCTAACTGTAGTCAACATATACAACGTTCTAGTACTAATGACCTCATCACGTACTGCTTTATAGAAGTACCTTTACTTAATTCAGTATGTTTCATATTTAATTTAGTTTTAATATGAAATTCCATTAATATATCAAAAAGTATCCAACTATTATTCTCTATTTGATACTGGAAACATACAGAATGTTTCCAACTTTTTGATACCTAAAAAAGCATGAAAACTATTTCTTTTTCTATACTTTTAGAATAAACCCCTAACAATGGAATCACTGCTCAAAATAAACTACTGTAATTCTTAAAGTATACTCGCATATTAAATTTGCATTATATCCATGCCAGTCTTGCAGGCCCAACAATGCAAGTATCCATTTCCCCACCACCCCCAATAAATCAAACATTCTTTGATATTATATTGGATGCAAGGTAGTGTTCCAAAGTCATTTAGAACTGCATCTCTCTTATCCTTAGAATTTAATTTTTTTTAATGTAGTTAACCAGTATGTATTTTCATCTTCAAAAATTGTCCTGTCACATCCCTAGACCAGCAAGCACTGAGGAATGTGTATTAGTCTTATGGAAATATGTATCAGTTCCTTACAGATTCCGGATTTTCTGGATTAACTGTTTCCAGTGAACACATACATTGTTGAATTCTGCTTTTTAATCCATTCTGTGACTTCTTCATTTTTATTGGAGAGCTTAATCCATTTCTTATTTAGCATTATAAAATTGTTAGGTTTGCCTTTTCTTCAACCATTCTATAGAAAGGGAACATACATTTTCTTATTATTTGACATTAAAAACAAAAACATTTTAAACCAACTTCTTCAGTCTTATTAACAAGGTTTCTCTAACTGGGGGGTAAGTACCTTTGTTAGAAGTCCATCAGTGGAACATTATTCAAAACAATACTGAGGGGGCAGCTAGGTGGCGCAGTGGATAAGTCCCAGCCCTGAAGTCAGGAGGATGTAGTTCAAATCTGGCCTCAGACACTTAACACTTCCTAGCAGTTTAACTCTGGGCAAATCACTTAAAGTAAACAGTATGAGAAATGAACTAAGTAAATTAGGGTTTAGGACTGGCAAGGTATAACAGTAATGGAACAAACAAGGAATCAAGACTGACATGAAAAAAAGTAGCAGAGGACAAAAGCAGGAATGAGAGAACCAAAAGAACAGGGACTGGAATTTGCACCAACAAAAATAACAAGCAGAAGAGAACAATGGAATGAAAAGATGGGGAAAAAAACTAATACTGAGGTTTCAAACAACATTAGCAACTACCTTATGTCTTGATTTGAAGTGTGGTTTTAAATATTTGTCCCTTTTTAGATGGTTTTATTGTTGGAAGATTTCCCTAGTCACTTTTTTCAGTGTAAACTTTTCAAAACTTTAATACTCAATTGTTAATAATTCATCTTAAATAGCAAAATAAATTTTGCTGGGCAAATAAATCTGGCTTCTTTTTGCATATAATTTTATTCCAGTTTTTCTGACCATTCCTTATCTCATGAATTCCACTATAATTGTTATTTTTCTATATTTGTCCTTGAAGCTGGAAATAGTTTTTTCTTTATCATTGCTATTTTTGCAGTTTAACTAGTATTTAAAATCTCAGGGCTTTCCTTGTTTGATGTTTTATTCTGAGTATGATTTTGCTTTTTCCTGAGAAATGCTTTCAAAATTATTTTACTGGACTTACAATTCAATTATGTCATTTTAATTTTCCCAATTTCCTTAAATACTATTACTTTTACTTATGTGGTTTTTCCCTTGCCTTTTTCTTCTTTGATGCTTCTTATTCTTTTAAATCATAAGTGAAGAACCTGACTCCATTTAAATTCCATCTTGAGTGGAAAGTAAACTTTCTAATTTTTAAAACACTTCACTTTAAAGTTGTGAAGATATATTTTGAAATTTAATCTTCAATAACCACAAGTACTTTCCTTTAGCTCACTGAAATTGATGACAGCAGGGAAGAAAATAACCATCATAAGATGATTTGAAAAATAGCTTATCAAGATCTTATACTCTATAGTCAAACAACAAATAGTTTGGTTATAGAATTATTCAAATTGAGCAAAGTAACAATAAAGCCTCAATTAAATGAAATACTATAGAAACTTTCAAAGAGCAAAAAGGGAAAAGTTCTACCAGTAGGTACCATCACATCCTTGTTATGATTATGAAATCTGGGTAGTCTCCCACATAGAAGCAGACTAAAAACATTTTATAATACAATACAACTAGCAAGGCTTAGGGCTCCTTACCCAAGGATATTAAAGATATTTCTGATACATACACAAATATGTATCAGAAATGGGTCTTGAACCCAGGTGCTCCAGACTCCAAAGTCAACCCTCATGGTATCCTTTCTCTCCATTCAGTTAAAGAAAAGGGCCAAAAAAAAAAAAAAAATCAGATTTTACAGGAAGTTCCCTGGACAAAGAATATTAGCAACAAAATACTTTGAAAAGTAGATGCCTATGTCTCTTGAGATCATAGTAGTATTTTCTATTATATGCAAAGTTAGCTCATCAATCTTTGTTGATGTGAACCTGGAGCTCAAATATGTACTATTTCCAAGTAAAGTACTCCTAAATCCATTTAAGGAAGTTCTTTAAAGAATAAAAAATGGCTAATAAATCTCTTAATGCATTGAACAAATTAGATACTGTTTTGCTGATGGGCAAAACTAGTAAACGCAAAGGGATTATTCAATGACTTTCTCAAGGTCACTCTCAAATCAAGACCCCCACTAGACAGAAAGCTCCTTAAAGGACAGAGACAATCTTTAGCCTCCTCTTTTATTCCCTGATGTTTAACCCAGTGTCTGTTGGAATTCCAGCATTTAGCATATAGTGTCCTGTACAAAGTAGAGGCACAGTAATAAATGTCTACTGATTTATGAGAAACAAAAAAAAAGCTCCTAGCATCCAGTTCCCTAAACTTCAGCTCCTTCCACATGTGGCACACACACGCGGACGCGCACGCACGTACTCTCACACACCTGTAGGCCACAAGAGCAAGTCTGCTAGCCGCCTCTTACACATCAGGAAGCAAAAACACGCGTTAAGTAAAAGAATAACCTGGTCCTTAGGAGGGAGGGAAAAGGAAACATTTCTTTCGGAGAGGAGGGAGGTAACGATGGAAATGCATTCGGCTCAGTCCACTCACTCTTAACTAGATGGTGTTTCCCAATAGACACTTTGCTCCTCCCAAGTTCTCCCCAGGGTTGTTTCGGGGATCAAAGAAGATATCTGTAAAGCGTCTGGCACTCAATGGGAGCTTGTCTCCTAACTTCCTTCCCTCTGGGGAGCTGCTTCCCCAAGGAGCCTTAAGCGTCCTCCTGGGAGGGGGAAGGTGGCTAGCGCTCCTCCCGCTCCCCCCACCATGCCTATATGAACTTGCCTCCGTTCGGAGAAGGCCGGAGAGGGACCCCCCCAGCGCCGCCGCCCAGCCCCGCGCCGCCGCCCGCCCAGCTCGCACTCACCGTCGCTCTCCGCCCTGACAAGCAGGGACATGCCCTTCAGCCTCTCCACGTAGCCCGAGGTCACATGCCCGGTGCCCCGGTCGTCCCACTGCCGGTCCTCGTTGAGCGTGTAGACCTTCACCCGTCTCCGGGTGTCAGTCATCCTGCCGCCCCCCCCCGCAGCCACCGCCCGGGGAGGGGGTGAGGGGTGGGGGTGGAGGAGACGCCCCGCGGGCCCCGGGAGGGGGAGGGGAGGCGGGAGGCCCGGACCGACGGGGCCCTCTCCACTCAGCGCCGCGCACCGCGGCCTCCCTGCAGGGGGCCTTCACTCCCACGCGCGGCGGCCTCCTCCCTCATGTCACGGCCCGGGAAGCCGGGCTGGGGGGGGAACACCAAGGAGGCCGGGGTCTGAATCGGCCGCCCCCCGGCAAGCGTTGCCCTGGTGCTCCTGCGCGGATCTATTGTCCAGGCCCAGTTGCCCACCACGGGGAAAGAAGGAGGAATGGCTTCCACGGGGCGCCGGGCGCGGGTCACTGCCCTGCTCCCGCCTCCGCCATGCCCTTCCTTCGCCAAGCCGCTTCCAGCCGCCGCCTCAGGCCGCCGCCATGTTCTCCTTCCTCATACCCGGGCCCCGTCGCCGCGGCCGCCCCCGGCGGCTCCGCTGCTCCCCTGCGCTCTCCGGGTCTCGAGAGTGTCCGCCCCCGGCCTGTGCCCCTGCGCCCTCCGCTTCTCCAGAGTCGGCGAGGGCCCCCCCGGTCGTACCTGGGGCGCCCTTCCCAACGCCAGGTCCCCTCTCGGCTGCCGCCGCTGCTTCTTCCTCCTCTCTCACGGAGCCAAAGCAGCCGCCATCTTGGTTCATCCCTCAATAGAGGCGCGCGGGGTCTTCTAGCCCACAGCTACAGGGGCCGCGCCGAAGCCACGCCATTTAAAGGTACAGGCACAGCGGCTGCCGGCTCTGACCGGGTAGGGAAGATTTAGAAGGAGGGAGGGGAAAGAGGGGGAGGGGAAAAAGGAGGGGGGAGGGCGGGACTGAAATTTCCTAGGCTAGACCGGAAGTGAGTGCGGCGGCTCTGGGGATGCAAAAGAGAACTCGTCGCCCTAGTGACGGTCCAGGACTTCCTAGAGATTCCTTGCGCACGCGGGTACGCCAAGTCTAGGGACCGGCTGCGCTGAGCCGTCTCCCGTCGCTCCCTGCCTTCGTCATCAGCCTGGTAGATGAATTTCAAACTCTGTGCAGAGCCCGCCCAAGCTTCTGCCTGGCTGTGGCTCGGCCCAAAGCTAGTCCCGAAGCTCCACCCCGGTGCGTTCGCGGGCTGGAGCTAGGGCGGGTTCCTGGAGCCTGAACGAAAGACCACCCTCCTCCCCTTTTTTGCAAACAAAATCCTGACTTCCCCTAGCTGCTGCCTAACTGCTACTTTATTTTCCTCGAACTCTAAAGCCTTAGTGCAGGAAGCACGATTCTTATTGCTCAAGCTCTGGTGGTTTGTGAGACCCTTTTCCTTTTGTACAGTTTGAGGAGCCGGTGACCCAGGAAATAAAATCTGGTCTCCGACACTCATTGTCTCAGACTGTTTCTAGCTTTAACTAACACACATTCTTATCTCTTATCTCTTTGTCTCTGTCTCTCTCTTCCCACCCCCACCCCCTCTTCAACCCTTTCTTAATAAACTAAAACAAATAGTAAAAGCAGAATTCTGGTTTCTATCTTTTGAGAGGCACTGAGATGAAGAGCAGAGAAAGTGAATTACTAAGTAGCACTCAAATGAAATCTCTTTTCTCGAATCTCTTCAGCCTCACTGTATCTTTTCCAGTACACTTGCCACATTTTAATTTTTGTAATATCTATTTTTGTGCCTGTCTGAAGGAGTGTCATATGGTGAAATAAAGTCTAGATTGAGAGCCCAAACATCTAGACAAGGATTTAGTTCGAACTTTGCCATGTAATCCATTTAGAATGGTCCTTTCACCTTGTTCGGCTTCAATGCCCTTATTTATAAAAGGGTGTTGGATTAGATTATTTCTGGGACAGAGATTAACTTTTTTTTCTTTTGACATAAACCCTTTTGGGCTCTCTGGTAAAGCCTGTGGACTCCTCCTTGGAATGTTTTAAATAAAATATATAGTCACTTTAAATGTCATTAAAATATTGGATTTTTTTTAAGTTTGTAGAATTTAGATTATGTACTCTTGCCTAAGATCCTTTTCATCTCCGAATACACAACACACACATACACACACGCGCGCGCGCACACACACACACACACACACACACACACACACACACACCCCGTTAGATTTTAAAATTCTTTCCAGGAATGTATGGGGTTATGTCTTAACCTTCTTTGTACTTCCTCCCCAGCACCTAACACACAATACTTTCCCCCCAAGTAAGTAATAATGAATGCTTCCTGAAACAAATTGAAGTATGCTTGAAGAGGGAAGAGTAAGCACCAAGGTAAACCCCAAACTGGGTACTCAATTTCAACGTTTGGGGTTTCCATTGGTCTTTTTCCCCCTTCAAGCATACTTTAATACATTTCCAGATATAATTTCTGTTTTTACCAAATTTACCCATATACTGTTCCCCAAGCTCTATGTTTTACTTCCCATTTCAGTGCCTTTGTATAGATTGCCCCACATACTTGAAATGCCCTTCACCTTTGCCTTTAACTCAGGATCTTTTAGCCCTAAATGATCAACTCAGGTGCTACTTACTCCCTACTGGAAACTTGACCTGATTGTGCTTTGTCAGGGATCCCTCCCTCCTCAAATTATTTTACTTGCTTCCAGTGTAAATGTTGCATCTCCCAATAGACTATAAGCTTCTTTTCATTTTGATTTTGTTGTTCCACTATCTAGTTCAGTACTTAGTGGAACAGATATGCCTATATATCTGAAACTCTCTGCATTTCAAATCTACACCTAAAAAGAATTGGACTATTTAAGTTCACAATATTTAAGTATATAGGCTCACAAATAGCATGGATACATATGATCTGAAGTCTGTCCCATTTTTTCAAAGGGTAAGTAGAAGGCTATGCACTAAGTAATTAAGTACTAGTACTTAATAAATACTTATTGGTTTTAAAGAATGAGAAAACTTGAGTATTAGGTGAAATCAGGATCACATTAGTGTAGTTTTTGTGTTTCTGAGATCCAGGATCATGAGAGAATTCTGGCAACCTTCCTAGGCTGATGGAGAATTCTTGGAATGTACTGTTCTTAGGCATTTGAGTTAGCTGTTTGTTTGGGATTTCTGGTGATCTTGAAAAAGGCACTTCTTCCCAAATTTTGGGACATCAAATAGAAAGGGCAGAGAAGAAAGAGTGGTGTGTATATAGCAGGCTGATGACATCAAGAAAAAGGAAGATGGCTTATGGCAGGAGTAAATTGGAACTAAGCTCATTTGTGGCTGAGAGTGAATTCCAATCAGTAGATCCTTTCTTCCTTCCCCTTTCCTTAAAAACAAAACAATAACCACAACAACAACCCAGAATACAATGCTGGGAAAACTACCCTATGTCTAAATCTTAAGTCTTCCCTTAGAGACTTGTCTCCCTTAGACTAACTGAGAATAGGGTAGAGGAGGGACAAAAATGATAACCTCTGAGTTCCATTGTAGTTGTCTATATTTTGTTTAAATTCTTATCTTCATTTCTAAGTTAATTAATATTACTATTACGTTACACTAAGTGCTTTTTTTTCTGAGAATGTATGAATTCATGTTTTGGGATTGGGTAGGTTACGCTTGCCTAGAAATGGATATTTCCTTGGTTTTTACTCGGGGTAGGCACCTAGTCAATTTAAGAAGAATTTCTCCAATATTTGGCCATTTTTGAGGATATTCCAGAACACGTTCACTAGTCTGCCTTTGAATCTGGAAAGAAAGAGACTTAAATTTTGCTTTAAGGTTTGCAAAGAGCTTTACAAGGATCTCTTTATAGTCTCAGAACAACCCTGGGAGATAGATATCATTACCTCTTTTTTACAAATGAGGAAATTGGAGCAAATATAAATGACTTGCCAAGGATCATATAACTAGCAAGTGTCCAAGGTCCACTATTGCATCTATTATGCCTTAATAAAATAATCCAGTTGTGGAGATGGCTAGGAATTGGTATAGATATGCCTATTTAGCTGACACAATCTGCATTTCACATCTACACTTAAAAATAACTGTACTAGAATATTACTATAAAATATATATGGATGGATGAGGTTATTTAAATATATAGATTCACAATATTTAAGTGTATAGGCTCACAGATAGCATAGATAAATATGATCTGAGATTTGGGGGTAGATGGAGGGCTATGCACTAATTGTCTGGCTTGGGGGAGGGCAAGGCAAGAAAGTACAACATAGCTAAGACTTGAAGAGAGTTCCCCTAGCAAGAGGTTATAGGCCAAGAAGTCTGCTACAATTTGAATATCTATAATCCAGGGATATAATTCAAAGGGATTTAGTGAGAATGAAAATTCCTTTCCTGATCCCTCTTAAAGGGGAAAGATAACATTTAAATCCCACCTACCAACTGACTTCTTACCAAATGCTGATAATGGAAAAGATCATTGTGAATAGATAGTAAACCTCTTTATCAAAGAAAGTAGGAAACAAATCAGAGATATTAAACAGATTAGAAACACAAGAATACATAATAGTAAATGATCTCTTCAGCTGGGAGTAAGAGAAGATCTCAACTCAAACCAGGATAGAAGGAATGTTCTCACCAAGGGATGTCCACTCTCTAGGATTGCAAACATGGAAGTCAAGGGACATAATGGGGGCCAGTTTCCCCACATGTCTGCAGCTCTGGGGGCTTCCATTAGCCATTCAAATGTTCATGCTTTGCCTCCCTAAACAGGTCTTGAGGTCCTCTCATGGAAGTGTGTCCAACAAACTGAAGTAAATCCCTTCTCCTTTCAGAGTGTCATGGCTCATTGTTCTCTAAGCCAATCAGGAGTTACCTCTCTTAATGGAACCAACATATGTCACAGGCCTCAGGAAAACTATCTACCTTTCCCAGGAGAGAATGTATGTTAGATTCATAAGAAACAAAGTTATTTCAAATCTACATCTTCTGCTCCTGAATCTATTAATAACACACAACTTTTCTTGGTTCCCTTTATATCCATTATTTAAGATTGTAGTTATTGCTTAGAAGTTTATGATTTTTATTGACACATTTCCTGGGAAATGTGAGAATAACAGAAAATGGCACTTCCATGATCTGCTAAAATATTGACTTACTAGTTATATAATACTGGGAACTCATTATATTATGATAAACTGGCCCTTTTAGTCATATCAGTGAATATTCATCAGAGCTATTCTTTTCAGTTCCATCAAGGAATGACTAAAAAGCAAGGACCACCTTGGCACTCCCCTATTGTACTGTTATCCTGTCTTTCAATTTGATTCCATTTTGCTTGTTATTCTATGAACTTATAGCCAAAGGAACTCTTGGAACCTGTTTCCCATTCTACATATAATACAGCAGTCTGGGATCACTTAGTGTAGGAACAAACAGTCCTATATGCTTCAAAACCTTTGGGGCATTACTGTATTACAGCAAAGTACAGAGAGATGGGAGGCATGATAGTATACTTGTACAAGCAATGGGTTTGGATCTAGAGGACCTAAGTATGAATCCAAGTTCTTTTATGATCACAGATAAATTATTTCATTTATGTTAAATGTAAAATAGAAGAGTTATACAAAAATCTTTAATTTCTTTCCCCCAGTCATAGTCCCATTGGGGGGGTGGAAATCCTTACATTTCTAAATCATTTTGTTAGGCACTTTTCTCACAATACATAATATATGGTCTCCATTTTACAAATGAAAAATTAAAGCTCAGAGAGATAAAGTGGCCTAAGCCCATAGATAGTGTTTGGAGTAGGGGAAGAAGGGATGAAGGATTCTGAGGACTGATGGAAAGATTTATCTGAGCAGTTCTGAGCTTGTGGCTTATGACTAAAGTCAGTCAGGTTTCTGCTCTTAAATTTGGCATCAGTTTGGCATAGCGACTGATCAGTTTGCCAAAAGCCCAGATTAGAAACAAACCTGGTCAAAACTTTTGGTGTGAAGTCAGTATTGGGATTGAGTTTATGAGTAGCCCCTGAATTTCCGGGGCTAGATAAGGAAACCCATTCTTAAAATTGAAGAGGAGAAAATAATAGAAACAGCAGCAATAGCAATAGAAGAGGAAGAGGAGGAAGCAGGAAGAAGAAAGCAGGAGGAGGAAGAAAAAAAGGGAAAAGGAAAGAAGAGGAGGGAAAAAGAAAGAAGGAGGGAGAAGAAAGAAGAGAGATAGGAAATGATATTAATGGGATTAAGGATAATATACTCAAGTTTTCCTAGGCAAAAGAGAAGAACCACTTAATCAGAGACAGACATTAAGGAGATGGTGGTATATCTTCCTGTGAGAGCATTCCCCTAAGATTTCCTTCCATATACTCTCGAATGCATCTGTTTGTTTACATTTTATCTTTTCCATTAGAATGTGACTTCTATGGAGACAGAGATTTGTTTTTACTTTTCTTTGGGTCTCTAACACTTAGATAGTGCCAGGCATTAGCAAGTGCTTACAGATGCTTGCTGATAGACTGATTGAATAATGTAATGTGTACAAATCATTTTATAATTATATTATAACAGACCTTTTAAAAACGCCTACTGTGTGATTTGATTCAGATTTCTTTGATGGATAAAGCATTTTTTAAACACTTAGTATGTGCCAAGTAGTGAGCTCTTAAGCTCTGGTGATACAAAAGATTACTCTCTGTTTCTGTTTTTCTCTGTATCTCTGTCTCTCTCAAGAAGATTACATTCTAGCAGGGGAAGAAAAAACAGAAAAAAAAAAAAAGCTGAAAGAGTGGGAGTGGATAGAAGAGTGCCTGAAGAGAGGTCAGACTGTTGGTGAACAGGTAGAATAGTCCAAAGAATTGGGAATAAGTGAACATGGCTGGCGCCCCTAATGAAATATCAATCTTGATAGAAGATTTTGTAGCATAAGTGAAAGACAATATTCAGTGGTTAGAGAAAAAAAAATTATCATTGAGATAATTTTTGAGCTTTTATTGTAAGTGTTTTCAACAGGGGAACCCTGCAGTCTATATAATATTATGAAATAAATCAGATTTCTATGATAAAATGGCCCTGCCCATTGGTAGAGGAAAAGGAAAAATGTGAATATGTTCCAATTTTGATGTGCCTATATTTGTAATTACATTACAGATAGGAAGTTTTCTGCTTTGCCCAAGTGGGTGGGGTGTAAGTAAGGCCATTGACTTGTGAACCTGAGATAGGGAAGTAACTAGATCCCTAGTTGAGAACAAAGTAAAGGTGTCTACCCTTTCTCAGATATTCCTGTCACTTTATAGTGGAGAACAAGGAACAGGGTCATAAGAGAGAATTGTTTTAAAGTAGGGAAAAGGTGACTAGAAACTAAGTTAATGCAGAGTTGGGGAAAATTGACTAGCCCATTTTCTTTTCTAATTATCACACACCTCCAGGATGATTTTTCTAAAACATGCTAATTCATTTATGTAAACCATTGGTACAAATAAACCAGCCTGTTTGCTTCTACTATACCTTTTTCCATGGATCTCTCACAGTTTTAATTCTCTTTGGATCACTCACACATTTTCATTCTTTGGAAACTGGGTTATTGTGTGATTTGTTTTACAGCCATAGAACATCAGTAGATGTGCTATAAGAAATAGAAGAATATTGGTGTTAAAGAAATACATCTAGATCCTGAATAATGAATTCCTTCAAGTGGCTGCATTATTCAAATTTGCACTATATATTTTCACTGAGCTGATACCAATTATCATATTATATGAAATTATAACTTTTAATAGTGTGAATCTGAATGTATGCAACCACTTTAGGAAGATTTCTTTTTGACACTAATTGGGACTTAGCTATAAGTTTTTGTTTCAGGAAAGTTTGGGATTATTGGGAATACCAAACAATTTGCCACCATAATCTATCTCTTGCACTTCCTTTTATTTCATTCTGGGCCCTGCTCATTGTTCATTTGCAGTGTCTGTCTAATATAGATGTGTGACTGTAACACATATATGTATATGAAAACATAGTACGTGATAACTAAATTATATATAAATACTAACTCAACAAGCTCTTATTCTAGTCATGACAAAATATATTCTTCATCCCCTTGATTTTTCTCACATAAACTATTAAGCCAACTTCTTCTGAGCAGTTGTGAACCTAATATAGGAAAATACATTATCCTGAGATTTTTGAAAGTAATATGATGACATCTGCGTATAGAAACATCTTATTATTGATGAAGAACTTCACTGAACATGTTTCATAACAATTGTATACATTGTGAGCGGGCATACATCTTTTTTTTTTTTATCTGTCTTGACACTGATCATCTGATTGTCATGGAAATTTTATTTCTACTGTTTTATTTTTAGGAATGTATGACCATATATGTACTCCATTGTTGGAATTCTTACAAAGTGTTAAGTCATTAGAGTTGATGGAGACAATAATTATCTAATTTAGCATAATAGATCAGTATCACTGATCTGATCTTACAAGGAGATGTTATGGGCAAGAAGAAACAAGGTACTAAGTAGAACTAATTGATACAATGCTTGTGTTCACACCTTTACTCATTGGAATTCACAGGTTTGGGAGATTTCAGGGTTTATAATGGGATATCTGAATTCACACCTCCCTGGAAGCTCTTAGGGCCAGAGAGCATTATGGGAGAAAACCCATAATCCCACTCTCTGATATATAAGAAGAAAGTAGAGGCCCAGTCGAGAGAGTTCAGCTGAATTGGAGGCTGAAAAAAGCAGAGGCAGAAGCAAAGGACAGAGCTGTAAGAGCTCTTGGAACCAAGCAGAGAGATAGGCTTCTAAGCTAACCAGACTATATTGGAGACAATAAAAGATCTGAACTTTTATCACCTGGCTGTGTTTTGGGTGATTATTACTTTCAACTGCAACTAAGGCTGCCTCCAGAAACCCTCCCCTGAGAAACCCTCTCCCCCAGAGAACCATTATTATTTTAAAGAAGAAAAAGAATACCACACTTCATGTTCTCACCATGCTTATTGTCTCTTGGAAGTAAATCAATTAGCTTTACCTAATTCTCTGGATTACATAATCCAGAAGGTTGTATGTATAGTGATATCATTTAGTATAGACATTGATTAGATAGAATTGTTTCTTCTTTTTAAAATTCATTTTTGTCATATTTTCAGTCTTAAATTCTCTCCTCTTCTGTTTCCTGTACTTATTACGAAAGCAAGAAAAATAAAATTTATTACAAATATATATCGACATATAAAACAAATTTCTATATTAGCCATGTTCTAAGAAAAGAAAAAAGAAGAAAATATGCATCAATCTACACTCTGCATCTCTCAACTCAGTTGTTGGAGATATACATTTATCATGAATCCTTTGGAATTGTGGTTGGTCATTTGTTGAATTCTAAGTCTTTCAGAGAATATTATCTTTACAATATTGCTGTAATTGTATAAATTGTTCTCCTGGCTGTTTACATCTCTTTGTATCAAGCCTTCCCAGATTTTCTGAAACCATCCCTTTCCTAATTTCTAATAGCATAATATATTCTATAATATTCATGAGCTATAACTTGTTTATTCACTTTCCAGTTGATAGGTGTCCGCTTAATTTCCAATTCTTTGCTACCACAAAAAGAGCTGATATAAATATTTTTGAAAATATGGGTCTTTTCTCCTTTTATTCTCTGGAGTATGGTCCTGGTAGTAATATTGCTTAATCAAGGGGCATGCATGTCTTAATCACTTTTTGTGCATACTTCCAAATTGTTCTTTAAAATTGTTGGACTAATTTAGAACTCCATCAATAGGATATTAGTGTACTTATTTTTCTATCTCCCCTCTAGCACTTAGCATTTTATTTTTCTGTCATTTTAGCAAATCTAAGGGGTATGAGATAGTAAATTATTTTAATTTTCATTTCTCTAATTGTTAGTGAGTTAGAACATTTTTTTTATGTGACTATTGATAATTTTTATTTTTTTCTCAGAAACTGCTTCTTACATCCTTTGACCAATTATCATTTGGGGAATGGCTCATATTCTTATACATTTGGTTTGTTTGCCTACATATTTGAAAAATTAAACTTTTTCATTTTATATAATCAAAAATATCCATTTAACTTCCTACAAATCTCTCTTATGTCTGGTCATGAACTCTTGCCCTTTTTATAGATCTGACAGGTAAGTTTTTCTATGTTCTAATTTGCTTATGCCTTTTATGTCTAAATTGTTTATCCATTTTGAATTTATTGTGATGAAATGTTGATCTATGCTTAATTTCTGTCAAATTACTTTCCATTTTTTCTAGAAGTTTTTGTCAAATGGTAAAGCCCCCATAATTGGTATCTTTGAGTTTATCAAACACTATATTACTGTGATCCTTTGTTTCTGTATATTATGTGTCTGATATGTTTCACTGATCAACCCCTATTTCTTACTCAATATCACATTATTTTGATGTTTTGTAGTATAGTTTGAAATCTGGTACTGCTAGTCCCCTTTCCTTCTGTTTTTTAAAAATTGCTTCTCTTGATATTCTTGACCTTTTGATCCTCCAGATGAAATTTATTATTTTTTCTAATTCTATTAAAAAATTCTTTGATAGTTTTATTCCTATGAAACTTAATAAGTAAATTAATTTAGGCAGTATTAACATTTCTATTATATTTTATAATACTAAATTATAATTTTATTATACATATTATTATATATTCATCATATGCTTATGATTAATTAATATTTCCCCAATTAGTTAGATATGTAACTAAGAATATTATGTAATGAGTATTATGTAATTGTTTTCCTAAAGTTCCTTTGTGTGTCTTGACAGGTATAGTCCTGAGTATTTTACACAGGTTATTATTTTAAGTGGAATTTCTCTTTCTATCTCTTTCTGCTAGGTTTTTGTTGGTAATATACAGCAATACTGATGATTTATGTGAGTTTATTTTATATTCTACAATTTTCCTGAAGTTGTTAATTGTTTCAATTTCTTTTTAAATTGACTTTTAGGGTTTTCTAAGTAAACCATCATATCTGTAAAGAATGATAATTTTATTTCCTTGTTAAGTATGTTTATTCATTTTTGTTTTTGTTTTATTGCTAGAGTTAGCATTTCTAAGACAATAGTAAATAATAATGATGATAATGGACATCCTTGCTTCCCCCCTGATCTTATTGGAAAGGCTTCTAGTCTATTCTCATTACAGATAATGCTTGCTCTTAGTTTTAGATAAATAGTAGTTACCAGTAAAAAAAACAAAAACCTTAATTTATTCCTATGTTCTCTACTGGTTTTAAAAATAGGAATAGGTATTATATTTTGTCAGAAGCTTTAATGTAATCATATAATTTTTTCATTGTATTTGTTATTAATATCGCTAATAAGGTTTGTAGTTTTCTAAATATTGAACTGGCCCAGAATTCCTGCTATAAATCTAGTTTGGTCATAAGATATGATATTTGATCATTTAAAAATTTTGCCTCAATATTCATTAGAGATATTGATCAATACTTTTCTTTCTCTGTTTTTGGTCTCATTGCTTTATGTATTTGTGTCATAGAAGGAATATGATAAACTGTATAATACTGGAATTAATTATTCTTTAAATGTATGGTAAAATTCATTGGTAAAACATTGATGTTCATGTTATTTTTTGCTTATGCTATAAACTCTATGTTGAAGACAGTATCTTTATTTATTTGTTTATTTATTATTATAACTTTTTATTGACAGAACCCATGCCTGGGTAATTTTTTTACAACATTATCCCTTGCACTCACTTCTGTTCTGACTTTTCCCCTCCCTCTCTTCACCCCCTCCCCCAGATGGCAAGCAGTCCTATTCATGTTGAATATGTCGCCATATATCCTAGATATAATATATGTGTGCACAACTGAAGTTTTCTTATTGCACAGGAAAAATTGGATTCAGAAGGTAAAAAATAACCTGGGAAGAAAAACAAAAATGCAAACAGTTTACATTCATTTCCCAGTGTTCTTTCTTTGGATGTAGCTGCTTCTGTCCATCCTTGATCAATTGAAACTGAGTTAGGTCTCTTTGTCAAAGAAATCCACTTCTATCAGAATACATCCTCATACAATATCGTTGTTGAAGTATATAATGATCTCCTGGTTCTACTCATTTCACTTAGCATCAATTCATATAAGTCTCTCCAAGCCTCTCTGTATTCATCCTGCTGGTCATTCCTTAACAGAACAATAATATTCCATAACATTCATATCCCACAATTTACTCAACTATTCTCCAATTGATGGGCATCCATTCATTTTCCAGCTTCTAGCACTACAAACAGGGCTGCCACAAACATTTTGGCACATACAGGTCCCTTTCCCTTCTTTAGTATCTCTTTGGGGTATAAGCCCAGTAGTAGCAATGCTGAATCATAGGGTATGCACAGTTTGATAATGTTTTGAGCATAGTTCCAAATTGCTCTCCAGAATGGCTGGATGTGTTCACAATTCCACCAACAATGTATCAGTGTCACAGTTTTCCCACATCCCCTCCAACATTCCGCATTACCTTTCCCTGTCATTCTAGTCAATCTGACAGGTGTGTAGTGGTATCTCAGAATTGGGAGATAGTATCTTTAATAGCTCTTGCTGGGAGAGAAAACTCAATAGCTATGGCATCCAAATAATAGCCTGGAATGAAACAAAGCGTGGAAAGTGGAAATTACTGAAATTGGAATTAGATACATGTTTTTCTGGAGTGATTGCAGTGAAGGAGAGCACCAAGAAGCTGGTGTAGATTTTGTCATCAAAACTAATCTAGTCAACAAGCTTATTTGCCCACCAAAAAGAGCAAATGATGACAGACTCATAACAATGCAATTGCCACTTGTAGGAAAGTGCCATATCACCATCATCATCGCCTATGCTTCCATGATGATGAATCCTGATAAGGTCAAAGAAAAATTTTATGAAGATTTGGAGACCCTTATCATCAGTGTTCCAGAAGAGGGCAAACTTATAATTCTGGATATCTTTAATGCTAGAGTAGGTTCAGACTACCTGACATGGCAGGGAATGTTTGGTAGGAATAGAATTAGAAACAGCAATAACAATGCTTACTTATTGCTTGTGTCTCATGACCTTCTCTCATCATTAGCACTGTCTTCTATTTACCTAAATGCAATAAAACTTCATGGATGTCAGCCATTCTGGAGAGCAGTTTGGAACTGTGCTCAGAAAGTTATCAAACTGTGCATACCCTTTGACCCAGCAGTGCTACTACTAGGCTTATACCCCAAAGAGATACTAAACAAGGGAAAGGGACCTGTATGTGCAAAACTGTTTGTGGCAGCCTTGTTTGTAGTGGCTAGAAGCTGGAAAATGAATGGATGCCCATCAATTGGAGAATGGCTGGGTAAATTGTGGTATGTGAATATTATGGAATATTTTTGTTCGGTAAGAAATGACCAGCAGGATGATTTTAGAAAGGCCTGGAGAGACTTACATGAACTGATGCTGAGTGAAATGAGCAGAACCAGGAGATCATTACATACTTCAACAACAATACTATATGATGATCAATTCTGATGGATGTGGCCATCTTCAGCAATGAGATGAACCAAATCAGTTCCAATAGAACAGTAATGAACTGAACCAGCTACACCCAGAGAAAGAACTCTGGGAGATGACTATAAACCATTACACAGAATTCCCAATCCCTCTATTTTTGTCCGCCTGCATTTTTGATTTCCTTCACAGGCTAATTTCAGAGTCTGACTCGTTTTGTACAGCAGAATAACTGTTTGGACATGTATACATATATTGTATTTGACTTATACTTTAACATATTTAACGTGTATTGGTCAACCTGCCATCCAGGGGAAGGGGTGGGGGGGAAGGTGAGGAAAAATTGGATCAAAAGGTTTTGCAATTGTCAATGTTGAAAAATTACCCATGCATATATCTCGTAAATAAAAAGCTATAATAAAAAAAATTTCGTGGATGCATCTTTGGAGCAAACATTGGCATTCAATAGACTATGCTGTTGTAAGAAGAGGAGACAAACAGGATGTGAGAGTAATGAAGCTAATGTATGGAACAGAGTGCTGTACTGATCATAGACTTATACTCTCCAAGCTGAATATTCACATTCAACAAAAACAGTGGCCTCAAGGCAAAAACACTACCAGGAAAATTAATGTCAATAGATTAGAACATTTCTCTGAAAGGGGATTTGTTGCTAACTTGGAAGATAAATTGAACCAACACAAAGTTGGCAACAGAAAAGGAGTGGACAGCTTTTAGAAATTTGGTATAAAAACTTAGTGAGGAGCTTCATGTAGCAGCAACAATGCAATACCTGGATATAAGAGAAACCTGGATTCAAATCCTGTCTCTAACATTTCCTAGCTGAGTGGCTATGGGCAAGTCACTTAATTCCTGTGAACTTCAGTTTTGTCTTCTGCTAAGTGGCCTGAAGTTAGGAAGACTCAATCTTTGTGAGTTCAAATTTATCCTCAGACATTTACTAGCTGTATGAGTCTGAGCAAGTCATTTAACCCTAATTTGCCTCAGTTTCCTCATCTGTAAAGTGAGATAGAGAAGGAAATGGCAAACTACTCCAGTATGTCTGGTAAGAAAACCATAAATGGGATCACAAAGAGTCAGACATGTCAGAAAAACAACTGAATAACAAAAACTGGAATGGTGACACCTGATAGTATTTACCTTAAAAACATATCATGAAGTTCAAATGAGATAATGTATATAAAATGCTTTGATTACTTTAGTCACTACATCGGGTGTTCCAAAATTTATTAAAGCTTAAAACTGGAAAAAAAAAAAAAAAAGAAAGAAAGAAATTTGGTACACAGCACTAACAGTATTTGTTCATCTAAGTCAGAATACTTGCAAAAATCAATACTGGTTTGATGAAAATGATGGGGAATGGGGTTGCTAAGTAGCATGATGGTTAGAGCAGCAGCCCTGAAGTCAGGAGGACCTGAGTTCAAATCTAGTCTGACACTTAATAATTCCTACCTGTGTGGCCCTGGGCAAGTCATTTAACCCCAATTGCCTCATCAAAAAAAAAGGACACTACAAGGTGTGCCAGCAGGATAGTTCATTCATTTCTAAAAAGATAGCATTCAATTCCATCAAAAATAAAGCGCAAGCAAAACAGAGAGATGCAGAATTTTTGGCTCAGTAAGAAGGCAGATGAAATTCAGTTTTATGCTGATAGTAACAATCCAAAACTATTTTATGATGCACTCAAGGCTATTTATGGGCCAAAGATCTATAGTACATCTCAAATGTATACTTAATGCTGATGGAGCCACGTTGGTTAGTGTTAAGGACATGATCCTGGAGAGATTGGCTAAACACCTCCATGGTGTTCTTAGTAGATCATCATTTACCTCAGGTGGAAATCAATCTCTCCCTAGTGGAAGTTTCAACTGATGAAGAGATTTTGAATACTATTAGGTTCCTTTTGTGTGGCAAAGCACCAGCTGAGATTTACATACTAGGGAGTCCATTGCTCATACAAAAGCTGACTAAAATTTCCTAAATTATATGGCAAGAGGAGGTTAGGCCCTAGAGTTCAAGGATACCTCCATTGTCCATCTCTATAAAGGAATAGATTATTCTGCAACAATCACAGGGGATCTCTCTCTTAGTCATTGCTGGCAAAATTCTTGCCAGAGTCCTCTTTAATAAGTTGATTCTATACCTGGAAGAAGGTCATCTACCAGAGAGCCAGTGTGGCTTCAGAAAGAGCCAAGGAACAGTTGACGTGTTTGTGGCCTGACAACTCCAGGAGAAATGCCAGAAGCAGAACAGAGGTCTGTACACAACATCCATCAATCTAACTAAGGCCTTTGATACAGTCAGACTTTTGGAAAATTATGTCAAAAGTTGGTTGTCCAGAGAAGTTCATCAATATGGTACACCAATTTTGTGATGGCATTCTTGTCCTGGTTCTGGACAATGGATGATACTAGCACTTTCCTACTCACCAATGGAGTAAAACAAAGCTGTGTGTTTGTTTCCATACATACTACATAGGTAGTAAAAAAACTTTCAGTGAGGACAAACATGGCATCAAGATCAAATATTGTACTGTTGGGAAAATTTTCAATTCGAAAATGCTACAAGCCAGAATCAATGGAGGGAGTGCTGGTACATGATTTTTTGTTTGCAGATGATTGTGCCCTCAATGTAGCCTCTGAAGCCGAGATGAACAAGGTAGATCAATTCTTTGCTGCTTCTGCTAATTTTGGCCAATAATCAACACCAAGAAAATAGGTCCTCCATCAGCCAGAATGACACCATCCATATGTGGAACCATCAGTTACAGCAAATGGAGAAGTTTTTAATGCTGTGGATAAGTTCTCTTACATTGGCAATATACTTTCCAGGGATGTTCACATTGATAATGAGATTGACACATGCATTGCCAGATTTAGTTCAGTAAAATTCTTTGACTTAGAAAAAGAAATTGAACAAGTCATAAATGAACCCACTAAGGAAAAAAATCAAGACTATAGGGATTTACAAATGAATAAATTGTTTTAAAAAATTAATCAATGTGTCTGAATACAGGCTGAAGCATACTTTTTATTTTCTTTTTTTTCTTGAGTGTTTTTTGGCAGGGAGGAGATCTATGTTTTCTTTTGCAATATGACTTCTATGGAAATGTTTTACACAACTTCACATGGGTCTTCTCAATGGGGGCTTAATAATACCAAGAAAACACAAGTTTTCCAATACAAGTATTCCATCAGCCAGCACCACATCATCCATATGGTGAGACTCCAAAAGAAAATGTGGGAGAGGAGGTATTAGAGTGACTACCAAACTGAAAGTTTGCAAAGCTGTTGTGCTGACTTCATCATTGCATGCCTGTGAAACCTGGAGAGTGTACCAACGCCATGCCAGGAAACTGAATCACTTCCATTAGACTTGCCTTTTAAAGATTGTGAAGATCACCTGGCAGGATGAGACCAGACACTGAGTCCTTTCTGGAACTAAACTGCCAAGAGTTCCAACTCTGCTGCAGGGAGTACAGCTCTGTTGGGCTGGCCACATTGTTCAAATGCCAAATGTACATTTGCCAAAAAGCCTATTTTATGGAGAATTCACACAGGGTAAGAGCTCACCTGGTGGTTAGAAAAAGCGATACAAGGACATTCTTGAGGTCTCTCTGTTAGCATTGATCACATGACATGGGAGACACTGTCACAGGACCACCCAGGATGGTGTACCCTTCTCAGAGAAGGTGCTATAATCTATGAGCAAAGCAGAATTGAATTAGTACACAAGAAAGGTGAGATGTGAAAAATTAGAGAGTCTACCCCAAATGTTCATAGGGACTATTTGTATCTGATCTGTGGCAGAACATTCTGAGCTCATATTAGTCTGATCAGGTATAGTTGTACACACTGTAACTCAACTCTGACATAAGTGATATCATTTTAGTCTTTGAGAACAAAGAACAATAATCAATCAGTCTTTAACTTTGGAACATTCTCATTTGTAAGCATAGAATGCTTGTATAGCATGGATCTGTGTACAGGAGTGTTCTGCTTAAGTTGGTAGCTGATAAATGTTTTTTAAATTGATTAATTTTTCTTTTAAAAATATTTTTATTTTTAAAACAATTTTTTACATTTTTTTAAAATTTTGAGTTCCACATGCTCCCCTTTCTTTCCCATTCCCCCATTGAGAAGATCCATGTGAAGTTGTGTAAAGCATTTCCATAAAAGTCAGATTGCTAAAGAAAACATAGATCTCCTCCCCCAAAAAAAACCCTCAAAAAAAAAAAAAAAAAAAGTATGCTTCAGCCTGTATTCAGACACATTGATTAATTTTTAAAAACAATTTATTCATTTGTAAATCCCTGTAGTCTTGATTTTTTTTCCCCTAGTGGGTTCATTTATGACTTGTTCAATTTCTTTTTCTAAGACAGTTATTTAAACAAAGACTTCCTATATTATTCCTATATTCCTATATGTTTTAGGTCAGTTGTTTTTTTGGTCAGATTTTTGATATTTTTTCAATCTTTTTTACTTTATTTTTCCTTGATATCTCATGGGGTTATTAACTTCCACTTAGCCAATTCTAATTTTTAAGAAGTTATTTTCTTTAATAAGGCTTTTTTAAAACCAAATCGTTAAATCTTTTTTATACTTTTCTTGGATAGCTCTAATTTTTTTTCCCTATTTCCCCCAATTTTCCCCTCTACTATTTCCATTTGGTTTCTTAAGTTTTTTTGTTTGTTTGCTCTTAAAAAAAAAAAATCTTTCTTTAGCTGAAATTCTTGTAGGGCTTATGTCCAATCTGCATTTATTGAAGGTTTTACTTGTGGATGTTTTTGAGTCATTGTTTTCTTCTGTGTTTGTATCTTAGGCTTCCCTGTCACCATAGTAGCTCTTTATGCTCAGATTTTTTTTTGCTTGTTTGTTCATTCTTTTAAACTACATTTTATATTTGCGTTCACTCTACTCTCTTCATTCACATAGAATGTTGGGCCTGAGCCGCTGCTGCTGTCACAGCTAGGTCTGATGATGGCCTTTAAGTTTTCAATGCTTCCAAATGGCGTGATAGGACACTATCCTCCTGTTCACTGTTCTCCTGATTTGAGCTCTACTAGTTACTGACTCGGGCTTGAATCTGTTTGCTTGTGTAAGAATTTTCAGGAGACTATTGCTGGACTTAATTACTGTTAGCCCACTTAGAGATTTATAGGTTTAAATCAACTGAACTGCTGGCTTCCTTTTGGTCTCCTGCCCAGTGTTTTGACTAAAGGCTAACGTGTGGGCCTAAAGGGTAGAACTGAGTCACAAGCCTGCTTCTGAGCCGCACGGCTAAGTTTCTGGAATTTGTTTTGTGCTCATTACTCAGCTGGGCCCCACACTTGTTCACAGCTGCTCTTCTTTGCTCTGGATGTGTGACTTAGCACTGGGTAATGGGTGACAGCTGTCAGATAGCACCTATTCCTGCTTCAGTGCTAATTCAGAGGTTTCCCTAGGATTTCTTTTTACCCTGGCTTCCTTCCCTAACGCTGTATTTTAGTTCTCTTTCCATCTCTCATAGTTGCTATCACTAATACTATGCTGTGCTCCTGACTAGTGTTATGATAAAATAAAGACACTGATTACATCTTGACAGTAATTTATTTAGCAATATATATGATTGTAAAAACTAATTTGATTCCAGGCTCTCAGCAGCATAGGGACAAAGACCATTAGTTTCTACAGTTATTCTTTAATTGAAGGTAGTGGAAAAACAGGATTATAGGGATTGATATCCTTGATTTCTTATTGGAGGAGGGTGATGGGAATACTGAAGTGCAAAGGAAAAGAAATAGTTTTGTGACTTTTCCAAATTAGGTGATAAGTGTTTTATGATTTTCCCAAAAATCAGATGACTTCCAAGAAGTTGAAACTAAATTTACAAAATGGTTGATAAGGACAAAAAGGAATCATTAATGATATTTTAATATAACAGAAGCCCTAACTCCAATGTCTACAGATCTCTCTGTTTACCTAAGCTATCTTGGGTTTGTAAAATGACATAACTTTTTCTTGACTTTCCTGATCAGAATTTGGTTTGGTTCATTTTCTAGCGTCCCAGGGGTCCTCAAACTTTTTAAATAGGGGGCCAGTTCACTGTCCCTCAGACTGTTGGAGGGCCAGACTATAGTAAAAACAAATACTTTGTTTTGTGGGCCTTTAAATAAAGAAACTTCATAGCCCTGGGTGAGGGGGATAATCGTCCTCAGCTGCCACATCTGGCCCACGGGCTGTAGTTTGAGGACCCCTGTAATCTAGACTATTGTGGAGGGAGATATATTGGGAAAGCTAGGGAAGTATGCTCTCACTATATCATCTTGACTTTACCTTCATAGAAGTGATTTTAATGTGATTTTTTTTTTACTAAAGAATATATTATTTTATTTATCATATTCTTTTATTAAATGTTCTTTTAAATTATGAACTTAATAATCATTAACATATATGAACATATGCATATACAAAATAGAACGATAAAGATAAATATGTATTTTAAGAGCAATACATTTTTTAAAAATTTTTTTAATATCTTTTTTAAAAAAATCATTATCATAATTATCCCCAGCATCCCTTTCCCTCCCCTTTCCAGAGAGTCATTCTGTTTAACAAAAGGCAGTTTTAAATTAAAAAAGAAGAAAAAACTAATCACAACTAATCAATACATTGAAAAAGTTTAAAAACCAATGCAATGTGTAACACTTGTGGCCCTACAATCACCATGAAGGTGTGGATTTAAGGTCAAATAGGATATTTTAAAAGAATATGAAAGTCTTCTTCATTCTGGTGGAATGAACCAGAAGCAACAGGGACAGAAAGGGAGATGATAGGAACAAGATAAAAATGGTAGCTGTATCTAAAGCATGCAGAACAAAGGGATGTGAACTACCAGAAGCAGACTAGTGAAGTGAAGGCACAGTATATACAGGGTTGACCCTGGAGTCAAGAGGGCCTGAGTGCAAATCTGGCCTCAGGACATACAATGACAGTTTAATACAACCCTGGCCAAATCACTTAACACTGTTTGCCTCAGTTTTCTCATCTCTAAATGAGCTGGAGAAGGAAATGATAAATCTCTCCAGTATCTTTGCCCAAAAAACCCCAAATGGGGTCACAGAGAGTCAGATAAGACAGAAATGACTCAGCAACAATAAAGAAGTGAAGACAACGTGTCTGGTAGAGATAGAGACAGAGGAATAGGCTCTGTGGACCTAATGCAGACATTCTCAACCCCAACTTCTTAAACTGTGGTTTGTGACTCCATATAAAGTCTTGTAACTAGATGTGGCAGTAGCAAAATTATGATTTATTGGTAAATGTTTGATTTGTATACCTATTTTATATGCCCACATATCTGGTATAACATAAACATTTCTTGGGCAAAAAGAAGTCATGAAAAAAGTCTAAGAAGCCTGTTGTAGACCTCTAGTTCCCAAAAAATCTACATCCACTAATGGCTATATTGAGATTGCAAATGAAATGAGTAAGCAGAGCTTGCCAGAGATGCTAAGCTCTAGTATCCTGGTATGAGGGGGATTTAACTATGTTCCTCTCCCTATTTTGTTGGGGAGGAAAATGAATTCAAGAAAAATTAATTCAAGTGTCAGAAGATCTGGATTCAGATAACATATCCATGGAAACTATTTGGACAGGTTGCTTAATATTCTTGGATGCCAAAAAATGGCACATTCACATCTGTGAAATGGTGGGGTTGAGCCAGATCAGAGGTGTCAACCTTGCATCTGCTCTAGAGTTCTATTGAACCAGAATAAATGTAATTGGGAAATGTTTAACAAAATGAGTAAAAATATAGTACAACATAGATATTATTTTGTGGTTTTCTAAGTTAAAATGTGGCCTGCAGGATTTATTTCTATATGAGTTTGACACTACTGGATTAGATAACTTTGTTATTGATATTATCAATTATGCTAATAGTTTTCCAAATCTTGGACCAACTTTGTATTCCTGGAATAAATCCCATCTATCACAGTATGATCATTGTGATATCTTGCTGTAATCTCTTTGCTAGTAGTTTATGTAAAATTTTTTCATCAATATTCACTAGGGAAATTATTCTAAAATTTTCTTTGTTTTGGCTCTTCCTCGTTTGTGTATCAAGTATCATGTTTGTGTAATAAAAGGAATTTGGTAGGAGTCCTTCACCTATTTTTGAAATTTTGGGATTGAAATATTGGGATTAATTGCTGTGAAGTTGGCTGCTATTGCTATTGCTGCTGCTGCTCTTAAACTTTTGTTCCCTTCTCTCCCCAGTGAGGCAGACCTTTCCAGGCAGGTAAGATGTTTCTCTGCATCTAAACCATTTCTGATGTGGTTTTCTAGTTATTTAGAGGAAAATTGAGAGGGCTTCAGAAGACTCTTTCCTGACTCTGACATCTTGGGATTAGAAGTGAAATTAGATATATTTTTGCTTTGCTTGTTTGAGATCAGGATTGCTACCCCTGCTTTTTTTTTTTTTTCTTTTTACCTCCACTAAAGTATAATAGATTCTGCTCTAGTTCCTTACCTTTAACTTTGTATGTTTCTCTGCTTCAAGGGTATAAATAACATTGTAGAATTCTAATTTTAATCTACTCTGCTATCTGCTAGTCCTTTGTTCTCAAGTGTAATGGAGGAAACATGAAAACAACTATGTACCAAAAAAATATGTATAGGATAAATTAGAGATCACTAATAAAGTCTAGATGATAGTCCTAAGAGGGGACCTGGAAAGGCTTTTGTAGAAGTTGGTCTACATATGATTTAGTATACGGTCTGGTGCATATATTATGTCATAATGTGTATGAGTTCACCAAGTGTATTTTCCCCATGTTTAAAGAGTTAATTTAGTTAATGATTTACAGTTCCTTTCACTAGCAAGCAGCCAAGTGCCAAAGACCTAAGAGGGAGAAACAAATGATCTCCTTCTGATTCTGAATATGTGTTTTTAGGCCCCTAATCCCTTGAATTTGTCACTCACAGCTTATCAAATGTTTGATTATTTAAAAAAAAAAGCTGGCTTGACTATTGAAATCTGTTATTATATATGTGCATGTAGGTGAGGACAAACTTCATGTGATTAATTATGAAGAGTTTAACAGATTTCATGAATTTTTACACTAATATGAGTTTGTTAATGTGAAGAATCTGAATCTTAAAATTTTAAGTCAAAGTCTTCTTTGCATCCCTTTCTTCTTTCTTTCTCTCCCTCTGTCTGTCTCCCATATTACCTTAGTGCTCTATCTGCCTTTACCTCTGAAGTTTATTTTAAAAACATATGGGATAGTTTTATGAACTATTCATTCAGGAATAGATGCAATCATTGATCTAACTTGAGTCTTGACCTAAAATAGATTGTGGATTCCATAATTTCCTTTTCATCCTTGCTGTGCATTTGTAGTTTGTGCCCTTCCCACTCACCTTTTAGCATGAAGTTATCATTAAAATGTCTCCAATTGCCTATTGACTGTCTTAAACTGGATGTGCCATCTGTTTCCCCCTAATTTTGCCCCTTCCCCCCTTCCTATTACAATTATATTCTCCTGGTCAGCCAGGCTTACAACTTAGTTGTCATGCTTTGATTTATTGTTCTCTGTTATGTCTCATATACTATCCATTGCCTAATCTTATGATTCTATCTTCACGATATCTCTTGTACATGCCCCCTCCTCTTCTCTGACATGTTCATCACCCTCGTGAAGGTCCTCCTCACTTTCTGGTTGGTCTCCCTTTCTTAAATTTCTTCTCCTTCCAGCCTATTATCCACCCAGCTTTCAAACTGATCTGTCTAAAGCCCAGGTGAGATTATGCCATGTCCCTATTAAATAAATGGCAATGGCTTCTTGTTAGCTCCAGAATCAAATATAAAATCCTGTTTGGCTTTTAAACCTGGCATTTTTCCTACCTTTCTGATTTTCTTATACTTTGTTCCCCTCCTCACACCCTAAAATACAGTGACACTGGCCACCTTATTGTTTTTCACGTAAGATATTCCATATTCCAGCAGTGAGTATTTCTACTATCTCCTATACCTTGACTTCTCTCCATCCTCATCTCCCCATCTTGGCTTCCCTGGCTTAGCTTCTAGTCGCAGTCAGCTTAGTTTCTAGCTTCAGTCAAACTTTGACCATCAGTAAAAAGTCTTTCCCAGTATCCCTCAATGCTTGTTGCCTTACTTCTGTGAGTGTCTCCAGTTTATCCTCAGTGCATCTTGTTTGTACATAATTATTTGCATGTCTGCCATTAAACTCTGTACAGCTTTAAGTGACAGCTCTATTTTTGCTTTTTTTTTTTTTTTTTGTATTTTCAGCACTTAACATTATGCTTATCACAAGGCAGATGCTTATTAAATTTCTGTTGACAGCTCTTGAGTCATGGCTTTTTACCAGACATGGTTGCTTTGGATATTGGCAGACTCTGATGTGGATTACATTTGCTGGACTTCTGGTGGCTCTAAGCTCAAAAGATTGTCACTTGGTTCATTCCATCTCTAACACCCATTCACCTGAGATCAGGAAAGAATAAACAGAAAAGAGACAGAAAAAATTGCAGCAATATAGGTAAAGAGACCCAAAGCAACAAAATGGGAGATAAGGCAGGGGCTGCTACTTCTGCCTCTGCTACCTCTTTTCCTTTTTAAAAACTTGCTCAGCATCAAGGAAGGAGAAAGACTTTTCCCAGTTCCAGCTTGATAGCCTACTAAATTGCATTTTATCACCATGCAACATGTCAATAGGAAATAGTCATACTATATCTGTGCATGCTCTAAATCAGGAAAGGAAAAGACCCTTTCATTGAATATTTCTAGAAGTAGGTTTTCAAACCTTCATGTGCATTGGCAGCAGGCAAACATTGCTTGTGCTCTAACGACTAAGCCCTTTGGCTAGTATGCCCTCCCCCCATTATGTATGTTCATATAACATATGTGTGTGTGTTGTGTGTATATTTATGTGTTATATATATATATATATATGTATGTTTTTATATATATTGGGATATAGCAACTACAAACTGGGTATCATGGAAAGGATTAAAATCCTCACTATTTATTTAACCCAAATATCTAATTCATTGCTCTGAGAATCAGATACCCTCAGGTCCAAAATGTCTGGGTCTGGAGTCAGAGGAACTGGATTCAAATTTTGCCTCTGGTACTTACTACCTGTCACTTAACTTTCTTGAATTTCCTGATTTGAAAATACTGAAGTTGTCTACATGGCCTCTGAGGTACCTTCAAGCTCTGAATCTACAATCCTGTGATTTTGACCTGAATCAGAGTGTTGAGGGGTTAGAAATATTTGAAGATGATCCATTTTTATAGATGAGGAAATTGAAATCCATATTGGTGAAGAGATTATATCAAATTTATCCAGTTAGTAAATAATAAAGTCAGGACTCAAACTCCAATCTACAAGTTGCCGTTCCAATGCTTTATGTCCATTGCTTTTGATTGCTTCCCCTTATCCCTCAAACCATGCTGCTTTCTCTGTATGGCCACTGCCAAGACTTTACCTTCCAAACTCCCAGTCATGAATAGGCATAGTAAGTCACTACATACTTCTGTTGATAGACACTTACCACTTTTGAAGAAGTTTATTCCATTTTTTCCTTACATCCTTATAGGACAGCTAATTGGCAGAGTAGATAAAAGACTTTTCTTTCTGAGTTCAAATCTGGCTTCAGACATTTAGTAGCTATGTGATTCTGGGCAAGTCATTTGCCTCTGTTTGCCTTAATTTCCTCATTTGTAAAATGAGCTGGAAAAAGAAATGGCAAATCATTCTAATATTTTTGCCAAGAAAACCCCAAACTGGGTCACCAAGAATCAGACACAATTGAAAGGACTGAACAGCAAATTCTATTTTGGGGTAACTCCAATTATTAAAAATCTTTCCCTTTTTAATGAACTGAAATTTGCTTTCCTATTTTTCCACAACTTCTGTTGTACAATGACCAAGCTTATTATTATTGTCACCATCATCATTATTATAATTATATCATTCTTATCTTTTTTGTTGGGTTTAGATCAAAAGAGTCTTTGGGCAAGTCACTGTCCTATTATTTATTTATACTTAAATGTTCTTTGGATATTGTACAGGTAGATAAAATAAATGCTTTTTATAGTTGATAAAAATATTGGAATGGGAGCTCATCTTCTATACACTTACTGAGTGCAATTTATAGCACTAATAGAAATGGGTGTTACTGTATTTGTCTTGTCCTGTTTGCATATGACTTTGCTCTCTTCTGCTAGGCCTTTTTCTTTTTCGGAAAGTTTTCTGTTCCTATGTAATTTGAAGTTATAGATGTTTATCATGGGAAAATTTCTTTAAAACACTATTCTGGGGTATTTATAGATCCATGTTATATCCAGACAATTGTGGAGAAGAATTTGGTCTGTAGTAATGGTCTTGTTCCATTATAGGTTGTTGCATGGGTTCTCTAGAATATTTTGTGGTCTACATTTCTAGGAGAGAGATTTCTTTTTGTCCTTTTAGTTATGTAAAATAGAGAACTACTGGTATATAATTTTAACCACAAGTTTTTGACTTGTTTGTCAGGTACTCTAAAAATGTATATCTGTCTTTGTTCTTTAAAGAAGTATTAATTTTCCTATACTTGTCTTAGGAAGATGGGTTCAATGTATTATTAATATTATACAAGTTTTTGTTAGGATGTTTTGTAAATCTGTTATTTTCCATTTTACAGTTCCAAAGATGCATAAACAAATATTTCATAAGTGTTCATTGCTTTCATTGTTTTCTTTTAATTTAGCTTTAACTTCAGAATGCCAGTATAAGTGATGATCTAATGCAAGCTCAAAGGACCAGCTTTGGTATCTCTCCACACAAAGAACCCAGGAAGAAGGTGATGATGTGTAAAGAAAGTGCTTTGGAGAGAATGTAGACATTCTGTAAGTGGTTCTGATTGATTGGTTTCCATGTGTTAGAAAAGAAACTCTTTTAATGGCTGTGAAAACATTCAAAAAGGTCTGTAAACTTCAGCTACTTCCTCTATTGTTTAATTCTTTTTTTAATTTCATTTTGTGACTCCTTAGCTCATGGTATCTAGTAAAGGAGCAGAGTGACCGTGGGAGTTGTGAAAAATCAGGAGAGAATAAGTCAGAGAAATCTAGCAGGCAGACTCCGGGATGGATTTCTCATCCAGCACAGCATCAGTACTCCAAAAAGCAACCTTTGAGAATGACCTCTGGGATCTTTGCCCAGTAGTAGCTGAAAGGTTGTCACATTTGGAACATGTGCTGCATCTGGTCCATGAACTTAGAAGGACCAAAATTATGTAGAAACTAAGTTAAATCTTAAGCTTACTTTTTTCAGGGAGTAAGATAGTTTGAGGAAGAGTATGTCCCTGAAATGCTGGCAGAGTAGGGAGCCATATTTTATCTTTACTATGTTGTTTTTATAAGTTTTTAGTGATATTTTCTGTTTCTTTTATCACTATAGCTATCTCAAATATTGTTCCTCTGTCCCCTTCCAGAAAGTCATTTCATATAACTAATAGTATTTTTTTAAGAGAATAAAAAAGTCAGTATGTTTGCAAACATGTGCAATGTGTAACATCTTTGGAACTCCCACCTTCATGGAGGGATCGATTGGGAATTCTTTCTCTTATATCATCATTCAAATTATGTTTGAGCTTTATCACTTATTTTTTATTTTTTTGCTGTGTGGTTATTCTATCCATTTACTTTGTAGTAATTGTGTCTATTATTTTCTTAGCTCTGCTTACTTCACTCTGCATCAGTTCATATAGATAGATCTTTCCATGATTCTCTGTATTTGTCACATACATTATTTCTTATAGCATAATAATATTTTATTACATTCATATCATCTATCTCAATTTGCTTAGTTATTTCTCTAATTGATGGGTAACTATTTTGTTTCCAATTCTTTTCAATTACAAAAAGTGCTTCTATAAATATTTTGATTTATATAAGGACTTTCTTCTTATTAATAACTTCTTTGGGGTATAAGCCGAAGAGTCTCTCATTCAAAGGGTATAGACAACTTAGTCAATTTATTTACATAATTTCTTTTTTTATTATTATTAAAGCTTTTTATTTACATATCATATGCATGGGTAATTTTTCCAACATTGACCCTTGCATAACCTTTTGTTCCAAATTTTTCCCTCATTCCCCCAACCTCTTGCCTAGCTGGCAGGTAGTCCAATACATGTTAAATATGTTGAAATATATGTTAGATCCAATATATGTATACATATTTATACAGTTATCTTGTTGCACAAGAAAAATCAGATCAAGAAGGAAGAAAAAGAAAAATTGAGAAAGAAAACAAAATGCAAGCAAATAACAGAGAGAGTGAGAATTCTATGTTGTATTCTACACTCTGTTCTCTCTTTGGATGTAGATGGCTCTCTTCATCACTGAACAAATGGTTTGAATCATCTCATTGTTGAAGAGAGCCACATCCATCAGAATTGATTGTCGTATAGTCTTGTTGTTGCCATGTATAATGATCTCCTGGTTCTGCTCATTTCACTCAGCATTAGTTCATGTAAGTCTCTCCAAGCCTCTCTGTATTCATCCTGTTGATAATTTCTTACAGAACAATAATATTCCATAATATTCATATACCATAACTTATTCAGCCATTCTCCAACTGATGGGCTTCCACTCAGTTTCCAGTTCTTGATACTACAAAGAGGACTATCACAAACATTTTTGCACATATTTACATAATTTCAAAATACTTGTACCATTTCACAGCTCTCCCAACAATGTATTAGTATGACTATCTTGCCATAACTACTCCACTTTTTGTCATTACCCCTTCAATATTTCTCCTTTTATATTCATTGATTTCAGTATATTTCATTACAATTTTCAGGGAGTCTATTATTTTGGATAAAGTTTACTACCTTCTGTTCTAAGTTTTTCATTTTTCTAATTCTTTCTTACTTAGCTCTCATTTAATTTTTAATTTCCTTTTCTTATCTTTTAATTTATAGCTTTCAAGTACTTTTGTAGTCCTTTTGGCTAAACCTTTTTTATCTTTGAAGTTCTGCTTGGTATTGTTGTGGAGTTACTCTCTTCTGGGTTTTCCTCTTGGTTGATTTTTGACCTAAAATACTTTTTGGTGGTTAGTATTTTAGTGCTTATTCATATTTCCAGCTTCAGATTTCGATGTGAGACTTTGTGCCAAAGCCAGATTCTGTTCCCTTCCAAAACTCTTAGAAAGGATATCCAGTCACTGTTTTTTCCTGTCTTTCTTTCCAAGGTTCCTGTTTCTCTGGCTTATATTTCCTTATTTAAGCTCAGGACACTGTCAGGCTTCACTGGACAGAGTTCTATAATTATCTATGCCTGATCAAAGCACCGGGTTTCTATCTGTCTCCCCTGGGGCTTCTTTGATCAGGCTGGTAGGTCATTCTTGTCCTCCCCCAGGGCTTTCCATGTATGATTTTTTTGTCTTCCCCAGAGCTTTCTTGATCATATTGATAAGCAATAAATAGATGACAGAGATAGAGAGAGAAAGAGAGAGAGAGAGAGAGAGAGAGAGATTCAGAAAGAGAGAGAGAGATTATGAAGTATTTATTTTGTACTAAATGTCATACTAAGGACTGAGGCTACAGATACAAGAAGCAAGAGAGTCCCTGCCTTTAGGCAGTTTACCTTCTAAGGGCTGAAAACTATATATATAAAGAAGTGGTGGGAAGTGAGAGGGAACATCCTTTGAAGCATGGTAAAGAGATGACTTGGAAAGCAGTCTAGCAGCCTAGCCCTGGCTAGATAAAGTAAATGGAAGTTCACTCATCAGAGCCAGAAGATTCAAAGATGAAATCCAAGAGTCTGGTGGGAGGGAAATGAGAATGTTTAAAGAGCAGAAGTCATAATGTGATATCAGAGTACTGGGTGATCTCTGATTTTCTAGTACTTCCTTTTTCAGGGCTCTGGAGAGCGCTTTTTTCTTTCTCTCTAAATTCTTTAGTCAGAGTGCTGACTTTTCCTCCGGGAACTTCCCTAGTTAGGATAGCCACTTCTGCTCCATCTGGAGTTCCCCTATGGCCGGGACTTATGTAGTATTCTGTCTTTCCTGGGGTTTCCTTGATCAGGGTGCTGAGGGGAATGCTTTAAGGCTTTTTTTGGTCAGGATGCTGTTGTGGACTTCCTTGTTTAGAGTGACACTGCAAGTTTCTGGTCTTTTTAACTATGCTAGTCCTGGCTTCTATGGGAGTATTTCTGTAGTGTCCACAGCTTCTAGCCATCTTTTTGTGCATTCCTCAACTGGATGAAAGAACTCACTGATGTTTCTGTTTGGATTTCTTGATTAATGTTCAATTTGGTGCTTTCCCCTGATCATTGCTAGAATAAAAGTGGAAGAAATGGTCTTTTGTGTAACCCTTCATGCTTCTTTTTTAATCAGGAGTCCCTTTCAGGAAAATTTCAAGGCTTATAGGTAGGTAGCCAGCTACCTTTCCTGATGTCATCCTTTATGGTTCCTTTCAACTTTCTTTAAGTGGATTTACTGAATTCTAAGATATCTAAACCTACTTATATAGTATGGCATAAAGCAGGCAGTGGGATGTAGTGGAAAGAGGGCTGTATTTGGAATTGGGGAAGCTAGATTCAAATCCTAACCCTACCACTTACTACCTCACTGAGCTTGAGTAAGTTGCTTTCCCTTTGGCTTCATCTTTATTTTTTAATTTTTCTGACCCTCCAGTAAATAGCCTAGATTTAAAATAATAATAATAATTATTTATTTTTCAAAATACATACAAAGATAATTTTCAACATTTACCCTTGCAAAATCTTGTGTTCCAAATTTTTCTCTCTTCTTCCTCCCTCCTCCCTTAAACAGCAAATAATCCACTATGGCTTAAATATGTTGGGCTTCAGCTTTAAAATGAGAGGGCTGAACTCTAAGGTTCTTTTCAATTCTAAATTCTATCTATGAAAATCCAGGAATATACTTTTGAGAATTCCTACCATAGATTTCAGATTTAGGTTCACCATTTTTGGTCCCCGTGTTCTGTATTGACATAGCTAATATATGCTTACTTTAATAGAGACACAACTAAATGGCAAAATAGGCTGAAAAGAAGACATTGGGTGGGAGGCAGAAGAGGAAATGTTTGTGCTTTTAGTTGCCACAGCCATAGAAATAAGCACAGGATGTGCACAAAATTTGCAAGTGACCACAAAGATTTTTATCTCCCTACCTTCTCCTATTATGTTGCTCACCTTCCTCCACCCGAAAGTGAGTTCACCTGTCCATGACTAGGAACTAGGACTAGCCAAAGTCTAGCTTTTTTCCCTTCCAACATTTCTAGCTTCACTTTGACATATAATACATAAGGAATGCCATTCTCAAAGTCACAAATCTGTTTCCTTCAGAGTTTCTGAATTCACTCACACTTCTCAGGCCATACCACAACTTTAGGTGCTTTGGCCTTCATTCTTAATTTTCTCATTCACTCTTATTTTCACTCTTCAGGACAATCCTAAAATGCACAATCTCAGGATATACACCATGCTCAACAACACTCATTTAGGAGGCACTCACCCTGTTAGTGCAACCCACAACATCCTGCCTGGTCTCCAAACTACTCAACAATATGTACTAGTGCTTTGGTTACTTCCTGATGCTTCTGAAAATCCCCTGTTAGGTCTTCCTCCTCCTTGCAACCATCCCTTAATGGCAGGAGATAAGGTAAAAATTTTCTTCTAGAAGAAATTATAAATTTTTTATTATCTAAAGCTAGAAGGAACCTCTGGCACTTCCAGATAAACTCTTCACTCTATAGATAGGTTAAATGAAGCCTAGGGAAATTAAAGGAATTGCCCAAGTTTACATAGGTATCAATAGTGGAGACACCTGCCTTTCTTTTCCTCTCTGCCCTATGAAATTACAAGTTCCAGACATTCTTTTGAATGTGTGCCAATAGTACAAGTAGGTCCCAATTTCTGTATTTTAATTTGCATTTTTTTGAAATTATATTTACATAAAATATGGTGACTAGTTCTAGCATAATGGAAATATATAGTCTGAATTCTCATATTGGTTCCCCTCCTACTTATCTGATCACTCTGTTTTCTGGCTCCTTATCCAGATCATGCTCTCTAGCTATAAGTATTCCAGGTGAACCCTCTTCTCTCTTCTATAGCACTTCTGATGAGGTCTAGTTATGGGGTACCTAAATGAAATTAGGGTTTAGCTGAGGTCTAGTGGCAGGTTCAGGGTACAGGGAGCCAAATGGAGCTCCCCTGCAAACCCCATTGGATTCGGCACAAGGATGCGGAGTTAAATGAAGTCTAGTGGCAGTGTGAGTCCCCCATAAAAGCATTTATTGGCCTGAAAAGCTAGATTGATAAAAGAGGTTTATTATGGGGTTTGAAAGTAAGGAAATAGATGAAGGTAGAGATAAGGAGAGCACTGGACAGAGGATCCAGTGGACAGAAAGTCCTGACACACGAGGCGTAAGGCTGCCATGTTTGGGACCTCTGCAAAGAGGGGGTCCCAGCATGACCCTTTTATAATGGGAGATTTAGCTAGAGGGGCCTGTGGGTGTAACCCCGAGTTGGCTCAGATCTGGAGGGGGGCTGGGACAAGTCCATATCTTCTATTGGAATTTAAAGGGACCAAGATTTGTGAGTCAAAGGGTAATTACATTAAATAGGAGGGGTTGGGAATCTTAAAGGGACCACATCTGCATCACTTCGTTTGGTCTCAATAGTTCTCATGGATTTAATTACCACCTTTATGCTAACAATTCTCTCTTTTTTTAAATTTTATTTTATTTAATAATAACTTTATATTGACAGAATCCATGCCAAGGTAATTTTTTTTTACAACATTATTCCTTGCATTCGCTTCTGTTCCGATTTTTCCCCTCCCTCCCTCCACCCCCTCCCCTAGATGGCAAGCAGTCCTATATATGTTAGATATGTTGCAGTATATCCTAGATATGTGTGCAGAACCGAACAGTTCTCTTGCTGCACAGGGAGAATTGGATTCAGAAGGTAAAAATAACCCAGGAAGAAAAACAAAAATGCAGATAGTTCGCATTCGTTTCCCAGTGTTATTTCTTTGGGTGTATATGCTAACAATTCTCAAATCTATCCTATCCCAGTCTCTCTTCTGACGTTCAATTTTGCATCTCCAATTTCCTTTCAGACATCTTGAATTGGAGGTCCAGTAGACATCATAAATTTAACATAACTAAAGTCAAACTCTTCTTTCTTTCCGAATCCTTTTATCTTCTGAGAAAAATAATTAGTTGTTTATATTGGGGAAGCTCAGGATTTATCTATTTCTGAAACCTTATTCTCTACTAGGCTAATCCAGCATCTGAAATATTGCTGATAATGAGATTGGATCCTTACTAGTGTTCAGACCCCACTCAGATAGGGAAGCCCATTGTGTTCTACTCTGGTTTGGGTGGGACTAAATTCTTTGATTAGATTGCCCAAAGCTAGGGTGGTTTGAAAGTAAATGACATAATCAAAGTCAGGTCCCCAGTTACTCATTAGAATAGGTCCACCTCTCATTATAAGATTCATTTTCTCTCATTTATTAACCAATTAGACTCCACTGCTACCCTCCGGAACACCTACTCTTCTTAAAACCAATTCATTTGTATGGTTTACTGTCCAGCAACACAAGGAGATATGCCAGGAGCAGAACAAAGATCTGTTTGCAACATTTGTAGATCTGATCAAGGCCTTTGATACTGTCAGTCTCCAGGGCTCATGGAAAATCATGTCAAAGTGGGTTGCCCAGAGAAGTTCATCAGTATAATACATCAACTTCACGATGGCATGCTTGCCTGGGTTCTGGACAACGGACAATGCTCTTGAGCTTTTGCAATCACCAGTGGAGTGAAACAAGGCTGTGTGCCTGCTCCTTTTTAGCCTGGTGCTTTCAGCCATGTTGGCAAATGCCTTCAATGCGGACAAACGTGGAATCAGAGTCAGCTACCGCACTGATGGGAAATTGTTCAGCTTGAAAAGACCACAAGCCAAAACTGAAAGAGAGGGAGTGTTAGTGCCTGATTTTGTGTACTCAGTGCAGTCTCTGAAGCTGAGAGGTGACAAAGTGTGGATCAGTTCCCTGCAGCTTCTGCTAATTTTGGCCTAACAGTTAACACCAAGGAAACACAAGTCTTCCATCACTCAGCTCCATGCCATCCTTATGTGGAACCATCAGTTACAGCAAATGAAGAAGTTCTGAATGCTGGGGATTAGTTCTCTTACCTTGGCAGTATACTTTCCAAGGGGGTCCCCATTGATAATGAGATTGACACGTGCATTGCCAGAGCTGGCTCAGTGTTTGGGAGGCTCTGAAGGAAGGTGTAGGAGAGGAGAAGTATTAGGCTGACCACCCAACTGAAGGTCAGTTTGTGCTGACCTCACTGTTTATATATCTGTGAAACCCGAATCACTTCCATTTGAATTGTCTTAGCAAGATTCTGAAGATCTGGCAGGATGAGATATCAGACACCGAGGTCCTTTCTTAAACTAAACTGCCAAGAGTTCCAGCTCTGCTGCAGAGAGCACAGCTCTGTTGGACTGGCCTCATTGTGTGAATGTCAAAAAGACTATTTTTTGGAGAACTCGAGAGGGTAAGAGCTCACCTGGTGGTTAAACAAAGCGATACAAGGACACTCTCCTTTAGTATTGATTGCGACATGGGAGATACTGTCACGGGACCACCTACTATGGCGTGCCCTCATCAGAGAAGGGGCTGTGCTCTCTGAGCAAACAGAAACAAATTAGTTCAGAAGCAACGTGAGATGTACAAAGTTATAGCATTCACCCCAAATGTCATAGGGACCATGATCTGTGACAGAACATTCCAAGCTCGTATTGGTCTGATCAGCCATAGTCGGACACACTGTAACTTAACTCTAACATATGTTATGTCATTTTGGTCCTCTTTGAGAATGAAGGACAACAGCCGACCAAGCATGACATCACCTCCCTGAAGTCACGGTCCCCTTTGAGAAACAGCTTCTGTGAGTAGGTAGGAGCTATTTCACTGGGGACCTGACTGGAACTGGCCAGTTGGACAGTAAAGCTTCTCTTTTTCTTTCTCGTCTCCTTTCACTCCCTCTCCCCTTCTCCCCTTTCTTCCCTTTCTTCTTTCTCCTTCCTTTTCAGGAAAGGAGACCATTCTCTGCTTCATTTTTTATCTACCCTTAAAAAACTGATTGGCCATTGCCTCACACAGGCCTGTTAAAGACCTTAGCTTAGATAGGTCAAGATCTCCTGCTGCATCCAGGACCATCTCTAGTTGTCCTGTTCTGTACCTTGTCATCGTACCCAGATGGAGACCTTGCACAGCCCTCCCTCACTTAAATTCATTCATTCAAAACCTAGTCTGCTCCTATCTATCCAGTCTCCTTGTAAAGTTTCATGTCACAGCATCACTTCCCTTTTGACATGGTCCTCTTTGAGAATGAAGGACAAATAACAAAAACAACAACCCACTCTTCTAAGAGCATAAGTGTTGAATGGGTTCCATGAGGGGTCTTTTGGTACTCAAAAGTGTCCCTGACCCCTTTTATTACTTATTGCTATCACGATTATTAAAATGATTAATTGCCCAGAAACTGTTTCTTGAACCTTTTAACATCACACTTCCCTGTTACTCTGTAGGTCAACACCATCTTCCCAGCCTCTCAGGGTTACAGCCTAAATATCATCCACATTTTCTGTCACCCAACGTATCCAAGCAATTGCTATCAATTTCATCTTTGCAACTCCAAATACTGCCCCCCCCACTTCTGTTCCTTTAACACTGCTACCATTGCGGTGAAACCCTCATCACCTCATGGTTGGACTGTTGCTGGAGAGGGTCTGCCTGCCTCATCTCTATCCACCAAATCAGCCCTCAGAGGTCTGACCATGTCACTTTACTATTCTGGTTGTTCCCTCTTGCCTCCAGTATTTAAGATAAAACCCTCTGTTGGGCATTCAAAACCTAGTCTGCTCCTATCTATCCAGTAGACCTATCTATCTCCTTGTAGACTATTCTCTAAGACATACTCTTTGATCTGCTGATACTGACTGTTTGGTATTCCATATATAAAATATTCCATCTTTCTGCATTTTTTCTAGTGTCCCCTCTGTCTAGAATATTCTCTCTCTCCATCCCCACTTAGGGGAAGTCTCAGTTACAATCCCATCTTTCACAGGAAGCCTACCCCAACTCCTTTTAGTTCTAGTGCCTTCCCTCTTTTATTTATTTTTTATTAATCCTATATATAGCTTTCTTTGCATATATTTGTTTATTGCTTGTACCTCCCATTAGATTGTGAACTCCTTGAGGGCAGAAACTGTCTTGTGTTTCTTTTTGTATCCCCAGTGCTAACACAGAGTCTGGAATATAGTAAACATTTAGTAAATGTTTATTGACTGACTGACTGAATTCAAATAGTTAGGACCTAGCTGTTCACTTAACCAAATCTAATTTATATTTATTCTACACAAATTATTACTTGTGAAGAAGGGGGCATGAATTGATGCAGGTGTAGGTCATGTATTAGCCTGGATGCAATATCAAAAGCTAAAAAGATCCCTCTTCTCCACTCTCCCCCCTCAGCCTTTTAGACACTAAAACTTATGTCTTTGCTTTTTATCTCTGGGCTCAGACAGTCTAGCAGATATACTTTGGGATATATTCAGAAAAAGTTTTTTGGTTTTTTTAATGGAAAACACTTTAATTAGCTCAAGCATTCATCCTTCCCCTTTGCCTGCATCTTTCCAGATTCCCTCAATCTCTACTACATTAAGTTATACGATTGTTATTTCAGAGTCAATGTCCATGTTATGTTATGTTATGTCCATCAGCAATATCAAATGTTATAGAAAGTTCATCTAGACATTCAAGAAAAGTATGAGAGGATGCAATCACATTGAATTGGTTTCTTTCCTTTTCTGTCTACCCACACTTCTTCCTTCCTGGTTGGAAGAGAATCAGGAAAGAAAGTATTAAAGCAGATAAAGGGAGCAGGAGCTTCCTTCCTGACTGCACTCTCCAGAAGCACTGAGGAGAAAGGAATTATAGACTGGATGTTGCTTGCTCTCATCAACTGAATCAGCTAGTTTGAATGAACTTATCTGGCACATTTGGGGTTCTGACTTACTTTTGTTTTCTTTAGTTGGTTCCAGTTCACTCCCAATAAAATAAGCAAGCATTTCACTTTTATTCCTAGTCATATCATCTCACCTTTTCCTTACCTATGACCAACAGGGCAGCATGTCCTTTCTTTGATCCTTGCTATATAGCTTGAGAGGCAGAGAAAATCCATCATTACTTCCTTTCTTTCTATCTCTTAAAAAATGTATTTTTTATAATAACTTTAAATACCCTCTCCAAAATTTACACACATAGACATATGGACACACATATATACATATGCACACACACACGGACCCAAAAAGAGAATTATGCTTGCTTTTAAAAAAAAAAAAAGATAAAAGATCAACACTGTAATGGGCTGAAACTGAGCAGATGCACTTGGACAGTGGAGCACTTAAGGCTAATTACTTAGTGGACAATACTCTATTAGCATGTGCTTGGAAAATGGCCCACCCCACTATTCTGTGCTGGCTTGATCTGTTGGCGTATAGAGAGATTTGGAGAAGAGATTAGGGAGTGGAGGAAGACAAGCCAGTGTGACTCCTGGCGGAGTGAGAAAGAGGAGCTTCCTGTGTCCATCCCTCTCATTTCGACCAATAATAAAGACCAAGGATTTTTGCTTATCCTGACTCCGGCTGATTCTAAAATATCCAGGGTGTTAACTCGGTATTCAGTAGAAGTGGTACAAAGAATTGCCACAGCCCAAATAAAACTTGTAGCCTCTAATATATATCAGCTCTTTAAGGAACTTCAAGAGCAAGTGAGAAAGCATCCAGGTAAGATTTATATTTTGCATGTCCATTCTCATAGTGGACTTTCAGGTCCTATTTTTGATGATAATTCATTTTTTTTTCTTTTCTTTTTAAAATTTATTTATTTATTTATTTGTTTATTTTTAAATAAATAAGTTTTTATTGACAACCCATTCCAGGGTAGTTTTTTACAACATTATCCCTTACACTCACTTCTGTTCCAATTTTTCCCCTCCCTTTCTCCACCCCCTCCCCCAGATGGCAAGCAGTCCTTTACATGTTAAATAGGTTGCAGTATATCCTAGATACAATATATGTGTGCGGAACTGAACAGTTCTCTTGTTGCACAGGGAGAATTGGATTCACAAGGTAGAAATAACCTGGGAAGAAAAACAAAAATGCAAATAGTTTATATTCATTTCCCAGTGTTCTTTCTTTGGATGTAGCTGCTTCTGTCCATCCTTGATCAATTGAAACTGAGTTAGATCTTCTCTTTGTCAAAGAAATCCACTTCCATCAGAATACATCCACATACAGTATCATTGTTGAGGTATATAATGATCTCCTGGTTCTGCTCATTTCACTTAGCATCAGTTCATGTAAGTCTCTCCTGTATTCATCCTGCTGGTCATTTCTTACAGAACAATAATATTCCATAACATTCATATACCACAATTTACTCCATTCTCCAATTGATGGGCATCCATTCATTTTCCAGCTTCTAGCCACTACAAACAGGGCTGCCACAAACATTTTGGCACATACAGGTCCCTTTCCCTTCTTTAGTATTTCTTTGGGGTATAAGCCCAGTAATAGCACTGGTGGGTCAAAGGATATGCACAGTTTGATAACTTTCTGAGCATAGTTCCAAATTGCTCTCCAGAATGGCTGGATGTGTTCACAATTCCACCAACAATGTATCAGTGTCCCTGTTTTCCCACATCCCCTCCAACAATCCCCATTATCTTTCCCTGTTATTCTAACCAATCTGATAGGTGTGTAGTGGTAATTCAAAGGCAGATTGCCTTCTAACCATGTTGGCCAATACTCCTTTATTTCAAGAAACCCAAAAATCTCATTTTAAATATCATCAGGCTGCTTGAGCTTTATGTTTACAATTTGTAATAACAAGAGAGGAAACTAGGAGCATAGTAAAAGCCTGTACAGCTTGCCTTCCTTTCCATGCTCCTACACTGCCTCCAGGGAGGAGACCCAGTGAAACTTGGCAAATGGATATGACCCATTATAAATCTTTGTCTGTCACAACATGGTAGATATCTTTTCAGGATTCACTTTTACAATACCAGCAACAAAAGAGACAGCCTGAGTGGTCACTGAATTCCTTATCCAAGCATTTGCAATTATGGGTGTGCCACAAGCAATAAAAACAGATAACATAAAAATAAATAACACATAAAAAAACTGTTGCAGGACTTCACAAACTTGCGGGGATCATTGGATTCCCTGACACGTGAAGCAATGGATAATAGATAGGTTTTGGACTATCTCTTGGCTGCTGAAGAAGGCGTATGTGTGATTGTTGTTTACATTCCCTCCTTCTAGGACTTCTGGAAATCTTTTACAACACCATGTTGATTTATATTGCTTGTTATATCATTACTTGCATGTACAATTCATATTTGTTACACCACAATGAGCCTGCACTGGCTGTGGGGAGAGTCACCACTAATAGCCTCTGTGTTATTGCTATGTGCTTGTGTAATACCTCCCATGCTGATGGGTTTGTGCATACCTTTTCTAATAAGACCCTTCAGCCCAGAAACCCTCTAGCAACCCCCACTTTCCTTTGGTGCTTTTCATCTCCCTTCCTGAGATGTCAGGGAGGGTGTGATTGTCTCCTTTTTAGTGCTTTCACCTCCCTTCTTGAGAGTCAGGGGGGGCGTGATCACCTCCCTTTGGGGGCTCTCACCTCCCTGAGAAGTCAGGGATGATGTGACTACCTGTGTTCTAAAACAAAAGAAAGCAGGAGATATAACATTACTTTCATGCATTCTGAATTCTATTCTCTTCTATGTGTTTAAAAATATTCCAATAGTCCTCTTTTTGAAAAGATTATTACTATTTCTATTTATCTCACCTATATCCCAAATTAATTGAGAATGAAAAAGGGAGAAAGAAAACCTTGTAACAAGGATGTTCAAACAAAATGAAATCACATAGTAATATTGTCTAGAAATATACATCTTGGAATCTTGTTTCCATTACTTTCTCTCTTAGAAGGTGGTAACATGCTTGATCTTAGCTCCCCTGGAGATATAGCTAATGTTTGATCAGAGTTTTAAAATCTTTCAAAGTTGTTTTTCTTTACATCTCTTTGATCTGTATATGAATGGTTATTCTTGTTCTTCTCACTTCACTCTATGCTAGTTTATACTACCCAGGATTCTCTTAAATAGTCACATCATTTTTTCATGGCACAATAATATTCTATTACTTCCATATTCCAATGATTTAGCTATTCCTTTATTGTGTAAGAGGTAATCTAAGGTACTTACCACTCTTATGTTCAAAGTTCATTCCCAGCTCTCATCTTTTTATCAGGGAATGATTGAAAGCTCTCTATTCCATTAAAATCCATTTCTATCAGGTAATATACTCAATTTGCAGGGCAAGTTTTATTCTTGGTTATAAATTATCTCTTTTGCCGTTTGAAATTTTGCATTCCAAGATTTCCTCTGGTTTTTCTTTTTGGTTGCTTGCAGCATTTTTTTTTTTTTATACAAGAGCTCTGAATTTTGGTCTGTAACATTCCTGGGATCTTCCTTTTTTGACTTTCAGGAGATTATTAGTGAATTTTTTTCTACGTTTGCTCTCTATTTTTAATTTGTTCAGTTTTCATTTATGATTTTTTGAAATGTAGTATACTGCCTTTTTTTTTTAATTAAAAGTCATGTTTTTCAGGGAGTCTAGTGATTCTTAATTTATCTTTCCCTGGCTTTCTTTCTTGTTTTTTCCTTAAGTATATTCTTTTTTATCCCTTTCTTTCCTCTTTCACATATGTATGCGGACAAGATTTATATTTAGATTGCATTATTAACACTTGCCTCCTCATTTTCTGAAATCTAGACAATCAACACAAGACAACACACAATAAAGCAAGAATCTATTTGTAGCATTTGTGGAATTCTGAAGTCTAAATGCTTACACTAAAGATTTAACAATCTGTTTTTTGAGTAGAGTAGGATACTCCTGTCCCTACAGCAGAAAGCTAAAAAATGGCAAAACCAGAATAGGAACTGAAGTCTCCTCATACCTAGACTATTTCTCTTTTATGGCACCAGAGGGACCCCTTTTCTCATGATACAGGAGTCAAGGGTTCATCCCAAACTTTATTTTCCAAAATATATTTCACCATCTTTTCTTGTTCTCCTGTTCATCTTAAAGGGACCAAGGATCCACACAACTTGGAGAAGGAGGGAGAGATTTTTGATAAATAATAAAACCTACCTGGGAAAAGTAGGAGAAAGAAGTAATAATTGGGAGACTGGCTGAAACGAGAAAGGAGAAAAAAATCAGATTGGTAGCTAGAATCATAAGGGGCCTGCAGGTACCCCAATTAGTCCATACTGCCCTGGATTGGGGCAAGAGTTGGGAAATTTTGGATCATTGGAGGTAGGACCTCCTGTGTCCTGTTCACTCTTTCATTTTGTGGATATTTTATACTTCATTATGAATGGATTTCTTTCCTTTCTTAAGAGGGATTTGGGGGTATCTAGCTGATGCAGTGGAGAGAGCACCAGCCCTAAAGTCAGGAGGACCTGAGTTCAAATCTGGCCTCAGACACAACATTTCCTGACTGTGTGATCCTGGGCAAGCCACTTAACCCCAATTGCCTCAGCAAAAAAAAAGGTGTGTGTGTGTGTGGGGGGACAGAATTTGATAGGGAGAAGATTGAAAACCTGAGGAAGAAGGGGGAAGAGAGAGAGAGGAAAGCACACAAAACAGGATAAAATAAAACACAGGGATGGAAAAGAAGAAGACAGAGGGAAAATATTTACTGGTTCCAGAATCTGTTCTAGGTTTTCCTGCCTCTTGTGTCCTTGTAACATCTTTAATCCTTGTAGCCAGAAGTCATACTAGTTCTTTCCTTCCTTTCCTTGGCCCTTTTCCGTCTTCTGAAATCCCACCTATTCTTAAAGACCAAGTTCAGATGCTGCTTCTTCCATTAAGCCTTTCATCCTATTTTTACTCACCTGTGTATCCTCAGATTTAGACCTGAGACTTTTCACATGAGCATTGGACAGAATGGAATAGAGTTGAACCATCATCAGGTATGAGATTGTATATGGAAGGTTTTAATGCTAAGTGATTTCAGAGGAGGGAGAAGTCTATGTGACTTGAAGAATACAAAGGAAGGCTTCATGGAGAGGGCTAGGCCCAGGGTCATAACTAGATTGGCAGAGAGGAAGGGGATTTTTTCCTTCTTGGTCCAAGAAGGGGGAGAAGCCTGGGTAAAAGTGGGGTGAAGGCAGCACTAAGCAGGTTATTCAGGAGCCTCTAGGAGACTAGGATGGGAAGATCTATCCTCTAAGTGATTGGACATGTTGCCATGATCTCTCTTAGAATGATGCCATCTGCTCTCAGATGGCTACTGGCCAGGCTGCAGGCCCTTGGCCATATATCTCAGGACTCAGACTGACCCCTCCCGATGGAATCACCCTCAGCAAAGCCCCAGGGAAGAGAATTTTGAGGCTATAAAATGGCCTCGAAGTCTGCCGAATTGCTTTCACTTTCTACTAGCAGTTTCTAAATCTAAATGCAACAGGTGCTCTTTCCTCCTTAGCTAGTATCTCTGTCTCCAATGGGCTACTGGCCCTCAGGGACTGATTGGACACTAACATTCAACTGCGAGAATGTCTAGGATTCAGCCTCCCTTAGACTTCAAGGGATCACTCCATCAGAGACCCCAGCATGTCATCCATGCTTTTAAGCATCTCAGCAACAAGTTGCAACCGATGATGGCAATTTCATCTCTGTTTGGGGTGAAAATTTAAAGTTCCTTGAGAGGGTTTGGGGAGACATCATGATGCTATATGGGCCAGAAGCCTTTTATACTAATTTTAGGGGCTTAGAAGCAGGTCAGTGATTCCATGGAAAAGGTGACCCACAGGCAAATTGCAGATTTAACCCAAAATTTTGATCCTATCATAGTCTTTATTCTGGTGAATTACACTTTGTTTATAAGATTATCCTATCAATGTCAATTTTATTCCTAAAGGCTGGATGGTGTTTCCTTAGGAAGAATACTTTGAGTATCATGATGACTATTTAATTTCTCTATCCTTTTTTCTAATTTTGTTCTGCTCTTCAGGTATCTGCTTATTCATAACTAGGCATTCAACTTAATCTTTCCAAAAAGAACAGTAGTACTAATGTTGCAAGATTTCAGTTTTTTTATTGGTACATGTTTTGAAATTTTTTTCTGTGAATTTTTTTCTCAAAGCCAAAATTTTAACTTAGAGATCGGATTTCCTACAATTTTCTATGATTCCTTAACTTTAGTTGTGCTATTTAGAAATCCTCTTTCCACTTTCAAAATCTGGTTGAAATCAAACGGGGCTTTTGCCACAGTTCAGCAAGAGGACAAAAGGGACATCATATCTAAGATTTGCATATCTACAAATGCAAATTAAAGTTTGGAAGAAAATTAGGGAACCCAAACTCTATTTTAGGTTGAGACTCAGTTGTAGGGGTTAGAAGACTAATAGCTCACCCAAATTCCAGTAACTACCCCTTATGTTTTTAAAATAAGCTTCAGAGTGAAGAGCAGATAAAACATTGTGAGGATGACTTATTATTATATGTAACAGAGCCCAAACTCTAAATTCTTCTAATCTACTAGTCTTAGGGACAAATCTCGGGACTGGTTGTTTCATCTAAATGGACACTGGAAAATAGAGGATCCTATAGAAAATATAGAACAAAGTTCTACATCCAGACTTTCTAACTTCAAGATTCTACCTTTACAGAAATTGTTAATATTTCCTTAATTCTAGCACATTTCAGTTTTAGCATTCCTACTTCTTACCCTATTCACACAAGTAAATGTGTGATAAATATCTGCACTGATAGAGACAGAAAGATTAGCCAAAAATAGTTAAGATTTCCACTAGGCTACTATGTCTACACTGTTGTGTTCATGGAAATGCAAAACAGAAAATACAAATAATACAGAAGACGTCCTATGAATAGTGCTGAAGTTCATGAGAGGGAGAAGACTTACATATGAGAGAAAATCTTGGCAGATTTGGAGGACGTACAAGCAGCTCTTAGAAAAGTATAGAATCATAGATTTAGAACTTAGAGAACAACACACATAAACTTTTCATTAAGAGATGAAGAAACTGACAGAACAGAGCAATAGAGAACCCTTTGTAAAGGTTCTATTGGGTCATACTTTGGTGCAATGAAACTCCTACTTATGCAGAAAAAGTAGGAAATTTTATGACATTCTCAATATTCACAAAGAATGAAAATGAGAAGTGTGCCTTCCCCTTCAAATAAGTATTTATTAAATATCTGCTATATGTCAGATACTTTCAAATATTATCCCATTTTATCTTCAAAACAATACTGTGAGGTAGGTACTATTACCATTCCCATCTTATAGTTGAGAAAACTGAGTTAAGAAAAAACTAAGTAACATATCTAGCACCTCATGGCTATTAAGTATCTGAGGACAGATTTGAACTCAGTTCTTTTTTTTTTTTCCCCGGCCCAGTATTCTATGCACTGCACTATCTAGCTGCATGGATCACCTTGTTAATGTATTAATAATTTGTTATATATGCTCAAATTCTGTAAACCACATCAATTAATCTGGTGATCCTTTCCTCTCACTATCCAGTGATAACACCATATGTGGCAAATACAAGAAACTCCTGATGTCAAAATTATATGAAATTTCTTTTTTATTTGTTTGGTTTTTAAATTTTTTTTTCATTGTGAACTTAATAAAAATGAATGTTTTCATGGATAAAGAAAAAAAGAAGATTCTTTATAAAACCATTAATCTCTATTATTTAAAGTTGGTTTCTTAAAAAAATATTTCAAATTTACTATGGTAGTTCCAACATCATCCTTATCACTGAGGTATTTGAAATGTCTTTCTGTTGTCTTCTGTTTATTTTTTAAATGACATTGATTTCTTTTCATACTTTTCTTCCTTTTAAAAATCTTATTTAACCTACTTTACTTACTAACCCTGTCCACTCCCAAATAACTTTGCCCTTGGGAAAACAAAAGCTTTCCTTGCAATGAGTATATAGTAAGGCAAAACAAAGCCATATATTGGTTTTATTTTAAAAATCTCAGTTTAAACCTCTAGTCCTTCTCCTCTCACCCAAAAAGTTTGAAAGTCAATTTATCTTCCATATCAGTATTCTGGAACTTTGATTAGTCATATTATGGATCATAGTTCTTATATTGTTTGTAGTTGTTTTCCTTCACAAAGTTGTATTCATTGTATAAATTGTTTTCTTGATTCTATTCACTTTGCTGGACCTCAGTTCAAACAAAACTTTCTATGTTTTTCTGAATTTATCTCTTTCATCATTTCTCAAGACTTAATATTATTTCATTATATTAGTGGGCTACAATTTGTTCAGTCATTTACCCAAATTATGGATACCCAGACATGACAAATGTGAGAATTTGCTTTGTTTGATTTTACATATTTGTTTAAAAGATTTTGTTTCTTTGTTGTTTTTCAGTGGGAGAGGGAGAGAAAATAAATTTTTATTCATTAAAAATAAAGTGTGATTTATAAAGCAAAAAACATTGGTAAAACATTTTTAAAAAGCTCACTCACATACATATATTATGTATGTCATACTTTTCTCATAAGATTTAATACTGAACCCATAAATTCAACTTCCAAAGCCATCATTTGTTTGAGGAAAATTATACTTTTGGGGATTTTTCCAAATTGATGCTACTCTTTTTTGATTTCCCTGTGCTTGATTTTGCTTAATTCAGTGTTCTCCAGCTCTTCTTTTTACTTGATTTTTTGAGTCATTGGGTACAAGAAATGACTGTCCGATGGGAATTTATGGTTATGGAATAAAATTTATACACAGGAATAAAATCTATACACAGGAACGAATATCAATCTAGAATTCCATCAGCAATGAGTAGCTTTCACATACAGGCCCTGGAACAGGAGTACAAACAGTCATGTGTTACACTGGATCAATATTTCTGACTAGTAGGGGCATGGAAAGTCCCTTCAGTATACAACCAGGAATGTGAAGTGGTCCTTAGAATCTGTACCTCAAGTGGTGAGATACTCAACTCTCTTCTTGTTTCTTCAAGTAAGATGAGATTTTTTTTTTAATAGCACTTGGGGGTCTAAGTGAAAAAGTGCTGCTCTCAGTTTGTATGTAGATTTGTTTTTTAGTGAGACTAGTTTTCACAGAATGAAGTAGTTTGGCTGATCTGTGACCTTGGCCTTGGTGCCTTATCACTGTTTAAATACCTGAAAAAAATAGAGTCAAGAGGTGAGGAATATGATTGCTGGGAAAAATAAATAAGCAAAAATGAATGCATCATTACTTTATCTGTTGGAGGCTGGGGTGAAGAACAGGAACTCAGGATAAGTGCTATCTATTTACCACAACAAATACTGATTAATGGATTTGGGCATCTGAAGTAGATTCATTAATTACCACTTCAATTATTCACAAATTCTCAGTAAATATTTTATATCTTTATATTTCTTCATCTCAAATCTTATTTAACAACATATATTCTGATGTCCTTCCTTGTTTCTACTTTATATTGAAAGCACCAAGTATCAAAGAGTATATTCTATTTAGTTTATATGTGCCAAAGAATTTTCAATGATTCCCTATTATCTACTAAATAAGGACCAATCCATATGCTAAAATCTAAGATCATCTTCAACCCAATTAAATCTCCCTATTAGGCAGATAGATGACTTAGTGAATAGAGTGTGGAACTTGAAGTTCAAAAGGTTTCAGTTCAAATCCTACCTTAGATACTTATAAGCTGTGTAACCCTAGACAAATCACCCAACCACTGTCTGCCTTAGTTTCCCCATCTGTAAAATGGAGATAATAACAGCAATTATTGCCTCCCCAGGGTTATTGTAAGAATGAAATAATATTTATAAAATGCTTTGCAAATCTGCCAGGAGAAGTAGGAGACTGGAGCTGGAAGCTTCCATGTTCTCAGAGAGAATGTAGAAGTACATCTATCTGTTCCCAAATATTATTAATCTAGACAGTATGATCAGGTTCACTGAACCTGATTACTTTGTCATCTGGAGGTGGGGTGGGTTAGGAGGACCCCAAACTCTAAATTCAAGGCTTGACCCCTTTCCTACTAAATACCAGTTCCACAATTAGCACAAATATAGAACAGAAAAAAAAAAAAAACAACCAAAACCAAAACCAAAACTAAAACCACTTATCCAAACCATAGCAAAACAAGCCAGAGATAATATATTTAGGGAGAATATATACCAGACAATAGAGTAAAAGAGCTTTCCCATTGGGAGTAAGAAAACTCAGCTCAACCAAGAGATCTCATCTAAAGAGAGACTCCCTGCAGTCTCTAGTGCTGGGAAGAGGGACATGGTGGACCTTGCCAGCTCTTCTCCTGTCTTCCCAGAATCTTCAGCAACTTCAAGTGAAGTTGGCCTATCCCATCTTTTCTCTCAAAGCAGGAAGCCAGAAGCACTCGAGTCAACTCAAAAAGAAATTCTAAAAAAGGCTCTCTCCAGAGAGTTCCAAAAGGACTGACTGAGAAGTGAAGCTCTTCCCCTCTCAATAATAATGAGTTAGAGGAGCATCAGAGCCTTCACATGCCTTCCAGGTCTCTCAACCAATAAGGAGAGATTCCCATGCTAATGGCCTTTGCTATAGGGGTTGCATATATAGTGCATAAGCTACAAATACCTGCTAAAATGCCTCATGGAACCGAGCCTGAGTGGTTACTGGATATACTCCCAGAGTGCAGGGTCAGTCAGGTTCTCTTGAACTGGATGTCTTTTTTATTCTGTGACTAAATAAACCTCCTTTTACTAAAACCAGAAGTGCCTTATTTATCCCAACAACAAACCTAAACTAATTGGATACTCTCTAGTCAGCCTATTCTAAACATTGGGCAAGTCATTTAATCTCTCTGAAACTTAGTTTCCTCATCTGAAAGAATGGGAAAAGAAAGAAGAGCTAAATCGCAGAATTAGTGTGAGGATTCAATGAGATCCTATATTTGAAGCACTTTACAAACTCAAACACTATATAAATGTTTGCTTTTCATAAGTTCTAACAGAGAAGGATGATGGAAAATGAGTCACATAGATTCAATAAATATTCATTGGCTTAATGAATAAAGCTCTGAGCCTGGAGTCAGGAAGACTTGAGTTCCAATCTTGCCTCAGACACTAGCTGTGTGACCCTGCCTTAATCCACCAGGGAAAGAAATGGCAAATTGTTCCAGTGTCTTTGCCCAGAAAACCTCATGGACAGTACACTTATGGGATCACAAAGAGTTGGACACAACTAACCAATAACAATAACATCTTCAAGGCTCTGTGCTAGGGGCTGAAGATAAAAAATCAAAACAGAAAATAATCTCTTCTTTATATTTGACAGGGGTGGGATACATGACAATGAAATGGATAAATACAATGCATTTTGAGAAAGGACTCAATACTTATAACGGGGTGGGGTGATGGTTGGAAACTCAAGAAAGGCTTCCCACAGGAGGTGAGTTTTAGACAAGCTAAAAATTCTAAGAAGTGACAGTGAAGAGGGGAGTCCAGGCATTCAGGGGAGCCTGTACAAAGGTTCAGAGAATGCTGAAAGCGGGGAAGAACAAGAAGGTGAGCATAGCTGGAAGGTCAGCCAATCTATTTAATAGCACTTCTCTTTGGTGATATTGCACGGCTATGAGTTATGGGATATCACAGCTCCTAAATAGGAGAAGCTATGGAGCATTCAAAATGTATGGTAGATGTAAATAGTGAACAAGTTCAACGGTACACATCACCAAGGAAGAATTTCACAGAAGCAGCATGAAGCATATCATCAGACATCTGCCTGGAAAAGATCTTGTAGTGAGGGGACAGAACATGTCTCACATGGTTTCTATCAGGAGCACTACATAGAAGCCCCCAGGTCATAGGTAAAACTTGTTTCAAGAATTCATAAACAAAGAAGAGTCAACTAGATGAGAAGAATGGAGAGATTGTGATTTGCACATTAAACAAAAGACTCACATGTGAGTTAGAATGGTCAGCAAAGGCTTCAAAAAAAAAGACTTGAGCTTGACCTTGAAGGAGGGATAGAATAAAAGGAATTGGGGCAGGGCATTTGAGATCAAGAATGAAAAATATAGAAAGTGATGAGCAATTCAGCCTGACTTGGCAGTGGAAAACTATTAAATAGTGGTGGGAGTTATAAGGGTAAGTTGAGAGACCACTGCTGTGAGTGGAACACTCAATGTCATTCACCAGAATGTTGAACATAGTCAAGGATGTGCAATCTAAGGTACTTTCTTTTTAAAATTTATTTATAATATAAAATTAATAAATTTAAATAAATATTTTAAAATGTACTCTCTTCCACTTTCCCCTCCCCAATTGACCTAAAAATAAATAAAAATGGATTATAACCAATAAATACAGTTAAGCAAAGCAAATCCCTTCATTGTATTCTGTATTTTGAGTCTGTCATATCTCTGTCAGGAGGTGGGTAGCATGCTTCATTTTTCGACCTCTGGAATAATGGTTTGCCTTTCAATGAATCACAGTTTTAAAATCTTTCGATGTTGTTTTTTATAATATTATTATTATAAAAATTGTTTTCTTGGTTTTTCTCACTTCATTCTACTGTTTCCCAGTGGTGTGGCATATTCTCACTTGACCCAGTTTTATAATCAATGGCCTGTCCAAAGCAGAGTTAATCATCTTTGTCAGTGATCAGTTAATAAGCTTTTTACATGTGCCAGTTCTAAGAGACTGGGACTAGTTATGGAAATCACCTGCAGCTCTGGGGAAAGATTCGATAGAGAATTAGATAGATAGATAGATAGATAGATAGATAGATAGATAGATAGATAGATAAACGGATGGATGGATAGATGTAGATACATATTGATAGATGAAGATAGATCCTCTATTCACTCAGATTAGCAGATTGGAGATGTAATATAGAGATTTAGAATCATCTGCAAAGAAGTGATAATTAAACTCATAATAAGGACTCTATTTCCTTCCAACTATTGTATAATAACAGCATTCTCCTGACTTTATCCCCTCTTTCAGGACAAAAGCTTTTTGACTCTGTTTTCATTGGACTATCTTTTTTCTCTACTGGAGAATGAAGCAGTAGGATCCACTGTGACTTTTTACCTTTTCTTTAAGCAGCAGCAGATAAAAGGCTACTTCTCAAATAGAAATAGGTGTGACTAAGACTGTCTTTTTTTTCATTTTCTCTTCTGGGAAATAGAATGTCCATGGGGACTTGTGTTAAGCAGATTCCAATCAAACCTGGTAGAAACAACCCGCTTACATTTTCCTTTCAGAAATAATGTTGTTGAACTGATTATAAGCGAAATGAGCAGAACAAGGAGATCATACATAGCAACAACAAGATTATACAATGATTGATTCTGGTGGATATGGCTCTCTTCAACAATGAGATGATTCAGGTCAGTTCTAATGATCTTATGATGAAGAGAGGCATCTTTACTCAGAGAGAGGACTTTGGGAACTGAGTGTGGATCACAATATAACACTCATTCTTTTTGTTGTTTGCTTGCATTTTGTTTTCTTATTTTTTCTTTTTGATCTGATTTTTCTTGTGTAGCAATATTATTGTATAAATATATACACATATATTGGATTTAACATATATTTAACATGTTTAACATATATTGGATTACTTGCCATCTAGGGGAGATGGTGAGGGGAAGGAGGGGATAATTTGGAACACAAGTTTTAGTAAGGGTCAATGCTGAAAAATTATCCTTGCATATGTTTTGAAAATAAAAAGCTTTAATTAAAAAAAAAACTTATTCACTCAAAGTTGTTCTTAAAAAACAATATTGCTGTTATTGCATATGTTGTTCTCTTGGTTCTCTTCATTTTGCTCTTCAGTATTTTGTATAAGTCTTTCTATGTTTTTCTTAAATAAACCAGCTAATTATTTCTTACCCCCCTCAAAGAAAAAAGAAATAATGTTCTGCTTTATATTTTTAAGGATTGCATTATCATTATATAGAAGTCATTTCTGATAACTGCTATGTATATAGCCAAGATTTTCCCTTCATAGTCTATATTCTTAATAGATCTGAACTTGTACTAGAATTTTAAATTTAGATTTATGTATTGATTTTTTAGCTAAGAATTTCCACTCAAGTCTATATTCTATATTCCTCATGAAGCTTTTCTTGAGCAAAATTCTGACCATTTTGTGGAAATGAGTTCTTTGGGCGATCTACCATTCCATACTTAGAAGATTTTGAGAAAATTCCCATTATCTTTGGGGTACAGCAGGCTTGGTAATTGACACAGGCAATTGCAGGAGCACAGGAAACTAAGTCTTGAAATGGAAGGCACTTTATAAAGCTCTTAAACCAGTGCCCTTTATAGATGAGGAAACATAGAGTTTATTGACACACACAGTCTCTTTCTCCCGGCTTGATGACATATGTTGCCCTGGCAGTTGTAATTTTAACCTACATCATAGGCCTTTGCCAAGGCAATACTGAAAGGCAGCATGCCATAGTGGTAACAGGACACGGGGTTCAGAATGAGAGCTGGGTTCCAATACCATCTTAGACATTTACTAGTTGTGTAACTGAGTGTTTCAGAGGGCAAGTCTCGGAACCATGATGTGCCTCAGTTTCCTCACCTGTAAAATGAAGGCATTGGACTAATGACCTCTATAAGTCTAAGTCTATTATTCTCTGTTCTCTCTTTTTTCCCCCCTCTCTATCCTTTTTAATTCAGGTCAATAATATTCCTTTGCTCCATGGGATCTTGGGTCTTATAATTCTGGTTGTCCTTCCTCTCCTGCTTGAAGTTCTGATGGTACGGGATGTCCTGGCTTACTCGATCGTCCAGGCTCAGTCCCCTGCCAGGGCTTCCCAGAAGATGCAGTTGTGATTCTTTCCTTCTTCAGCTGACCTCTGCTGCTCAGGACCCTGGAGATAGAATTCTAACTCCATCCTTTTCTTTAGTTCCTCTCTTCCACGTTACTGCCTGCAGGGCGGCTGGAACTTGTAGTTGTGGTTGTATTCCTATACTAGGAGCTTCTGGAAGCAGAAAGCTCGGATCCAACCTCCTAGTGAGGGACACTGGGAACTGTAGTCCTGGCTCCATCCCCTTGGGCTGATGGGAGCTGTTGTTCAGGCTGTATTTTTGCCCACACATCATCCTGTCTTAGGATATATTCCAGTTCTGGGGGCTGCGGACACCTGTAGTTGTGGCTATAGTCCTACCCCAGGTGCTGCTGGGAACTTTAGTCTTACAGCTAAGCAGACCCTGGGAGATGCTGGGGATTGTAGTCAAGGTTCTATCCCCGTAAGCTGATGGGAACTGTGGTCCTGGCTGTGTTTTTGCTCAGGGGTTCACTGGAAACTGTGAGCTTTACTAAATTTATACCCCGGGTTTGCTGGGAGGTTATCCCCCTGTCCCTTCATCCCTATGTCAACAAGTTTTGGAACTCTATTCCTGACTCCACTCCTGGTTTTGAGGTGTAGTAATAGTTCTTTCATTACTTAGGAAATTTTGGGGGTCCATACTTTGGAGGTAGTTGGGAGCTGTAGTCCTGGTGTTGTTTTTATCCCTAAGGATGCTGGATATTGTAGTCCTGGTTCTATACTTGCTCTGGGGTTGCTGGAAAATCTGGCTCTGGCTTTCTCCCTATTGGGCAAGTCACTATCATCTTGACTGTTTTCTTTCTCTCCCTGTCCCTTCTCTCCCCCTGTTTTTTTTTTTTTCTCTCTCCCCTTCTTTTCTCTCTCCCTCCTCCATATCTTTCATTCTCTTCAAAATATGCTGCTGGAGTTCTAATTGTGGTCCCATCTCTATGGATAGGAGTCACAGTCATAGATCTCTCCGTTTTCTTCACCCCCAAAACACTTGGTACTGAAATCTTGGCTTTTTTCAAGTCTGTGGATAGTCTTTGCTTTATTCTTGCCCAAAAGAAGTTGGAAATTATATTCCTACTTCTATGGCTGCCCTAGCTACTATTTGGAGTTGCAGTAGGATAATTCTACTCATTTCTCAGAATTGTAATCCTCCATTGCTGCTCTGAGGGGTGCGTCAGCATTTTCAAGGTTCCTCTTCTTGTCTCCGGTTCTTCTGGGAGCTGTAGTCCTAGGTTGACTCTGTCCTCATTATCCTGAGTGCTCTTAAGAAGTCTTGAGTCAGTTCCTTCTTGGAGGCTTTCACAGTCTCTTGTGGAAGTCTTGTGTGCGACAAACTTTCTACAAAACTTCTAGAGATCCCTCTTTTTTCACATCAAATAAGCTAAGCTTTCTTCCCAAACCTATGCATGTATCTACACACATTTAATCCCTTTCTAAAGTCTTTCAGGATGATAAAAATAAAAACAAAATCAACACTATCTGTGTATGATATTTCCTAAGACAGCATGCATAAATTTGTCTCAGTCTCCTGTATAATAAGTAAATTGTTTATTCTCTTATTAACATCTTTGAGTATTAGAAATTTATTGCCCTTCCCCTATAGAATTTGAGGTTGCATTCCATGGGTGGAATGGAAGGTGCGGGAACATTAGTATGTCCTTAATATCTTTGATTCCTCACTTGAGAGAATAACTCAAAATCATTGCTATGGCATTTTTGGGATAATTTTAGAAATAAAACTCTCTGGGGAAAGTCTATGTCTATATCACTCGGTATGTATCCTCTAATTATTATTATTTTTTTTCCTTTTACCCCCATTGGAGGTAGTCTTCTCTTTTGCTAGTAATCCCACATATCTATCTGGGTCCAGATGGCTCTGGGTCCAGATAACTTTCTGCATCATAGATAAAACTTTCTATATCCTTTGTAGCAACTTTGACCAAATTAAGGGACTTTTCAGTTTTTTATTCTCATTTCTTCAAGCAATTACTGTGCTCAAACATCCTAAAGATGTTTGTTTAGATCTGGAAACATGGAGGCTAAAGCATTTTATTCCACAAATCATCATCCTAAAAATCCTGGAAAAGGGAGACAACCGCTAAGATAGGTCATAAATGGAACAGTTGATCAATGGGACTTGCATTGCAAGAAAGGAAAACTGAGAAATCATATTTATAACAAACTTGCTATTGCCCCAATTTGGGTATAGATTTTGAGAGTTGTAACCTCATATTCGATAAGGGAAGAGGAATACATTTCTCATGCACAAGCATAATCCAGAAATCAAATTTTCCCTGAGTGAATACAGTTAGGTAGAAAAATTTTAAGAGTTCTAAGATACTATCATGTGATTTGTTAGTTTTGTTATTGATGTGGTCAATTATGCCAATAGTTATCCTTATATTGAACCAGCCCTATATTCCTGGTACAAATCCCACTTGAAACATAGTATATTATTCTACTAATAAATTGTAATTTCTTTGCCAGTATTTTATTTAAAATTTTTGCATCAATATTTTTTCCTCGGTTTTGGCTCTTTCTGGCTTTGGTATCAGCATCATATTTGTATAATGAAAAGAATTTGGCAGGACTTTTCTTTGCCTATTTTTCTAAATAGTTTGCATAGTATTAGAATTGTTTTTTTAAATGTTTGACAGTAATTCTTCTGAACATATTTCTGTATTTGTTATGTTGTGCAAGAAAAATCAGATCAAAAGGGGGAAAAACATGAGAAAGAGACAAAAACACAAGCAAACCAAGAACTACAACAAAAAGAGGTAAAAATACTATCTTTTGATCCACATTTAATCTCATCTGGTTGTAGATGACTCCTTCTATTACACGCCAATAGCTTTGCTAGGGTGTACACACACCCTAAACACACACACACACACACACACACACACACACACACACGAGGGACATTGTCAGAGATAAAATTCTCCTATTTCTGAAAGTTTCTGACACCTTATTCATTGTATAGATTGAAGATGAAGGCTCTCTGGAGATCATTCGCTTATTACTTAATGGCTATCTCCATGGGCTTCTACTTGATGTGAGTGAATCATCAACTGGTTATTTTCACTACATGCTCTCCCATCCCTGAGTTAGAGGGACTGCTGGGAGGCCTTTGCTGAGCACCCAGCAAGTCTCAGTCTAGATCTGAATGAGGGCCGTGGAAATATGAGCTAATGGGAAGGTCGGAATGGGATTCATCAGAAAGGCAGCTCTGATAACTGCTGTTCACTTGTCTTCAGGTGGGAGGGAATGTTAACAAAGCTGACATAGGGCTGGTTTTGTGCAATAGCTATAATGGCTTTCGACCTATTGGCTGCCCTCCACTCATCCCCTGGGGGTGAATGCCGATAGTAGCTCTGCCATATGCACTGAGTCAAGGCTAAGGATCTAATTTTAAAAATAGAAAAGCAACTAAACTTTCCTCCTCATGGTCATCAATGTGATAGAGAGGAATGGGCCTTGGATGGAGAGTCAGAAGACTTGGAGTCGTATTCTGGCTGCTAATTCTTGGCTGTAAACTGGCCATATCACCTCTACAGACCTCAGCTTGCTCATCTATAAAATCCACATAATCATGTTTGTAATTCCTATAATATGGGTTGTTGTGAGGGAGGCAGCATCAACTCTTCCTTCTAGATGGCACAACAGGGGCAGAGCCTAGAGTTAGGAAGTCTTGAGTTCAAGTGCAACCCCAATCATATACTAGCTACATAATTCTGGACAAATCACTTAACTTCTGTTTGATTTAGTTTTCTCATCTTTAAAATGAGGATAATAGCACTTACCTCCCAGGGTTGTTTGGAGCATTAAATGAGATAATCATTTATTTAAGATAACTTATTAACTTAAGTTATGCCAAAAAAAATGAAAGAAAACAACAGAATGGGAAAGACAAGAGATGTCAGGAAAATCAGAAATATCAAGAGAATATTTCATGCAAAAATGGACGTGATGAAAGCTAAAACTGTTAGGAACTTAACAGAAATCAAGGAGATTAAGAATATACAAAAGAACTGTACCAGAAATATTTTAACATTACTGATAACCATGATGATGTGGTTACTGACCTGATATCACACATCCTGGACAATGAAGTGGGCCTTAGGAAGCATTGCTAACAATTAGTCTAGTGATGGTGATGGAATTCTAGTTAAACTATTTAAAATTCTAAAAGATGATGCTGGAAAAGCTGGGTAAATTTGCTGGTATATTGAAAGAACCTGGCACATAGTAAGTACTATATAAATGTTATTATTATTATTATTATTATTATTATCAGGCTCTGGCATTTATTAATAAATACTTTCAGTGCCTAGGAGCTAGAAAGAAATATATAGATACTGATTTTAATCTCAAACTTAATAATCTAAATGCAGAGATAACACTTTTAAGTAGCCAGTTAACATCATAAGGCAGTAGGTGCTATAAGTGATATCATCTGCATTTCAGAGATTGCTAGTATCTCTGGCTTTTGATTCTCCAGCCTAGCATTTTGTATGAGTTACTCTATATAAGTTAAATAAGTGACAATTTACAGGCTTGTTATACTTTTTCTCAAATCTTGAACTCATCATTTGTTTGATATTCAATTCTCACTGTTGTATCTTCACCCATGTACAAGATCCTTAAGAGACAAGTAAAATGATCTGCTACTCCCATCTCTTTGATGACTTGCCACAAATTGTTATGATCCATACAGTCAAAAGCTTTAGTGTAGTCAATGAAGCAAAAGTAATTTTTTCCCCTGGAACTCTTGCTTTCTTCAGAATCCAGTGACTATCGGCAATTTGGTCTGTGGTTCCTTTACCTTTATGAAAAACAGCCTGCATTTCTGGTAATTCTTAGTTCACATATTGCTGAAACCTATCTTGCAGAATCTTGAGCTTAATCTTGTTAGAATATGGACACAATTTTTTGGTAATTTGAACATTCCTGGCATTGAGACATAAACTGATATTTTTCAATCAAGTGGCCACTATTGAGTTTTCTAAATTTGCTGATGATCTTTTAGAATTTTAAATAGTTTGACTAGAATTCCATCACCATCACTAGATTTATTGTTAGCAATGCTTCCTAAGGCTCACTTTATTGCTTCATTTTGTACTCCATAGCTGAACTTGCCTGTTATTCCAATTACCTTTTGATTGCCTACTTTAGCATTCCAGTCTCCTATGATGATTCCCATGTCCCTGCTTTACAATTGTAAAAAAAAAAATCAATAGCATCCTAATATAGGTTAAATATATGTTAAATCCAATATGTGTAAACATTTAGGGATCCTAATATTAGCCTATGAAACAGGAATGTTTGATTCTTGCACTTGTGTCTGACTTTTTGAGACCACATTTGGGCTTTTCTTTGTTTTGGGCCAGAACTCTGAAACAAGGATTCTTACAAGGTGCTAAGTCAGGGGAATTGATGAGACAGTGGTTGTCTAGTTCAGCATGATGCTTAATAGTTCTCTAAGTTCAGTATGATAGATTTAATCTTACAACAAATAATGGTTTCCTAGTGATATAATGATTGGTTTATACTCAGCATAGAGCATATAAGCTGGGAGCCTCAGGTAGAGTCAGGGCAGAGAAGACAAAGGACTGGAGGCAGGAGCTCAAGTTCTCGGAGCTAAGGAGAGAGATTCATTCCATTTTTATCAGCCTCATGGTGGCTGGCCTGGCCTCCTGCATTTCCTCCACTGAGAACAAGTCCCTTCTAAGGGCCCTCCAGAAAACTAGCCGAGCCCCAAGTGAAGGAGATAGGACTTTGGAGGAGATAATAAAGAATTTGGACTTTAACACCTGGCTATTCTTGTAGTTATTAATCTATTGAAAAGAAGGCTGTCGCAGAGACCTCCAGAAAACCCACTGAGAACACTACATTTTGGCACTAAAACATTACATTTCTTGGCAAAGATACTGCATTTGCCATTTTTTCTCCACATGATTTTACAGATGAGAAACTGAGGTAAACAGGGTTAAATATCTTGTTCAGAATCACACAGCTAGTAAATGTCTCAGGCCAGATTTGAACTTACAAGATGAACCTTTACAAAAAGGGTTCCTTTTCTTCTTGATTTGACCAAAGTCAGCTAACAAATAAGTGGTAGAGGCTGTACTAGACCCCAAGTTTCCAGACTCCTTCCTAAGTTTGGTACTACTTCAATTAACACTACAAATAACACATCTAATTTTTACCTACATCACTATTATGCTCAAAAATTACCAGCTGCCTGTTCCTGACCTCTGCACAATTTTCTGGCATGGTTTTTATTTAACAAATATTGAGGCAATGTTTAAACATCTGACTATAAAGAGTGCTTTGTTGGGTGAGGGATTGGAAAGGAAGAAGGGGAGATGCAAAGTAAAATCAGACTCAGCCCAAGACCTTATGAACTTGAGAGCTTAGAACGGGACAAGACACATCCACAGATACTTATCCTATCCATCAAGCAGTTAGGAAACTCTTTATATATGCAGAAAAATAATAAGTGCTAATATTTACATAGTATATACTATGTTCCAGGTATAGTGCTAAGTGCTTTACAAATATTTGTTCCTCACAACAACTCAGTGAAGTAAGTGTTATTATTATTCCCATTTTGAAGTTGAGGAAAGTGAGATTAAGTGATTTATCCAAAGCCACACAACTAGGAAGTATTTCAGGCTGAATTTAAACTTAGGTCTTCATGACTTCAGGTGCAATATCTATCCACTGTACCATCTTGCTGCCATGTTGGAAATATTAGAGATAATGTCAATAATGGATTAAGGCCTGGTTTTACCATCAGAAAAATCTAAGTTCAAGTTCAATTTCTGACATACAATGACAATTTCTGATAACTTACTGGCAAGTCACTATTATCTCTGAGTGGCTAAGGAAACTCTAAGACTGTGAGTTCCCTTTACATATTTCCATATGAATCATGTTGGGAGAGAAAAATCAGAAAAAAAGGGAAAACCACAAGAGAAAAAAAAAAAATAGAAGATAAAAATGATGAAAATAGTATGTTTTGATCTGCATTCAGGCTCCACAATTCTCTCTTTGAATACAGATAGCTTTTCTATCCAAAATTTATTGGAATTGCCTTGCCACTGAATTGCTAAGAGCCAAGTCTATCATAGTTGATCATCACACAATCTTGCTGTTGCTATGTACAGTGTTTTCCTGGTTCTGCTCATTTCTGATCATTTCACTTAGCATTAGTTCATATAAATCTTTCTAGGCTTTTCTGAAATCAGGCTGTTCATCATTTCTTATAACAGTACTTTCATATACCATAAATTACTCAGACATTCTCCAATTGTTGGGTGTCTACTAATTTTTCAGTTCTTTGCCACCATAAAAAGGACTGCCAGAAACATTTTTGCACATGTGGATGCTTTTCCCTTTTTTATGATCTCTTTGGGATACAGGCCAGAAGAGACATTGCTGGATTTAGGGTTTTGTACAGTTTGATAGCCCTTTGAACATAGTTCCAAATTGCTCTCCAGAATGGCTGGATCCATTCACAATTCCATATATCAGTGTCCCAGTTTTCCTGTATCCCTTCCAACATTCATCATTATCTTTTCCTTTCATCTTAGTCAATCTGAGAGGTATGTAGTAGTATCTCAGAGTTGTCTTAATTTGCATTTCTCTAATCAATAGTGATTTAGAACATTTTTTTTTCATATGACCAGAAATGATTTTTATTTCTTCATTTGAAAATTGTCTTTGATAGCCTTTGACCATTTGTATTTGAAAAATGACTTGAATTCTTATAAATTTGAGTCAATTCTCTATGAATTTTAGAAATGAAGCCTTTATCAAAACCCTTGGATGTAAAAGTTTTTTCTCCAGTTTTCTGCTTCCTTTTTAATCTTATCTGCATTGGTTTTGTTTGTACAAAACCTTTTAAATTTAATATAATAATAAACTATCCATTTTGCATTTTATAATATTCTCTAGTTCTTCTTTGGGTGTAAACTCCTTCCTTTCTCACAGTTCTGAGAGGTATCCCTTGTTCTCCTAATTTGCTTATAGTATCACCCTTAAAGTTTAAATCATGAACCCATAGACCTTATCTTAGTATAGAGTTTTAGGTGTTGGTTAGTGCCTAGTTTCTGCTCTACTGTTTTCCAATTTTCTCAGCAATTTTTTCTTTTCTTTTTTTAAAAGATTTATTTTTATTATTTTTATTTTAAAAGCCTTTTATTTTCAAAACATATGCATGGATAATTTTTCAGCATTGACCCTTGCATAGCCTTATGTTTCAGATTTTCCCCTCCTTCCCTCCACCCTCTCCCCTAGATGGCAAGCAATCCAATATATGTTATACATATTAAAATATATGTTAAATCCAATATGTGTTAACATTTATACAATTCTCTTGCTCCAAAAGAAAAATAAGATCAAAAAAGAAAGTAAATGAGTAAGAAAACAAAATGAAAGTGAACAACAACAAAAAGAGCGAGAATGCTATGTTGTGATCCACACTCAGTTCCCACAGTCCTCTCTCTGGGTGTAGATGGCTCTCTCCATCACAAGATCATTGGAACTGGCATCAATCATCGCATTGTTGGAAAGAATCACGTTTGTCAGAATTGATCATCGTATAATATTGATGTTGCTGTGTACTGTGATCTCCAGGTTCTGCTCACTTCACTTAACAATGATTCATCTAAGTCTCTCCAGAGCTTTCTGAAATCATCCTGTTAGTTGTTTTTTACAGAGCAATAATATTCCATAACATTCATATACCACAATTTACTCAGCCATTCTCCAATTGAGGGGCATCCACTCAGTTTCCAGTTCCTTACCACTACAAACAGGGCTACCACAAACATCTGCACTTGTGGGTCCCTTTCCCTTCTTTATGATCTCTTTGGGATATAAGCCCAGTAGGAACACTACTAGATCAAAGGGTATGCACAATTTGAAAACTTTCTGAGCATAGTTCCAAGCAATTTTTTCAAATAGTGGGTTCTTATCCCAGAAATTGGGGTCTTTGGTTTTATCAAACACTAGATTACTGTAGTCATTGACTTGTGTTCTGTGAACCTAACCTATTTCAACAATCAGCTTCTCTATGTCTAAGCCAGTACCAAATGGTTTTGATGACTGCTTGTGCAAAAACTTTTTAATTTAATGTAATAAAAATTATCTATTTTGCCTTTCATAATGTTCTCTAATTCTTCTTTAGCCATAAGTTTCTCCCCCTCTCCAAAGATATGACAGGTAAACTATCCCTTGTTCTCTTAATTTGCTTGGGGTATCACCCTTTATACGTAACTTATATATTCATTTTGACCTTGTCTTGGTACAGGATATGAGATGTTGGTCTATGGCTAGATTCTGCCATACTATTTTCTAGTGTTCCTAGCAATTTTTGTCAAATAGTAAATTTTTATCCCAGAAGGTGGGGTCTTGAGGTTTAACAAATAGTTTACTATAATTATTGGTTATTGTGTTTTATGTACCTAACCAATTCCACCTCTCTATTCATCCACAATCTATTTCTTAGCCAGTTCAAGATGGTTTTGATGACTACTGCTTTATAATAGAGTTTTAGATCTGGTACTGCTAGGCCACCATTCTTCCTATTTTAAAAAATTAATTCCCTTGATATTCTTGATCTTTTTGTTTTCCAGATGAATTTTGTCATTATTTTTTTCTAGCTCTATAAAACAGGCAGCTTGCTTGGTATTGTGCCATATCCTGTTTTTTTTTTTTAAAGATTAAATTTAAAAAAGAAATAAATAAAGATTAAATTAAAATTTTTATTGATGTCTTTTGTTATATCACAATCTTTATAAAAATACTGTTTTTTACTATTGGGACTGAATGTGGATCATAACAGCATTTTCACCTTCTTTTGTTGTTGTTTGCTTGCTTATTTTTTTCTTACTCATTTCCCCCCCTTTTGATCTGATTTTTCTTGGGCAACATGATAAATGTGGAAATATGTTTAGAAGAATTGCATATGTTTAACCCTATATTGGATTGCTTGCTGTCTAGGGGAGAGGGGAGATGATGAGGGAGGGAGAAAAATTTGGGACACAATGTCTTGCAAGGGTGAATGTTAAAAATTATCTTTGCATATATATTGAAAAATAAAAAGCTATTATTATATAAAATAAATTAAAAATATTATTTTTCTCAATGACATGTCAAGATATTTTTCAACAATCATTTTTTATAAAATTTTGAATTCCAAATTTTTCTTCCTCCCCCCCCCTCAAGATGCCAAGCAATCTGATATAGGTTACACTTGCACAATTATAGTAAACATATTCATATTAATCATGTTGTGAAAGAAGAAATAAAATAAAAGGGAAAAACCACAAACACACACACACAAAAAAAACCTGAAAAAATTTTGTTTTGATCTGCACTCAGCTTCCATAATTCTTCCTCTGGATGTGGATAAGATTTTCCATCACAAATTTTTTGGAATTGTCTTAGAGCATCGCATTACTGAGAAGAACTAAGTCTATCATAATTGATTATCACCCAATGTTACTGTTACTATGTACAATGTTCTCCTGGTTCTGCTCATTTCATTCATCATCAGTTAATGTAAGAGTTTCCAGGTTTTTTTGAAATTTGCCTGATCATCATTTCTTATAGATCAATAGTACTCCTTACATTCATAAACCTCAAGTTGTTCAGCCATTCTCTGATTGATGAATATTCCCTCAATTTACATTTCTTTGCCTCTAGTAAGTATATGTAAATACCTCTTTCTTTGCCTCTAGTAGTATATGTAAATTCTTCCCCTTCCCTATCCCTCTTTTTAAAATTTCTTCGGGATACAGCTCTAGTAGTAGTATTGCTGAATCAAAGGATACTATACCAGACACTTCCAGGAGGATGGGGGTTGGGAGACAAGGAAAGAAGTCAGCACAGAAATGTTTTTTGAGAATTTAAAAGACAAATATTGATTTTCAAAACATTGTTTTATAGGAGAAATGTTTTGAAAGGTCAGAATTTTTAGTAGTTTGGCTGTTTTTAGCATTCAATTTTCAACAAGTATCTCTTCAGCAGAATAACATTTGTAATGTGATGCTTTGTATTTATAAATTATGGTTAATTTATCATAGAAGCATCTTAAATCAATGAAACTGGAAAAAATACAAAATTGTAATTTAATTGAAGACTTCCAATTTGAAGCCTACTATTATATGGCAGATTCTATATAGACAATTCAATCATTATAGAATGTGTTTATTAGTTCAAGTTTACTTAAAGTATATTTGGTGATTAAATAATGCTATTTGACTGTGATAGTAATTAGAATGACTCAAATTCCAAACTTCATTTTTTTAAAGGTCTTTACTTTTTCTTTTCTTTTTTTCCCCTTAGGTTATATATGTACATTCATGTTTTACATATTTCCATATGAATCAAATTGGAAGAGAAAAACCACAAGGAAAAAAAACAAGGAAAAAAAAGTGAAAATAGTATTGTTGATCCACATTCAGTCTCTATAGTTCTCTCTCTGAATGGCATTTTCCGTCCAAAATTTATTGGAATTGCTTTGGATCACTGAATTGCTGAGAAGAGCCAAGTCTAACATGGTTGATCATCTGGGATATAATTTTAAGTGTGATAACTTAAAAAAAAAGACATATGTCTTTTTATTAGATATATGTAGTTCTCATTAAGTTTATTTATTTATTTTTGAAGAGCCCATTAAGTATTTTCAAGGTGCTGGGAGGGGATGAATCGCCAAAAATAAGGCTATTGCAAACATCATAGACACCTGACTCATTCCTGTGGGATCTCTCAGATATTTCACAAACAAGGAGGGGGATGGGAAAGGACATGAATGTGAAGAGAGATAAAGAGGTTCTCCAGGCTATCTGCCAGAGGACAGGGTCCTTTGTGTCTTTAGCCTTCTGACTTTGCACTTACAGTTAGCTCTGCTTGAACCCCTGATTTCAGATACAGGGAAATTAAGGAAAATACAGAGTAATTTATTTAATGCAATTGATGTGTTCTTGGAAATGTTGAGGTTGAGTTGAATCTTTACAGGTCATATCCTGTTTTCTCATTAACTTCCATGATCGTTTCAAATCCATTCTACTTTCTTTTCTGATTATTGTATTTACAATCACAGAATACTAATCTTGGGTTCTCATGTTGTTTTTCATGGTTGTTTATATGATGGGATTGCTAAATGCTCTTGGATTAGTTCAGATTATTATAATTAGAGTCATGAAATATAGAATTGGAAGGCAGCTAACAACATAAAATATAGGCTATTAGAACAGAGCACAGAATATATCAGAATTGAATGGAATCCCAGGAAGAAGAAAAAGTGGGCAGGTAAGATTTTTGTATCTGTAACAGTTAGAATCAGGTGGGGAATTTTTACCTCTCTGGCTCATTTCTTGATCCTAAATCTCTTCATAATAATACTGGGCTTTTATATCTAAGTTTTTAGTATTCTAGTTACTGGAAGAAATCCAATATCATAGCATTATTCTCGTCTGGAGATTTTTAATGTGGGGTTTATGAACTTTTAAAAAATGATAACTATATTTTAATATAATTGATTTCCTTTGCAATCCTACACAATTTTTTATGCATTTAAAAACCAAGGAAAGAAGAGCAGGGATCATTACCCTCATTTGACAGATGAAAAAACTGAAGTGTCCAAAGTCACACAGCTGGTATCAGAGCAAAGACATTATCCTAGGTCTTTTGACTCCCCAGCTGGGTCCTTTAGGAGCACAGTTATATCACATCCATGTCTATCCTAAATAATCTCATTTGCCTATTCTGCAAATTTTCAAACCCTTTTTAAAATTATTTCTTCTTTCTTCTTCTTTTTTATTTCTTGGCCCTAAAAAAACAAAACAAAATCTTTTTCCATTTTTCCCTTGCTCTGTGTCATGTCCCTAAGCTGCATAACTCCTGCCAGCCCATTCATTGAGAAAGCACAGATATATTAGCATTGTCTTACGCAGCCAAAATTGACATTGTCTTCTGATTGGAAATTCAGCCATAGGACATAGCACCTGGTGAATCAAGTCAGCAATGGAGAACAAAGTCACAGGTCCAATGTAGAAAAATATCCCTAGCTCTTTTTTCTAAATTTTAAATTATGTGCTTTTACCAGAATCTTGGATCTAGACTTGGAAGAACTGTTAGAGGCCAGAGGACCTTCAGAGTCCAATCTCATTTTACAGATGAGGAAACTGAGGACTTTACTCAGGAAATTGATTAAGTGACCTAGTCAATGTCACCCAGATAGTAAACATGATAGGGATTGGAATAAAATATTTCTATGACAGAAACAATGTTTTTTCCTTCTCCTATAGTGTCTTCCTATAGTTATGTACTTCAATTCTTAAACTGAAATGTGTCATCAACAATTGGGGTATTCCCCACCTTGTTGTGAATTACAATCAATTTTTGCCTTTTCAACCTGGGAAAGTCTTGTTCATGTTTTTCATTCAATATGTTTTCCAGTGAAGACAGATCCAGCATGTTGAACGTTAACCTCTTGATCTTTGTCTTTTTACTCTTAGTTTGTACCTCCCAACACATAGATTATTCATCTGTTTTCTCATACTTTTGCCTCTAGATCTCAATCTCTTTACTCTTAGTTTGTACCTCTTAACTCTTAGACTGTCCATCTGTTTGTCCATACTTTTGTTATGTTAACAGTCTACCTCCATTTTCAATCATATGCTTCCCAAATATCTTTTATGCACATAGGCCATTATGGAAATATGATCCAGTCAAATTGTACCCACCATATATCTCTCCGTTGACCCAAGATTGCCTATAATTTTTATGCACCAGAGACTGTGGTATTCTAAGATAGAGCATAGCTAGAATCAGATCCCGACAATTTAATCTTTACAAGGATGAACCAAAATGAATTAGCAAGTAATAAAGAAGCAAAAATTGCTTTTTTTTCCTATTCATTTCAGGATTGCCCAAACTTACACCACTACTTTTAAGTCCTCTTTTCTTCTCCCCTTCTCTATTCTGTGCTCCTGTCTCCTCTCTTTTGGTACAACTGTAGTAAGTACATGTATCATTCTGCTGATTTCACTCTGTTGTTGTTCATTCATTTCAACTGTGTCAGACTCTTTGTGACTACTTTATGTTTTCTTGGGAGAGATGCTGGAGTGATTTGCCATTTCCCTCTTCAGCTCATTTCACAGTTAAGGAAACTGAAACAAACAGGGTTAAGTGACTTGCCCAGGATTACACAGTTATTATTGGATTGGATTGGAACTCAGGAATGTCAGTCTTCCTAACTCATCTTGCTATCCTGATTTCACTCTACATCATCTCATATAGTTCTGTCCAAATTCTCTTGTATTATTCCCTATTTATAATTACATTACACTATAATATTAGATTATATTAATATGCTATAATTTATCAATTCTCCAATTATTGGGCATAATTGTTGTTTGTAGGTGTGACTTTTTTTTTTTCATGATTACAACTATAAATTTTTTTTTTGTGAGCAGATAGACCCCGTTTTCTTTTTCTTGGGATTTTTCGTAGTGAGGTCTAATAAGGGAATTTTTAGGTAAAAAATTGTGATCATTTTCATGACACAATATGGTACAGTAGATTTAGTTTCAGAGGACTTAGATAAAAATCTCAGATCTTCTTACTATTATTTCTATAATCTTGGTTAAATCACTTAACTAGAATCCATTACAAAAAAATAAAGGATTGACTTAGATGACTTCTAAAAATCATTTTCATTTCCCTATTTTCACCCCTCCAGCTCCAAATCTATAATCTTCTTGTTTCTTAAAATCCTGGCACTCATTTTGCTTATGCTCATCATGAGTAGCATCAGACAAGATGACTTCTTGGGTTTGTCTTTTCAAAGACAGAGAATCTCTGGACAATTCTTTCATTTGGCTGTTACTTTTTGTTTCAAAGAGAAACTTTTTGGTATCAAGAGAATGCCACTATTGATGTGGTTAGATTTTCCCAATAGCATATATATTCATTTTTCATTGCACAAAGAACTTACATTTAGAATACCAACCACTTAGTTAATGTTTATAGACAGTCCAGAACCGACATCTCAATATACTCTGACCATTTCCCCATCGTTTCACAACATGTTACACAATGCTAAGGATCATTTAAAATCTTATCTTTCTTTTTAGGTTTGTCATGTCCAAAGAATTCTTTGCTTAATAGCCACTCAGATGGTGATGAGCTTTTCTATAATTATTTGTGCTGGTCTTTTGATATAGTTTTCCACTGGGACCATTTTTTCCAATAAATGAGAACCACGAGTGTTTCTGATTTGTGGGCATAATTCTGGAGAATTCAGTCACCTCCAACCATGATTAGACATCAGAATAGAACTTTATGGAGTTGAGTATAAGGCAGCCGAGAATACAAATATTATTATTCCTTGTTTACAGATGTGGAAACTGATGCTACTCAGAATGAAATAACTAGGAAATGTTAGACCCCAGGTACAAGATCGAATCTCTGGACCACAAATCTCAGCACTCAGTTCCCATTTTTATAAACCTTTGTGGTTTAGAAATTTCTTCACAATAACATGTGATGTGGGTAAATGCCAGCCATCTTATCTAAAAAGATTTCTTTGAAGGCAGGTGTGCTTTAAGAAAGTCTTCTTGTCTTGGACTGACATTTCCTTACCTTGCTTTTTATTCCTGACCTCCATTCAGAGCTACATTAAGGAGGAGAGAATATTGCCCATCTCATTCAACCACATGTCCATAATCCTTCCCTCCCCAGGTTATGCCATTGGTCAACTCTAAAATTACGGAATGATTGGATTAAATGGGATTTTAGAGCATATAGGTTTCTAACACAGGAAGCTAAAACTGATAGGGACTTTGGAGTGGAGAATACATGGGGGTACATGGGGTGTTAGTGTTTGTAGTTCTTTAGGTATTTTCCTGTTCAAATGTTCATTTTACTGATGAAGAAATTGAAGTCCCAAAAAGGAAAGTGATAGGTTCAAAGTCACGCAGCTAATTAGCAGCCCAGGATCCTAGAGTTTAGAATTAGGAAGACTTGCCTTCAAATCACACTTATTAGCTTTGTGATCCTGGACAGGACACAATCTCTATAATAGGTTCAAAGTCAGGCAGCTAATTAGCAGCCCAGGATCCTAAAGTTTAGAGTTAGGAAGACTTGCCTTCAAATCACACTTATTAGCTTTGTGATCCTGGACAGGACACAATCTCTATCTGACTCCTCAATTACAAAATGAGGATGATAGCATCTGCCTCAAGGGTTGAGAAGATCTAATGGGGGTAATTACAGTAAAGTAGTATGTGTTTTGTATGGTACCTAATAGGTGCATAATAAATGCTTGGTTCCTCCTCTCCCTCCTCCTCTCCTTTTCAGCCTCTCAATACTAGATTTTATCCACACAGCTGCCTCCCTAAGGGGATATGGGGCTGAGCTTCTGGGAGATTTAGAGAAATTATATTGTTTGCCTTCCTAAAACTGCCACTGCTAGTGTTACCACTACTGTTCCACACAAACTCATACATCTTTATATAAATGAAAACAGGTTGAAATCACAATCAAGAGTAACCTGGGAAAGGATTCTGGGAAGATGGCAGAGATGATCAGAAAATTCTAACCTCTCCGGATTTCCCCCATAAACAAGACAAAAGAGTACCTTGGGATGAATATAGAGCAACAAAAACAAAGAAATTAGGGCTGAACAGTGGTTCACTCGGGCAGTGGGAGAAGATCAAAAGACATCAAGGGAGAGGTTTGGCCCGTGTGAAGTGTAAATTCTTCTAGAAGCAATTGGTGAGCCCTGGGGCTAGTTGGTTGGGAGATAACCTAGGCCCTGTTATAGGAATGTTCATCTCCTGAACAGTGTGGGGAGTTAGGCATCTGGGCGGGGAGAAATTAAGGGAACCTCTGCTGATAAGGGACACCTGACCCAGCTGTGCTGCCCAGAGGCAGCCCTGGGCAAGAAGGAACCAGCACACACCTGTTGAGTGCAGAAGCCTGGGGCAGGCCTGCCGCTGGCTGGGGGAACTTACAGGAGGGTGGAGCTCTTGGTTTGTGTTCCAGGCCAGAGCGTTGAACTGAAGGAGGACCTGAGGCCGGAGGCACCATCTCACTAGAGAAGATTTCATCAAACAATCTGCTATAAATAAGATTTTAGAACTAAGCAGGTAAAGGAGAAAGAACCCAACCATAGAAAGTTACTATGAGAATAGGGAAGATGGGGTTTTATCTTCAGAGGAAGATAATGATGCAGTAAAGACCTCTCTTACCTAACCAAAGACTAATGTTAAATGGTCATCTGCCTGAAAAGAATTCATAGAAGAACTGAAAAATGATTTTAAAAATCAAATGAGAGAGACTGAGGAAAAACTTTTTAAAAAATCCAAGAAAAACAAGATTATAAAAAGAAAGTCAACCAACTAGAAAGGGATCCAGAATTTTAAGCAAGACAATGACTCCTTGAAAACTAAAGTCAGACAAGGGAAAGTCAACAAAGTAATAAATAAGTAAGAAATTATAAAATAAAATATAGAGAATGAAAATATAGAAGAGAATGTGAGACCTCATAAGAAAAATAACTGGCCTAGAGAACAAATCAAGAAGAGAAAATATAAGAATATCAAAAAAAGTTTTGATATTATAATATAAGAAATAATTTTTAAATTTTATTTTTAATTTATGGCATAAATCATATCTTTCCCAACCTACTCTTATCCATCAATTTTAAATTGCTAATTTCAAGACTGTATATTAAATAGTATTTTATTTTCCCACATATATGCAAACATAGTTTTCAACATTCACCTATGCAAAACTATATGTTCCAATTCCCTTCCCCCCTTTCTTCTCTATTCCCTCCCCAAGATAGCAAGCAATCCAATATAGGTTAAACATGTGCAATTTTTATAAACATATTTCCATATTCATCATGCTGTGCAAAAAAAAAATCAAAAAGGGAAAAAAAAAAAGCAAGCAAACAGCAACAAAAAATGAAAATACTATGCTTTGATCCACATTCAGTCTCCATAGTTCTCTTTCTGGATGTGGATGGCACTTTCATCACAAGTCCATTGGAATTGCCTTCAATCATCACATTGTTGAAAAGAGTCAGGTGAATCACAGTTGATCGTCACATAACTTGTTGCTGTGTACAATGTTTTAGTTCTACTCACTTCACTCATTATCTGTTCATGCAAGTCTTTCCAGGCCTTTTTAAAATCATCCTGATCACCATTTCTTTTTTCTTTCTTTTTTTAAAATTATAGCCTTTTATTTACAAGACATATGCATGGGTAATTTTTCAACATTGAACCTTGCAAAACCTTCTGTTCCAACTTTTCCCCTCCTTTCCCCATCCCTCTCCTTCAGATGACAGGCAGATCAATACATATTAAATATGTTAAAGTTTATGTTAAATACAATATATGTATACATATCCATACAGTTATTTTGCTGCACAAGAAAAATCAGACTTTGAAATAAGGTAAAATTAACCTGAGAAGGAAATCAAAAATGCAAGTGGATAAAAAGAGAGGGATTGGAAATACTATGTAGTGGTCTGATGATCATTTCTTATAGAACAATAATAATCCATTATATTCCTATACCCTAATTTAGTCAGCCATCTGTTCCCAGAGAGAGGACTGTGGGTGCTGAATGTGGATGACAATATAGTATTTTCACTTTTGTTGATCTTTGCTTGCATTTTGTTTTTCTTTCTCATTTTCTTCCTTTTTGATCTGATTTTTCTTGTGCAACATGATAATTGTGGAAATATGTATAAAAGAACTGCACATGTTTGACATATTGCTTAATGTCTGGAGGGGTGGCAGGAAGGGAGGGAAAAAATTTGGAACACAAGATTTTGCAGGGGTGAATATTGAAGATTGTCTATGCATGTGTTTTGAAAATAATAATAAAAAAGAAAGAAATGAGGCCTTTATCAGAATCCTGATATGTTAAAAAAAAAAATTCCCAGTTTACTGCTTCCCTTCTAGTCTTTTCTGCATGGGTTTTGTTTGTGCAAAAACTTTTTAACTTGATATAATCAAAATTACCCATTTTGCATTCCATATTTACTCTAGTTCTTATTTGGTTACAAATTCTTTCCTTCTCCACAGATCTGAGAATACTCACAAAATTAAGCATAATCCTGAATGAAAAAAAAAAAGGAAATTCAATAAATTGCCAGACTTTCAGGATTTTATTGCAAAAAGACTTGAACTTAATAGAAATTTGACATATAAGATTCAAGAGAAATAGAAAGTAAACATCAAATATTAATTTCAAGGGACTCTAAAGACAAGCTGTCTATATTTTATATATGAAAATGTAAACCATATGTCCAAGATGGTCATTGGTAATTGGGGGGTTCAAAATAAAGGTTGGTGTAGAGGTGAGTATGATATGATTCTAAAAAGCAAAATTATGTAGGAAAAGGTAAAAAAGAGTAATTATGTTATACAAATGAAATGTGAAATCAAGAACTGACACAAAGGGATTAGATGAAGGAGGTGAGATAGTTCTAGAATCCTACTCACATTGGAAATAGATTAAAGGGAGAACAATACATATATATTTAGAAGGGGATAAAAGTTTTCTAAATTTATAAAGAAATAAGAGGGGGAGAGAATAGGATAAAGGGGAGATATAAAAGGGTATATTGTTTAATGGAAATGGGATAAAGAAGGAAAAAGAGAGGGGGAGAGAATAAAAAAGGGATTTTGGAGAGGAAGGCAGGGTAAATAATAGCAAGACAAGATAGTAGGTAGAAGGAAAAGCAGAGGAGTTAGCAGGGATTTGAAGTAAGAGATTCACAAATATAATAATAATCAGGAATAGAATTTATTAAAAAAAACAGAAGTAATGATTGTTGATTTCTTTTTTTTTTAGTTGAATAGGAAAGGTTAATATTTTAAAAATTTTTTCTATTATTTGTTACAGCTTTTTATTTTTCAAAATATATGCAGAGATAAAATTATCTATGCATATATCTAACATTAGGCCTTACAAACCCTTGTGTTCCAGTTTTGTGATTATTGATTTCAAACAAAATTAAAGCTAAAATAGATTTAATCAAAAGAGAAAAATAGGGAAGGCATACTATGTGTCAGCCATATTAATATTGTTTTAAACTAAAATAATTAAATAGTATAAATGTGGAATATTACTATGATGTAGGAAATGATGAATTGGTGGATTTAGAAAAATATGGAATGACTTGGGCTTATGAAGGATGATATTATCCACCTTCAGAGAAACAAAGGACAAACAAGCATAGTACAACCTTACATAGATGTATATGATTTTTATGTATGTAATATACACATATATAAATGTGTGTATGATTATAGATATCTATGTATATGTATGTGTATAGATGTATATACAAACATAACCATTTTTAATTTTAGCCTTTTGGGGGGAGGTAAGGAGGAGAAAAGGGAAAAAAGAATAAAGTAAAAAGTACACAGCAGAGAACAAAAGAAAATGTATAAAGAAGTAAAGAAAAGATAGATACCTCTGAACACAATGTGTAGTATTTATTATATAGGCTTCCTCGAAATACAAATTTATTTTTTATATTTTGAATCTTCTCTTATATTCTGCTGTGCACATGGAAATGTTTTTTCTTTTTCTTTTTCCCTATTGTTTATATTCTGTATTAAAGCTTTCAATAAATAAATTTAAAATAAAAAAGAGTAGCCTTAGAGTGGAGCTTGGAGGGGAGAAGAAAAAAAAAATCACAGTAGAACAACTTAGAAAGTAAGGGGGAAGGACTGCTCTCTAATTTTTCCTGAGTGATTGGAATAAATATTTATGAGTTACATTTAGCAACAGCTGATGGAACCACCCCCTTCTTTCTCATGTATTACATCTTTCAATCACTCTTTAGTATCTTGGTCAGTGTAAGTCAAGGGTATACAAAATCCCCAAGTGATCTCTGGTTTTTTTTGCTCCCTTATTGACATATGCCATGGTTTCCCTCATTCTCTTTGCTTAATGCTGATAATAGTTCCTATTCATTACTGGGTTTCACACTGACAATGGGCAAAGAAGGAAACTAGTCTCTTTGATACACAATAGTATTATTGTGACCTTTCACAAGGGACAGGAAGAACTAGAATTCCAGCTCTAGAGTCTTTTCCATCATTTCATCATTTCATGGTTTCCAGTCCAATATTCTCTTTTTTAAGCTCCATTCTAGGTCTGACATTCTATGATTCCATCATTCCAAGGCTTTTTCTATCTTTAACATTACTGTTCATGCTTCAACATCCCCATTCTAGGTCTGGAATTCTGTGGATACATCAGTCCAAGACCCTCTCATTTCTAACATTCCTGTTGTATGTTCCAACATCCTAAGTTTCTAAGCCCCATTCTGGGTCTGGCATTCTGTGGTTCTATTATACCAAGACCTTCTCTCTTCTCTAATACTTCATGTTCATGTTCCAATATCTTATTTTCTAGGTCCCCAGTCCTCATCCTATAGTTATATGATTCCAAGGGCCCTTTTAGCTCTAATATTCTATGACCCAACGATTCTAAGATCTCCCTTAGTTCTAATATTCTATGATTATGTGGCACAATAAAAAGAGCACTTCTTGAAATTGTGAGCAGACTTTGCAGGTTTGCAGCAAATCACAGCTTTGCAGGTTAAGCGTGTGACCTAAAGCAAGCTATTTTCCTTTCTTAGTCCTCCATTTTGGACTGATTTATCTCAGCTTTAAATCCTGTTCCCACATCCTTTATGACTTTGTGAATTGAAAAAAGGTCTTTGAATTTAGCTGCATCCAGATTTCAGAGAGGTGACAGTAGACAGAGTACTTGGAAATCTACTTCCAAGCACAGTAGACAGGCTTGGAATTAGAAAGACATCTTCATGAGTTCAAATCTGGCCTCAGACACCAGCTGAGTGACCCTAGGGAAATCACTTAACCCAGTTTGCCTCGATTCCCTATTTGTAAAATGAGCTGAAGAAGAAAATGACAAATGACTGCAGTAGGTTAAAAAACAAAAAACAAAAAATCCAAATGGGATCACGAATAGTTGGACACGAATAAAATGACTGAACAACAATTCTAAGATTTTGGATTGTTTGTAGCCTCAGTATACAAACACCTAATGCTGAAATATTTGCTCCCAGAGCTTTCTGCTGTTTCCGGGCAGTACCAGCATCAATGGACAAACTGCAGAGCCTGAAGACATGTGCTTTGTTTGTTCTGTCACAAATGTTTTCCATTGCAAAAGATAGATGGGTTTGTTCTGACATTTTACAGCCTCACCCTTCACAGGGGAAAAGGTCTTAATCCCAGATCCTAAAGAAATCATTGCCTACAGATGAGCAAAAATAAATGCCAGGAGAGATCTGGTAGGATCCTGGAGGGTCAATTCAGGGCAAAAAAAGAGGCTGAATTTCAGACTACCTATCATATCTCTAATAGCCGCCAAGGCAACAGTAGTATTGGCCAATATTTGTGACTTTAGGTAAACCATTGATTTTCTCTGAGCTAGCTTTTCTTCCTTGGTAAGATGAGAGGATTGGATGAGATAGTTTCTAAGGTCCCTTCCAAGGCTAAAATCCCATTCAGTCCACCAAGCATTTATTGAGTACCTCCTATGTATGTAGAGAGAACATGGCATAGTGTGGAGACAGAGCTCACCAGGAAAACCTGACTTCTAGTCTCATCTCTGACACATTTTGGCTGTGTGACCCTGAGCAATTAATTCACTTAACCTTTCAGTAGTTTAGGCCAAAGCTTCTGAAACTGTGGTTTGTGGCTCCATATGCGGTCTTGTAACTGAATATGAGGGTCATGAAATTAGGATTTATTATTAGTAAATGTTTGATTTGCACACCTATTTTATGTACCTATGTACCTGGGGTCACTTAAAAATTTCATGGGTAAAAAGGGGTCACAAGTGGAAAAAGTTTAAGAAGTCACGGTCTAAGTCAAGGGTATCAAATCCATATAGAAACAGGGGCTGCTAAATTCTTTATAAGAATCGCTGTGGGTTGCATATTAATATAGTTTTCAAATGAATGTTAATTTATATTTTATTGTATTTTTATTTATTTTGTTCAGTATTTTCCAATTACATCTTAAACTGGGCTGGGCCCATTGTAGAGGGGCTGCCTAGGGCACAGGCCATATGTCTGACACCTATGTTCTTGATAATTCTCTAAGATTAACTTGTAGAAAAGGTGCTGCCCAACATGGGTAAAGGTAGCTTTCTTATCTGGGAGTTCCCAATCTTAGTCAAGCTACAGGCCCAAACCTTATCTCTATCCTTTGGTATCCCCAGTAGTGTAAGGCACTATTAGGTCCTCTGTTCCCAATGCTCATTCCATTTTCTTTTTTTAAATTATTATCAAAACTTTTTATTTTCAAAGCATATGTATAGATAATTTTCAAAATTCACCTTTGCAAAACCTAGTGTTCCAATTTTTTTTCCTTCTCTTCCTCCTACTCCTTCCCCTATATGGCAAGTAAAACTAATATATGTTAAACATATGCAATTCTTCTATAGGTATTTCACAATTATCTTGCTGCACAAGAAAAATCAGATCAAAAATGGAAAAAATGAGAAAGAAAAAAAGATGCAAGCAAACAACAAAAAAGTGCAAGTATTATGTTGTGATCCACACTCAGTTCCTACACTTCTCTCTTCAGGTGCAGATGGCTTTCTTCATCACAAGATCATTGGAACTAGTCTGGATCATCTCATTGTTGAAGAGAGCCACGTCCATCAGAATTGATCATCCTATAGTATTGTTGTTGTGTATAATGATCACCTGGTCCTGCCCATTTCACTCAGCATCAGTTCATGTAAGTCTCTCTAAGCCTCTCTGTATTCATCCTGCGGGTCATTTCTTACAGAACAATAATATTCCATAACACTCATATGCCATAACTTATTCAGCCCCAATTGATGGGCATCCTTTCATTTTCCAGCTTCTAGCCACTACAAACAGGGCTGCCACAAACATTCTTGCACATACAGGTCCCTTTCCCTTCTTTAGTATCTCTTTGGGATATAAGCCCAGTAGAAACACTGCTGGATCAAAGGGTATGCACAGTTTGATAACTTTATGAGCCTAGTTCCAAATTGCTCTCCAGAATGGCTGGATGTGTTCACAATTCCATCAACAAGGTATCAGTGTCCCAGTTTTCCCACATCCCCTCCAATATTTGTTATTATCTTTTCCTGTCATCTTAGCCAATTTGAGAGGTTCTACTTCCTTTTTAAGGTCCTTCTTTCTTTCCCTTTCCCCTGTGTTATTTCAGTTCAATTCTACATTTTCCTAGATGTCATAATAGCATCTGATAAGTAATTATTAATATATCAGTGTGTTTTGTAAGATGATTTTAGGTATACGTGGCAAAAGGAGCTGAATAGCAGAGGAGGAAAACGGAAGGCAGTAATGAAAGGTTGTTTACCCTAAGATTAATGATTTTGTTATTGGGTAGCCTGTACCATGATGGGGTAAAGACAAAGAAAACTGGGTATGAGATGATGTAATGAGATGATATATAAGAAGGCATGTAACTGCTAGAAGCAGCGACGCCATTAGAGAAGATGTAGAGTGCTTAATAAACACTTGCAGTACTTAGTAACATCTGGTGTCCCAGGTGCTCTGTGGGGAGGAGAGCAGCTAGAGGGAGCTGCTTCAGAGACGTTCGAGGACCAGGATGTGGTAAGGAACCCAGTTATAGACCCTCTTGGTGAGTAGAGGGACCCTTACAGTGTTTCATCATCATGGGATTCTTAAACAAATATTTTAATAACTATCTTTCAATATAATTAGTTTCCTTTGTAATTTTATGTATTTTATTTTATGTTTTTAAACTCAGACTTTGCCAAGACTGCCCAAAGGGTCCATGACAAAAAAAAAAAAGAAAAAAAAAAGACAAGAATCCCTGGAATGGAAATTCTATTCTTAACTTGGCCCTTAACTAATGAGTTTCCTCTTTGGGCCTTGATTTCCTGCTTTTTATTTTGATTTAAGATAGTTACAATAGACTGGAGATGAAAAATATCACCTGCACCCAGGGAGAAAACTGTTAAAACCGTGCAAATTGAAGTATGCTATTTTTGCCTTTTTGTTTGTTTATTTGCTTTTTCTTTCTCTTGGTTTTCCTCTTTTGTTCTGATTTTTCTGTCACAAAATGACAATATGGAAATGTGTTTAAAAGTATTGTACATGTATAACCTATATTGGATTGCTTATTGTTTTGGGGAGCAGAGGAGTAAGAGAGGGAAGGAGAAAAAAATTAGGAACTCAGCATTTTGCAAGAGTGAATGTTGAAAACTGTCTTTGCATGTAATTAGAAAGATAAAATCCTTTTTAAAAAAGAATTAATTTTTATTTTTAAAGTTTTTTTATTTTTAAAACATATGCATGGATAAATTTTTAGCATTGACCCTTTCATAGATTTGTGTTTTAGAGTTTCCTCTCCTTCCCCCCATCTCCTCCTCTAGATGGCAAGCAATCCAATATATGTTAAACCCAATATGTGTAAACATATTTATACAATTCTCTTGTGGCACAAGAAAAATTAGATCAAAAAAGAAAGAAAATGTAAGCAAGCAACAACAAAAAGAGTGAGAATGTTATGTTGTGATCCACACTCAGTGCCCACAGTCGTCTCTCTCAGTGTAGATGTCTCTCTTCATCACAAGATCATTGGAACTGGTCTGAATCATCTCATTGTTGGAAAGAGTGATGTTCATCAGAATTGATCGTCCTATAATATTGATATTGCCGCGTACAATGAAAAAAGATAAAATCCTATTGAATAAAAAAAAAAAGTCTTCTCCCCATTAAAAAAAAAAGATAATTGTATCTCATGTTTTCCCAGACTGCCAAAGGGATAAATGATATAGAAAGGTGAAGAACTCCTGTTATTTTATATATATGTACATATACATGCACACACAAATCTCTATCTCTATCAATATCTCTGTGATGGTATCTATGATACTTAGGTCCCGAAAGATCCTAGAGAATTCAGAACAAAGTTATGTTAGAGGAAGGTGAGGGGGTGGGGAGATAATGGTGTTTGCCTCTGATTATACTGACTCTTCTTGGCATTGGTTAATGTGTGTATAGCCTTGGGGTGATGGGAGGTGTGGTGGAGGGGGAGGAGGAATGACCTTTGGTATTAAGATGCCCCAGTAAATATTAACCAGCTCCAAAAAAAGTAAGGGTACTTAGAGGTAAGACACAATGGTGCACCGGAACCGTCTGGACACCTTGCCTGACCTGCCTTGAAGACTCCAAGGACACACAGAATAGGGGCTTCCTCACTGGCTGTGAGTAATTCTGACTTTTTTTAAAGAGAACTTCATCCAGGCAGTCTTGCTTCATCCTTCTTTGCCCTTGCTTTCCTCACTAGGTAGGACTAGGAGGTCCTATTTTTCTTTTTCATGGGATAGAGCGGGAGATTTTAGAAGCTCAGGTCTCCACGCTGCACCTAATGAATAATGGGACGAGGAAGCTACATGAAGCAGTTTCCTTAGAGGGATTTCAGAAGCCCCAGGATCTTTTCTATGTGTTTCTTAAGAGGTAGCAGGACCTAGAATAAGAGGACCTGAATTTCTCCCAGGCTTGCTATGTGGTAGTTGTGTGATTCTGTCAAGTCTTGTGTCCTTTCTCAGCCTCTTCCTCAAAATGGGGATAATATCTGTATCTACTCTACAAGATGGCTGGGAGATTGTAACTTTCTAAATTGTTCACATAAATTTAAACTCTTACTAATTTGTATAGTTAATAGCTCGTGTATAAGCCCTCTGAGCATCATCTAACCCCAGCCAGCTTACTCACAAATGCGAGGTGAAGGAGCCAGAATGAAGAAGCATACATGACTCAATGCAATCTCTCCCTCTCTGCTTGAAGTGCCCAGGTGAGAGAAAAACCACAGCCAAAATAATGAAGTTTTAAAAACGTTTATTGGTAGCTAGTGACTGAACCCCAACACCAACACGGGAGGGGTCAGTAATGAGTGGCCTCAGGACCATATATTTATAGAAAGAAGAGAGAGACATCGAAATGTTTCTTGATGCATTTGTCATAATACAGGAATTTCTATTCTAAACAGAAGGCAAAAAAAAGTTATCACTCTAAGGGGGTCATTCTCAGGCAAAGCAAGCAGTATTTCTTTAAGCTTATCAGGTTGTCAAGGTCTCAGGTCTCTCAGGACAGTACATCTGGGTTGTTAAAAATACCATGTTTAGTAGGGAATGAAGAACTAGTAATAAACTTCTAACTACAAAGATTTAGGATTATGTTTTTCATGGTCCCATTTTGGGGCGTTTTTCCACTTCACTCTCCCCTTTTCTTGAGACCATCAGAGACTGGACTCATCAGAGGCCAGGGGAGACAGAGTAAATGACCCTGGCAACAAACAACTTAACAGCCTGGATCTTCTTCCTGATATGTGTGGTTAAACAATCAAATGAGGGGCAATCAGTAGATCCAGCAGAAATAGGGTAAGGGGACCTATCAGGGAGGTCACAAAAGAGGTTACCCAGGGGGGGCAATTGAAAAGTGACTGGGACCATGACATTGATTGGCATTGAGATGTCTCCCGGTCCCTGATCCGCTGTCCAACTGCAGAGAGGGACTCTTATTAACCCAGAGTTGTTAGCATGGAAACAGCAAGCTGCCCCGAGGGCCATAGGTACCCTTCCTTGCTTAAGATAGAGAAAATCTAGCCCCTGGTGATTCTGTAGGACCACCTCTGCCAAGGAGTTTAGGGAGTTCTCCAAGAAGGATATTTAATTTCCCAGGTCCTTCAATTCCTGGTCCACCTGGGAACCCAGAGCCAGCAGCTGGCTGTCACCATGGATCAGGGCAGCGTCCCCATAGCTGTGGGGCCTGCTAGCCCCAACCCCACTAGAAGGGGAACTAGAATAGGAGAAGCCCTCCTTTCCCTTTCTAACAGACCAAAATGTTCTTCGGCCCCTTCCTCAGAATACAGATAGACCTGAGGGAGCACGTACACAAGCAGGCAAAGCTCCGGGGATACTTTCAAGGTTAAAGCGAATTCACTGATACCAGGGGTTAATCCCATAGTGCATGCAAAATAGGACCCTTCAGGGGCCTGTATTAAGCAGTTTCTGGTATCTTTGTGTGGGAAAACCACAATAACTTTCACACAGTGCTTTTTGTACGGGGAGCGCTCCAGATCGTAGCCCTCCGACTTGATGCACCGTGCCTCCCCCTGCACCTCTCCCAAAGTTACCCTGAGAATGTGGGCAGTGCACTCTGGGGGAAGGTTCTCAGCTGAGAGTGAAAGACTCAGGATGGAGTGGGCCTCTGTCCCCCAGGTGGCATTTAAGTCTGTGCCCACAAAGTGGAGGGGGGCAGGATCAGGCAGAGCCAACAGCTTGTGGTGAGGGGGCGATGGTCAGGTTTATCAGCCGGTGTATCTCCTGAAGGGCTGACATAAAGGTCCCATAGGGAGACAGCGGTCCTCGGGGAGTGGAGACTGAGGAGGTGTATTAGGGCCCGTGGGGATGTTTTCCCTCAGGAGGGTCCTTCTTTAGATTGTGGGCAGGGCTCCCAAATCTCTTCCTGTCGCATAAAACTTGACACCCCAGGTCCTTCCCAAGAGTGGGCATAGGTCCAGGTAGAACCATGGCTGCCCATAAGTCTCATTTCAGGCCTCCACCTCCCCCAAGTAGTTCTTATTAAGGTCCACACATATCTATGGGGAGAATAGTGGCCGGCTTCCCCAATGGCGGAGGGGAGGGGGGGAAGGGGAGCAAGAGAGAGGATCAGGCCGTCAAAGGGGATAAGACATGGAAACACCATCTTCCCGAGTCGGGTCCTGCAGGTGCCTCAGGAGCAGGGCAAGGCCTCCCATGTGAACGATGGCTTACCGTGGGCCACTTTCGCTGCTGAGGGATTGGAGAGGATGGCCTGGTGAGGGCCGGTCCAGTGGGGCTCCAATGCAGAGCCACGGTTGGAAGTCCGGGCAGAGGTGTGATAGAGAGCCCTGACCGCTGCCTGGGTGTCCTGGAGAGTCTGCAGGGACTTGGAAAGGGAACCATTAGCAACATCATTAATGCTGTCCTGCCCCAAGTGGGGAAGGATGGGGGGTGGAGCACCAAACAGGACCTCAAAGGGTGAGAGGGAGAGAATAGAAGGACTAGGAGTACACCTGGCCCTAAAGAGGGCAAAGGGAAGGAGCCCTACCCAGGTCTCGTCAGTGTCCAACCGGGGCTTAGAAATGTGCTCCTTGAGTGTCCCATTCATCCTTTCTACCTGCCCCGAACTCTGCATACGATGTACAGTGAAGGCACCACTTAAACCCAAGGGCTTTAGCCAGAGACTGAACAACCTTAGAAATGAAGGCCGGGCTATTGTCAGACCCGAGGGAGAAGGGGAACCCAAACCCGGGAATAATCTCAGTCACAAGTTTCTTGGCCACGATCAAAGCAGATTCGGACCTCACAGGAAAGGCTTCAGGCCATCCTGAGAAGGTGTCAACAAATACCAAAAGAAAATGATGTCCTGGAACCCGAACTTCCATGCCTGTGAAATCAACCCTCGGGGGCGCAGGGCAGGCACAGTGGGGGGGGGCAGGCGGGGTTCACCTTGGACAAGTCAGGCATTGGTGGGCAGCAGTTCCAATGAGGGCTTTCATCCCAGGCAAAGAAAAGATATGGGAGAGCAGATCATATAAGTGAATCCCCCCTAAGTGAGTTAGAGAGGGCAGTTCTGAAACAAAGAATAGCACAAGGCTCTTGGAAGATTTACATGTCCTTCTGCAGGGCGCAGTCAGTTCTGGCCATCAGCCAGGCCAGGAGGACCTTGAGGCCTGTAGGAGGGTCGGTTGCCCCGTAGGTTTCATTGAACTCCCCCTTATCTGGAGTTGGCACATGTACAAGTAACTAGCCCTAAGTTACATCAGTCCTAATGAACAGGAGGGGGGAGCTTGCAAACAGGGGAAATGAGGCAGATCAATTCAGGGAAACTGAGGTAGGGCCATTTAGGGAATTGTGGTACAACAGTTTATATCATTGAATTTCCTTCCCCTAGATGCCTGGAAAGTCCCAGAACCATAATGTTGCCAACCCTATTTGAGGCAGATAAACCAAAATAGAAGTAGAAAAATGCAAGGACTTATATGGCAAGGGCAAGTCTCTCCCTGACAACCCCAAAGGCTCCCTGTTGCAGCGTGACAGATGGAGCACCATCTCAGCCAGAGAATCCAGTTTGAGATGGATAGTTCACTGGGAGTTAGGTGGTCTGCACTTAACTCATTCTCTCTTATATAGGGAGTAGCAGGGCTCAAAACAGTCCTGCTGCCCATTCAGAGGGGCAACCCATTCCAGGGGAGAAGGATGAGGCCTGGAGTAGCTCCACCTGTCCCCACCCAGAGCAACAGACAGGGCTGCCACTAGGATACAAATTCCTGAGCAGAGCTATCAGATCATGCACAATTAGACCATCAAGGCAGGCAAACTCCGAACTTTAGAGGCCTGAAACATCCTTTGAGAAGACTGAGATACCAGTTAAGAACCTGGGGGTTACAGGACTGGAGACTGCCAAGTCCCAAGGTGTCTGATTTCTGGTTGTTTCAAAAAAAAAAAAAAAGTGCCAAACACTGAGTCTTCCAGGGCAACTCCAACAGAATAAGTTAAACCCTTATGCATAATCAGAAGTCACATTCCAGTAGGTTTAAGCATGGAATAAAAATGAAAAAGGACTTTTTAAAGGACTTCTAATTCAATCTGAACTAGTGAGAGAGGGGGTGGGCAGAAGTACTAGGGCAAAGTGAACAGGAAACTAGGGATTCCCATTCTTCCTCTTTCCCCAATTTCCTGTCTCTTCTTCCCTGCCTTTTCTCTCAGGCAAATGGAATCATCCAAAAAAAAAAAGCAAATAAATCGTCAAATAACCATCCCACATATAAATCCCAGGAGTGAATTCCTATACATATCACAGTAGGGTTTCCTAAAAATCATTCAAACAAAACAGCAAGAGTTACACAATTTTAACAATTTCCATCCCAATCTCAACACACAGTAATAAATGACCCATGCAGGGCTTAACAGTCATTCATCAACCATTTTCCAATTCCCATATCAGTCTATCAGGGGCAGGGGGCGAAGCATCTCATCCAAAAACTGTTTCATACTGATAAGGGGCAAAGACAGTCTGAGATAGAAAGACTGATCCACAAGAACCACTGCAAGATGTGAGGAGGTCAAAATAGACCGGCCAGCAGCTGCCCATGGAAAGAAACATGCTTGTCTCACAGGACAGCCAAACACCTGTAGTCCCAATAAAAACAATTGTCCTCTTATCATTTAGAAACCTATAAAAACCTGAATAGCTTCGGATACGAACGTCTAGTAACAGAAGACCAGGCTAAACACTCATTTGCCTAAGTATTTGGGATACAATGATTATATATAACCAGATTGGAAACAGCAAGGTATGACATGATTCAATTGCATTAAAAAATTCTACTGACCATTGGCTCTTATTAGGCACAGGAGAAGAAAAAAAAATGCAGAAATATGAATATAACATAATATAAAAACCAATCCTTCAGCACATATAGGACACAGAATAAAGTATCCTTAACCCAATTATACTCCAGGTAATTGTCCCACTAACCATCAGAGGGTGGAGCTTAAAAACTCCCTATAAATATTAATTATAAGTCCAACAAATTTTACCTCCAATAACAAATTCCATTGAATAAAGTTTCAGATAGATCCCAAACAGGTATTTACCATGACCTAATATTGATAACAGTAAGAAATTTGTTTCAGTAAGTTCACAAGTCATCTTTCATATCTAAGTAGACAGTGTCCTAAGTCGAACATAATACAAATCATTTTCCTTTAAAATACCTAATACATAGAAAAATTCCAAATTACTTATTGCCTATAACAGAAACATTTCCAAAAGGACAAAGAAAAAACTATTATTTTCAGAAGTCCTGTAAATGATGGGCATACAATCAATACAATCAATTAAAACTTACATAGAATATCCTAATACCATATAAAAGAATCTGATTCTTTAAAACATCAATTAAACTTTAAAAAATAACTTTACCAAATTATAGATTACCATTATAACTGTATTTCTTAACCAAGGAAATCATTATGTATCCAAAAAAACAAAAACAAAAACAAATGTAGGCTGTCCCTTTAAAATCACAATTGCTCCTGTTAGCTGGCTGTGACTTTATAAAAAAGGCTGGAACATACTTAGTGGGGGGGCGAAGGGTGGGGAGAGAAGAAGGGGAAAGGAAGGTGAGCTAAATCTGCACAAAAGATTCCCTCCTGTTCCCACTAAGTTTCCCCACATAGAAATCCTTCCATTAAAACTCTTCCTTTTCTCTTCCTACTTAACTCTTTTCTTTTCCTCAGCTATATACTATAAACACATTTTAACAACCCTTCTACTAGATGCTCCATTGCTAAAGTAGCAGAAGCAGTAGGGCGGGGCAGGGGGTGGGGTGGGGTGAGAAGGAGGTTTGTGAGTTGAATCTTTACCTTTGAAGACAAAAGATCTTCTCCCATTTCTCTTACCCCGACCTCTTCTCTTTCCTTACTCCTAAAACCCTTCAAACCTACAACTGTTCCTACAAATCAATCTTTCATAAATCACCGTCATTCTCCTTTCCTTTTCCTTTTAGAAGTTTTAAGATTCACAATACAGTAAATAGCTAATAACTCTATAAAACCCACATGTTCAGCAAACATAACCCATAATGTTAACAAATTACCCAATGTTTCAGAAGCAAACCAAATAGTTTTTTTTTTAAGTTTTTCTTCCTTCTGCCTGAGTGTTTCAAGGCCACCAGCATAAACTTCTTTTTCCCAGGTGGCATTAAGCAGATAAAGTTTTATCCCCGTTACTCTTCTCTGGAAGACTTTGAAAACCTGCTTTTCAGGGAAAACTTCCCCACCAGTTTAAAATAATAAAGGTTTTTTTGTTTGTTTGGTTTTTTACTTACAAATTAGTCCAACAGGTTAAAAAGTTTAAAATCACACAAAAATTTTTTTATACCAAACATAGTTGCAATATGGAAATAACCAATTGCCAAATTTCTTAACCATTGTTCTTAAAACTTAACAGAGCTCTTTAAATCCATACAATAGACAGACAAGTTATAAACACAGAACAAAAATGACACAGACATAGGAGGCACAATTACAACATTAAAAAAAAAATTAACATATACACACTAGGGGCTATTCAGATACCTTAAAATAGCCCTGAGGGAAGTTGTTGCAGCTTGAGAGCCTTCCTCCCAGAAACCAAATGGAGCTTTTTAGGCTTCCAAGCCCCTGTTTGGTGCATTTCTCTACCTTCACAGAGAATGCCCAGAGAACCAGATAGTGCCAAAAGATACTCAGAGCCAGAGTTGTGCCACTGGCACACAGAACCAGATAGTTCTGTACACTTAAGTACACTTAAACACAAAGAGACAGTAGACAAACAATTCTGGAAAACAAAAAACAGACAACCAGCCAGGGCACTCTGACAGTATCCTGTGGAGGGCGGTAGGCGTTACTATTGCTGCGACCAGCGTAACCACCTACTATCCTTGAGTTCTCACCTAGAATTAAAGCGGTTCCCAGAATGCTAAAAGTCAATTGAGTCAAATTTATGTCTGCTCTCCAGTCTGCAAAGGTGGATTACTGAGGAACGTCTCTGTCTCTCTCGTTGGCCATCCTCTAGAGCCGGTAACCCCCTTTGCCCTCCAGGGAAAGGGACTGGCTGTTGAAACAGAGCCAAAGGCTATTTTGCTGGGAAGCCTCCAAATGAAGTGCCCAGGCAAGAGAAAAACAGGGCAGCCAAAATAATGAAGTTTTAAGAGCATTTATTGCTAGCTAGCGACTGAACCCCAACACCAGCACGGGAGGGGTCAGTCACGAGTGGCTTAGAAAGGAGAGAGAGACATCAAAATGTTTCTTGATGCATTTGTCATAATAAAGAAATTTCTATTCTAAACAAGAGGAAAAAAGTTATCACTCTAAGGGGGTCATTCTCAGACAGCAGTAAGCAGCATTTCTTTAAGCTTATCAGGTTGTCAAGGTCTCAGGTCTCTCAGGACAGTACATCTGGGTTGTTAAAAATACCATCTGCATTAGGGAGTGAAGAACTAGTAATGAACTTCTAACTATAAAGATTTAGGATTATGTTTCTCACGGTCCCATTTGGGGTGCTTTTCCACTTCATGCTCAGTGTGAATTTAAGAGAAAGCACTCCCAAAATGTGCAGTCTTAGGACAGCAGTTCAATAATTTCACTTTCACATAGAAGTGGTCCATTACATGGTATATGCAGATTATAGAGCTGGCAAATAAGGAAAACTTGATGAGAGTAACAATAGTACTTAAATAATTCAGTGTATCTATGAGCTCATCAATGTTGGCACCTCCTCACCAGGGCAAATTACAACCCATTCATGCTTCTTCACCAATTCAGTTCAGTAGACATTTTAAAAATGAATGATATCATTTGCTTTTGCATCACCTTTATTTCCTGATGTATTCATTTCTCTTCCCCTCCACCCCCAGAGAAACATCCTTTATTACCAAGATTTAGAGAGGAGAAAACACTTTGGTAAAATTGATGCACATATCAACCAAGTCATATTGTGAAAGAAAAATCAGAACAAAAGAGAAAAACTATAAGAAAAAGCTAACAAAAAAGGTGAAAATACTTTGCTTTGATCCACCTTCAGGCCTCATAGTTCTCTTTCTGGATGCAAGTGGCACTTTCTAAATGAAGTCTGTTGAATTGTCTTAGATCAGTGTATTACTGAAAAGGGCTAAGTCTATCATAATTGATCATCACATAATTTTTTTTACTGAGGACAGTATTCCCCTGCTTCTGTTAACTTCACTCAGCATCAGTTCATATAAGTCTTTCCAAATTTTTCTGAAATCTGCCTGCTTATTATTTATTATAGAACAATAATATTCCCTTATATATAAACCACAACTTATTATCCAGCCATTCCCCAGTTGATGGGTGCCCACTCAATGTCCAGTTCCTTGCCACCACAAATAAAGCTTCTCCAGACTTTTTTGCACATGTGGATCCTTTTCCTTTCTTTAGGATCTCTTTGGGATACAGGCCCAGTAGTGATACCGCTGGATCACAGAATATGCACATGGCTGTTTGGCATAGTTACAAATTGCTCTCTAGAATGATTGGATCTGTTCACAACACTACCAACAGTGTATTAGTGTCCCAGTTTTTCCACATCCCCTCCAACATTTTTTCACATAACTACAAATAGCTTTATTTTCTTCTAAAAAAATTGTCTATTCTTATCTTTTAATCATTTGTCAACTGGGGAATAACTTGTATTTTTACAAATTTGATTCAGTTCTCTATATATTTTAGAAATGAGACTTTTATCAGAAACATTGGCTTAAAAAATATTTCCCAGCTTTCTGCTTCCTTTCTAATATTGGCTACACAGTTTGTTTGTGCAAAATCTTTAATGTAATGTAATCAAAATGATCCATTTTGTATTTCATAATGTTTTTTATTTCTTGTTTGGTCATAAATTCCTCCCTTCTCCAAAGATCTGACAGGTAAACTATCCTTTGTTCTCTTAATTTACTTGTAATATCACCTTTTATGTCTAAATCATGAACCCATTTTGACCTCATCTTAGTTTAAGATGTTCCTTTATCATTTCTTTTCTTTTTTTTTTTAATTTTCTTTTCTTTTATTTTATAATAACTTTATATTGACAGAATCCATGCCAGGGTAATTTTTTTACAACATTATCCCTTGCACTCGCTTCTATTCCGATTTTTCCCCTCCCTCCCTCCACTCCCTCCCCTAGATGGCAAGCAGTCCTATATATGTTAGATATGTTGCAGTATATCCTAGATACAATATATGTTTGCAGAACCGAACAGTTCTCTTGTTGCATAGGGAGAATTGGATTCAGAAGGTAAAAATAACCCAGGAAGAAAAACAAAAATGCAAATAGTTCACATTTGTTTCCCAGTGTTCTTTCTTTGGGTGTAGCTGCTTCTGTCCATCATTTATAAATTGAAACTCAGTTAGGTCTCTTTGTCAAAGAAACCCACTTCCATCAGAATACATCCTCATACAATATCATTGTCAAAGTGTATAATGATCTCCTGGTTCTGCTCATTTCACCCAGCATCAGTTCACGTAAGTCTCTCCAAGCCTCTCTGTATTCATCCTGCTGGTCATTTCTTACAGAACAATAATATTCCATAACATTCATATACCACAATTTACCCAGCCATTCTCCACTTGATGGGCATCCATTCAATTTCCAGTTTCTAGCCACTACCAACAGGGCTGCCACAAACATTTTGGCACATACAGGTCCCTTTCCCTTCTTTAGTATTTCTTTGGGATATAAGCCCAATAGAAACACTGCTGGATCAAAGGGTATGCACAATTTGATAATTTTTTGGGCATAATTCCAGATTGCTCTCCAGAATGGTTGGATTCGTTCACAACTCCACCAACAATGCATCAGTGTCCCAGTTTTCCCGCATCCCCTCCAACATTCATCATTATTTTTTCCTGTCATTTTAGCCAATCTGCCTTTGTCATTTTCTTATAGCACAATAGTTTTTCTTCACAATTATATACAACTTGTTTTTAGCCATTCTCCAATTGATGGGCATCCCCTCAATTTCAATTTTTTTTGCCACTACAAAGAGTTATTGAAAATATTTTTGTACATATGGATCCTTTTCCTTTTCCTTTGATCTCCTTAAGATACAGACTTTAGTAGTGCTGTTGCTAAGTCAAAGGGTATGAACAGTTTTAAAAGAAGAACTTTCCCTGTTATGTGCTCCCCCACTTAAATAGAATATAAGCTTCCTAAGGAGAAGAATGATTTCATTTTTTTCTTTGTATGACTAGAACCTATCAGAGTGCCTTAAACATAGTATATGTCTACCAAATGGTATACTGAATTTAATGGAATTACAGAACCTAGGACTTCAGAATTCGTCTATCTCACTTTCCATTAAACCTTACTATCTTTTTATAAGAATAATAACAACATTTATAGCTTATTTGCTTTTTTAATTGCTTTCAGCTTTTCAAAGTATTTTTATATCAATTATTTCATCTCTAAGGTAACAAGTTAGCACAATGGATAGAATGGTTGACAGTCTGGAAGACCTCCAGTCTATCCTTAGACACTTACAACCTCTGAACAAGGTTAAGTGACCCTGGGAAAGCAATCCTACTCATGTCTCATTTTCCTTAACAGTAAAATGTGAATAATAATAGCGCTTACCTTGTAGAAATGTTGTGAGGATCAAACAAAATAATATTTGTAAAATCCTTAACACAGAACCTAGAACATAGTAGGTGCTATATTCCCTTACTTCATTCATTTCAGTTTTTATCCTCACAACCTGTCAAGAAGGAAGGGCAGGACTTATTGTCACTATTTGATAAAGAGACAAGAGAGAGCCAGACAAGTCAGTTAAATTTCCTAAGGCTACCTAATTAATACATACTCCATAAAAGTGACATAAATTAGCAATAAGTACTCAAGTCTTCTATTGGATCACTACCTTGTTGTAGAGGGGGAACTTGAATAGTAGCTCAATGAATCTCTGAGTTGTGCCATACTGAGTTACCCAAAATGGACAGGTCATAGTGGAGAGTTTTGATGAAAGGTGATTCACTAGAGAAAGAAATGGAAACTACCCCAGGATCTTTGCCAAGAAAACTTCAGGGCACTTAGCTCTTCTCAACAGTGCAGTGATTCAAGGCAATTCCAATAAACTTAGGATGGAAAGAGCCATTTGCATATATAGAGAGAACTATGGAGACTGAATGTGGATCAAAGCATAGTATTTTTTTTTGTTCGTTTTCATATTTTTTCCCCTTTTGGTCTGATTTTTCTTGTGCAACATAACAAATATGGAAATGTGTTTAAAACAATTCACACATATTTAACCTATATCAAATTGCTTGCTGAGTTGGGAAGGAAAAAAACAGAAAAGTTTTACAAAAATGAATGTTGGAAATTTTCTTTACATATATTTTAAAAAATAAAATACTTTTTGAAATAAAAAAAAGAAAGAAAACCCCATGGAGAGTATTGATGGACCTGGCATACCATGGTTTACAAGGTCATGAAGACTTGAACATGACTGAATAACAACAAAGTGGTGAAGAAGAATATGAAGTGTTAAGAGATTATGTCATTACATTTGCAATTTTTCCCTTTTGTAGTCACACTGTCTAGAATCAAAGGATTCAGAATTAGAAAGAAACATGGAGAATACCTTAATCCAAAGTCCCATTTTTGACCCAGAGACATGGATGAATATAAACTAGGTAATAAGTGTCAGATTCAGGATTTGAACACAGGACCTCTAACTCTAAACCTGTTGCCATTTCCTGTTACCCACTGTTTTCTAACACAATTTTCTAACTTTGCAGGACCCAGTAAAGTTGGACAATGACTTCCACTCTGTACAAGTATCTCTTCATTCTCTCGGCTCTGAGTTTTTGTGTCTCCCAGCCTAGCAACCAAGACCTCCATCCCCCAAAACCCACTGATAAGGAAGAAAATTCTATCTACCGGAGGCTGGCTCCAGTGAACGTTGACTTTGCATTTCGTATATACAAGAATTTGATATCAAGAGCCTCAGACAGAAATATTTTCATCTCCCCAGTGAGTATTTCCATGTCCTTGGCCATGCTGTCCCTTGGGGCCAGGTCTACCACACGCACACAACTCTTGGAAGGCCTGGGATTCAACCTCACGGAGACATCAGATTTGGAAATCCACCAGGGTTTTCAAAATCTCATCCATCTGTTCAACAATTCAGATACTGGTCTGGAAATGAACATGGCAAATGCCCTGTTTCTTGACTCACAGCTAGAATTTATGGAGACATTCATGACAGAAGTAAAGCAATATTATAGTGTAGAAGTTTTTTCTACAGACTTTAAAAATTCAACCAGAGCCAAGAAACAGGTCAACGATTTTGTCAAGAATAAAACTTTGGGGAAAGTTGATCAGTTATTCAAGGAACTGGATAGAGAAACCATGCTTATTTTGATCAACTACATTTTCTTTAAAGGTAAAATATCTTACTTTGACAGGGCAGCTAGGTGCCAAAGTGGATAGAGCACTGGGCCTGGAGTCAAGAAGGCCTGAGTTCTAATCTAACCTCAGACACTTATTAGCTTGGACAAGTCACTTAACCCTGCTTGCCTTAGTTTCCTTATCTGTAAAATGAGCTGGAGAAAGAAATGGCAAATGACTTTAGTGTCTTTGTTGAGAAACCCAAATGAGGTCACAAAGAATTGGATATGACTTAAGTGACTGAACAAATCTGACTTTGATTCTGCTATTCAAAGTAATGGTAGCGCCCATTTATATGTGATGACTAAAAAGCTGCACTAAAGTTATTTTGTTTCATTCTCAGAACAACTCTTATGTTGCAGATAGAGCAAGTGTTACTTACTATTTGCATTTTTCAGGAAAAGAAGAAGGCTAAGAACTATTAACTGCTTGCCTTAGTTTTTGTTGTTGTTATTGTTGTTTTTCTGAGGCAATTGGGGTTAAGTGACTTGCCCAGGGTCACACAGCCAGGAAATGTGAAGTGAACTTAACTCAGGTCCTCCTGACTTCAGGGCTGGTGCTCCATCCACTGCACCACCTTGCTGTCCCTTTGCCTTAGGTTTTTTGAAAAATCTGCCAACAGGCATGATGTGTCAGTCAGTCTGCTAAGTTCTGGGGATACAAATTCAGGTAAAATCACAGTGCCTGTCTGCTTTCAAGGAGTTCACAGTCGAATAGGACAGACAACATGAAAACAACTATGTTCATACAGATTGTAAGTGGCAAAACCAGGACCAAAACCTGACTTTCTGAGCCAAATCCATTGCTCTTTTCATATACCACAGCTGATTTTACAATTGGTTCTTTTTTCTCCTTTCCCTTCTTTATTCTTTTTTGGGGAGGGGGAGAGAAGAGGGATAAGTATAGTAAGTGTGTGTACAATTATGCTGAATATTGGTCTTTTAGACTCTAACTCAAATATTCCTTTTTCCACAAAGTCCTCCCTGATTATGCCTTTTCCCCCCTGGACCTCATAAAACCTCTTATTTTGTATCTCAATCATTTTCTTGTTGTTTGTTTGTTTTAGCCATTTGGGGTTTTCTTGGCAAAGATACTGGAGTGATTTGCCATTTCTTCTCCAGCTCATTTTATAAATGAGGAAACTGAGGCAAACAGGATTAAATGGCTTGTCCAAGGTTACACTCTAGTAAGTGTCTGAGGTTGGATTTGAACTTATCAAGATAAGTCTTCCTGACTCCAGGCCCGGCACGCTATCCACTGTACCCCCTAGCTGTTCTCTCAATCATATACTGTGCGCTAAGAGTAATAGAAAGAACAATGAATAGATTTGGAGTTAGATGATTTAACATCAAATCCCAGCTCTGCTGCTTTCTACTTTTGTGATGTTGTTGAGCAAATCACCAATTCTCAACTTCAAATTATTTTTAATATATAAATTTAGAGGACTGGATTGAATGATCTTTAAAGTCCCTTACAGGTGAAAAAAAAATCTATTGAATTTTAATATTTTGGCAACCTCTATATCTATTTATCTGATTGTTTAATTGTCGGTCTGCTTATGTATCTATCTATCTAATCTATCAACTCTCCATCCCTCCATCTGTCTATCCATCCATCTTTCCATCTTTCTTTCTATCTTTCTTTCTTTTTTCATTTTTTCTTTCTTTTTTATTCTTTTAGTTTCTTTCTTTCCTTCTATCATCTATTTATCAATATTTATCTGTCTATTATCTATTCAATCATCCATCTATGTACTTATCTATCAATCACCTATCATCTATCTATCTATATTTGCCTGTCTGTCCATCCATCCATCTATCCATCCAGTTATTCATTCATCTATCTACCCATCCATCCAACCATCTATCTATATCAATCTTTCTAATCTATCATCTATCCATCCATCCATACATCTATGTTTGTCTGTCTATCAATGTATCTATCTTATTCCCTTCTAGGTCATGAGCTACACAAGAGTCTGGGATGTCTATTCATCCTATGCTACTTCATGCTACATGAAATCTGTATCTCTCCCATCATAGATCCCAGTTCTCTCTATATAGTAGGCACTGAATTTAAATTTGTTGAATTATTGAGTCATGTTATCTGTGTTCTAGTCTCAGATTTGCCAATAAATCACCGGAGCAAACTTCTTCCCTAGTGTTAAAATGGATTCATTGTATTAGATATTCTCTATGGTCCCTCCAAGCTCTAACATTTCTAACATAGTCCTTCCATTTCTACTATTCTATGATTCAAAATTAGATTTTGCCTCAGCCAGTAATTATGGGAAAATATAACACACAGAAGGCATTTCAGGGATATAACTGACTGTAACTGAAAGTCAGTCCTCACTTGTAAGTCAACTATCCTACTATCACTATATCTCTGGATATGGAGGGAGTGACCGACAGATTGAACTCCGGGTCATTAGCAAAGGTACAGGGTCCTCATTCCCCAATCCAGTGATCCTCCCAGGATCACCAGTGAAGATTCTCTGCATCAGCTCCAAGTTCGTACTTTCTTCACCCTTACTTCCTGTTGCTCAGTTGACTAGTACCCAAATATTTTGATCGCCCTGACCTTTTTTATCCTTGAGATATCTGCTAGTATAGTGCATAGGATGCTAGAATGAAAATCACAAAGACCTGAATTCAGTACTTAGCAGCTGTATAACCTGGCCAAGTCACTGAATCTCTCTGAGCCTGAGTTTCCTCAGCTGTAGATGGGGTGATAATAGCCCCTATCTCATCCTTGTTGTGAGAATCAAATGAGATGACATGTAAACCATGCCTAAACACTAGCTTTCTATAAGGATAATTATTATTTTTATTCTCAAAACTTGTTGTGAACATATCTATTGAGGCTACTCATACTGAGAAAGTAGAAGAAACACTGAATTTAGTGACAAGAAATCTTGCTTCCTGAGTCTCAACTCTGACAGTTGGCTACATGTGTGACCTTAGTTGCTAGGCTAATCTAACTTCAGTTCCTTCATCTGGCAATTGAGGAGGATGAATTAGATGGTCTCTTAATGTTATCTTCTGGCTCTAAGCCATAAGATCTTAAGATGTCAATGACTGATAATTCAATTTAGTTCAAAAAGAATATATTAAGTGTCCACTACATGGCAAACAATGTTCTAGGTCCTAGGCAAAGCAAGTCAAACATGAAGCTGTCCCTGCCCACAAGGACAATCTTCCCTTCTAGATGATACAATACAGGTAAGTTAACTTGCTGTGTTTATAAATGTAATTAAAGGAAACTTATCTACTAATTAAATATGGGTGGTAGTGAGTGAGAAAGAAGAGCTGATGATGCCTTTGAGTTTAGATTTGAATTGAAGTCTTCCTGACTCCAGACCTAATTTTGTGGCCATCATGTCATCTTGCTGCCCCATCAGTCAGTCAATAGGTATTTACTAAGAATTTACCATGCCGAGCAATGGAAACACAAAATATGTTCCTTGCTTGATGACACCTAAATTGTTCCCTCCTTTCTTGGGGTACCTGTGACAGAAATCATACGATTCTGGCTAGTTTGGGTGATGAGAATTTATCTTTCCAAATGAATTTTCTTAATATTTTATTGATTTCTGCAAAATATCCTTTGATAATTTGAATGGTATAAACTAAGAGAATATATTAACTTTGGTAATATTGTCATTTTTATTCTATTGGCATGGCCTAGTCAGAAGCACTGAATATTTCTCCAGCTATTTAAATTATTTTTTATTTCTTTAAGGAGGACTTTATAACTGAATTGATACAAGGTGTTGTGTGTGTGTGTGTGTGTGTGTGTGTGTGTGTGTGTGTGTGTGTGATGTGTTTTGGTAGATTGATACTAAGATATATTATATATTTTGTAGTTATTTGGAATAAGATAGAGGCTTTTACTCTCTTTTTCTGTGCCTATCTCTGTATTTTCCATTCATTCTCTTTTCATTAAGCTTTTTTCCTCCCTTCTTTTATATTTCTCTTTTTTATTCCTCTCCCTTATTTTTCCTTTTAAATTACTTATATGGATTTCCTTTTTCTTTTTCCCTTTTCCTGTTCCCTCACCTTTTTCCTTCTCACTTTTTCTCTCCCTCTTCCACTTCCTTCAGGAAGGTGGGCAAAGCCTTTCAACCCCAAGGACACCAAAATGCAGAAATTTTACACGAGTAAGAATGTCAGCGTGGATGTGTTGATGATGTTCCAGTCGAGGAGCAATAAGCACTTGTTTGATGAGGAGCTGTCTTGCACAGTGGTGCAGCTGGAATATTCAGGAAATGCCACAGCCTTCTTCATCCTTCCAGATGAGGGGAAGATGGACCAGGTGGTGGCTGCCCTGAGAAGAGACACACTGAACAGATGGTCACATCTCCTCCAGGACAGGTAATCCCATAGGTCAGACTGGTGGTGTCCTTCAAAGGGATCTTCATTTCTGCCACAGGCCATGTCCAAAAAGAAGCATGGAAAATGAAAATCTATTCATTGAATTCAATTTTCTTATTGACTCCAGCTGTCATTCTAGAGTTTACATATAATGTATTGAAAAAACATACTGGATTGACTGACTTCATTGCTTCCTAGACAAGCAGTCTTAGGCAAACCTATTTATCACCTTTAAAATTGAAATAATAACATTTGCAAATAAAACAAGATTGTTTTTAGGCTCAGATAAAAGTGAATGGGACTTTATAACAGCTACATAAACACTAGGAATTTTTTATGTTGTTGATATTATTATTATTAGTGATAATAATACCTTCTAGTGCCTTATCCATGGGCAGCTATATCTGATACTTCTGATATATCTTTCTTTCTAATAGATTCTCACCCAAGTAATTAAGGATCTGTGTAAAAAAAATGGTGTAAACCATTACTTTAATATTTCAAGAACTCCAAATGTAAACAGGTCCTCTAATGAACCTTTCAGTAAAGTTAAAAAAAAATTGCTTTCATTTTATCTATTTTAGAAGCTAAGATTTGGGTAAATAGAGTTTTCTTAAAGTGGGGCTCACTCCTTTCTTGAATCAAATGAGTGAAACTTAGCCCATTGCTTTTAGGTTTCTAGGCATGCAAACAAAAAGATAAACAATATGTTTATTACTTGGATCTTAGAGGAGTCACTTAAAATCTTTAGTTCTCTTGGTGTCCTAGATTAGATGGACTTTGAGATCTCTTTCATCTCTAGAGTTCTGGTCATATAAACATATTATCTTTTATAGAGAATAACAGAAGTGGAAAAGACTTTGTAAGTCATTTTAACCGAATGATTCCCTCTTTATTTGAATGTGTCCAGTGATAAAGGACTCAGGATGTTCAGGTCTCTCCTCCTTCTACCTCAATGCCTACAGAGATCCCATTCCCTTTTTAGACAACTTTAATTATTAAGAAGTTTTTACCCTATGCTGAAAAATGCCTCTTTGTAGCACCCAAGCCAAAGTCCTAATCCTGCTCTCAGAGGCTAAGCATAACAAGTCTTATCTGTTTTCCTAGTAGACACCAGATATTCAAATATGATAAGACTTATCATAACACCCCCATCTCCCAAATATTTCCTCTAAGCTAAAATCCTTTAGTCCACTTCCCATTCTGGCCACCCTTCCTTGGACACACTTTAGCTCATTAATGTCCTTCCTAAAGTGGGAGGCTCAGAAATGAACAGAGTTTCATTCTTATGAATATGCTTTTAATAAATGTTTATTGAATGGATTTCAGAGATAATCTAGTCCAAGCCTTTATATTTTTCTAGGTTAAAGGCTTTTTTTTTCCTCCTCTATATTATATTGTCTACTGGGAAGCCATGGCCAGTGGAGGCAAGGTTGATATCATGAGGTGGATCAAGAAGTCCTGCTTCTACATTCTTAAGTAACCAGGGCTGACTGGGAAGCCAAAGAGAGCAAGAGTTTTGGGTAGACGAGATACAGTATTAGGAGGAAAAGATGGCCAGGGTTCTCTTTCTGGCCTTCACGACACTTTTAACCATTTTCTGTTTCCCTGTGAACAGCTCCGTGAATCTCTATATTCCAAAGTTCTGTATTTCCGAGTTCTATGATCTTGAAGATGTCCTTAGGGACATGGGGATGACAGACGTATTTACCAGACAAGCCAATCTTTCTGGCATCACTAAGGAAGCCTCAGTTAAACTATCTGAAGTAAGTAACTCAAATCGACTCTTCCTTGCCCCAAACTCACATCTCAGATACATTGCTAATAACAAAGTGTGTATCTCAGGGATGTACTTCAGTCCGATTACTAAAGAAAGTGGGAGATCTTGTTTCTAATCTTGCCTCCGTTGCTAACTAGTCAATCAATCAGTCAGTCAGTCAGCAAATACTTACTAAAATGTGCTGGCATTGTACTGGCTGCTGGGGACACACTCACAAAGGATGAAGCAGTCCCTTCATTCTGGAGCTTACATTTTAATGAGGGAGACAATAAATATGTGTAAAATATAGAAAATAGAAAGCTATAGTTAGTAAATAAAACTATGTACAAAATAGTTAAATGTGAAGCAGTTTGGAAAGGAGCCTCACAACTGGGTATTAGCAAAGGCTGTATGTGGAATCTTGAGCAGCCTCTTAAAGGAAAAGGGGGGGATCTGGGAGATGGAGGTGAGAAAGAACATTCCAGGTCACTGGAGTTGGCAAAGGCACAGACATGGGTGTTGGGTATTATAAGTGAGGGAGGGAAAAAAAGATATAATCATGATGTAACCTTTTGGAGGGTTCAAATCACAGTAGCACCAAGACAGAGAACCAAAATGTGGTAGCAAAAAGGAATTATAATGGAGAAGATAAGTTCACATTTCCAGCCACCAGAGGGAGGTCTTACTCTGGACCCTGAAAAATGTATGCGAGAACATTCTGCCATCCCTGGCTTGATGTGAATAGAAATTTCAAAGAGCCGATATACAATAGTTCCTTTTACTCAGACTACCTTTAAGTATGTAACTTAGAAAGTCACCTAGGTCTATAGTCCAGGGGTTAATAAACGACAGCCCTCTGGCCAAATCCAGGCCATTACCTGTTTGTGAGCTAAAAATGATTTTTGCATTGTTAACAGACACACACATATGCATGTGTATATGATGTATATGTGTGTGTGTGTGTGTGTGTGTGTGTTATATTTTAACATGTAAAAAATATTCTTAGCTCTCAGGCCATGCAAAAACAGGTATTTGTCAATACTTGTCCTAGGCAGTTACTGATAAGGAGATTACTTGGTCAGCCTTAATATCCCCACTATCTGACCACCAGGTGTTACATAACAATTTTGTTCACTGGGTCAAAGAACATCCAATCAATTAGTCAGTTAACCAATGGCAAGTAGAAACAGTGATGAGGAGAGGAGCAGCACACACTCACACTCACACACAACACACTCATTCACACACACAATCGAGGAAGTAAAAACCAACCACAACTTTTTTAAATGAGCAAAGTGCAGGTACAATTAAAAATACTTCAAATTCCAAGGGACTTGTGATATAAACTTGGATCATCTCCAGAGAAATCACTGTGAAATCTGAATGCTGATTGAAACATAGTATTTTCACTTTTTTGTTTCTTTTTGTGTTTTGTTTTTCCTTTCTTATGCTTTTCCCCATTTTATTCTGAGTCTTCTTTTACAACACGACTGATCCATGTGAAAATATGTTTGACATGATTCCACATGTATAATCTATGTTAGATTGCTTGCTATCTCAGGGAGGGAATAGAGAAGGAGGCATAGAGAAAAACTTGGAACTCAAAATCTCAAAGATGAATGTTAAAAACTTTTTTAATATATAATTGGAGAAAAATAAAATATAATTTAAAAATATTACAAAACAACAAAAACAGCTAAAATATCAGGAATAAAGGTAGTAGGAAGAAGAAACCTCACAAAATATTCTAAGAGACATCTTCAGGTGGATGAATATCATAGTCAAAGAAACCAATGAAGAATTGTTTTCCTTAGGCTGTTCACCTGCTTGTGCATAAAGGCTAGCCTGGGCTGCCACTGTCCTCCCCATAGTCTCACTCTAGCTGCTGCTCTCCTAACTATGTGCCTCCACTTTCACCTCCATACAGATGTATTTTAAGTCAGCCATTGCAAATCCATCAGATGTCCTAAACCAGAATGGGGGCATCCAAATCCCTAGACTCCAGATGCTGAAAGCCAGTATGATTGCTTTGCATGATGAGAGTGCCAGACCACCAAATATTACAGTGGAGTTTTATAGTGAATCCTTTATTCCTCTGTTCAACTACTAGCAAAAGAAGTAGTGTCCTAAATGTGTTATATGTAAGAGCTGCCAAATAAGACTTAGGAAAGGCCCACTTGGACCTCTCAGGGACATGAAGTTAAGTAGCAAGAGCTGAGGTCTAGATCTCAACAGAGACCACCAGAGCTGTCATGGATGGAGTCCAGAGCTGAACCTTTGGAGTTTTCCTCAAGCTAGTGCTAACTGGTCTGCATTGTGGAGTCACCGAGATTTGATCAGTTCCAAATGTCTAGAAAGAAAGATACTTAATTTCCACACCTGTATCCCTCTCTCTCACAGTAAAATCAGGAAGGGGTGTGTGTTTAGAGGGAGGTTAAGGAAGAAAATCAGGAAACCATGCATAAGAAGCATTTACAGAATGTAAAGAACCAGATAAAAATTAAAGAAGAAGCATAGGTCTGTGATTTTGTTGGTGTAAGGAATTCACAATGAAGAAATTCCACTGCCAATGAAGATTAGCACCTTCTCTGCAAATGACATTGTTGATGAGTTGCTAAGAGGCTAAGTGATGTGGTAAGGGTCACACATAGGCAGTATGTTTGTATTTATAACAGAGATGGGATGAGACTTGAAACCAGGTTTTCATGGCTCAGAAGCTAGCTTTATATCCATCTCCACACTACCTCTCTTAAAGGAGAATAAAAAAAAAAAAGAGAAATAACCAATGTGAGAAACATAACTGAAAATCTAAGATAAAATAAATCCATAGATGTAATAAATAGCAGGCTTATTATAGTAGAAAATTAGATGCAGTAATACAGACCAGCTATAAAGACCACTCTAGAAAAATTAGTTATCTTACTGTTGGAAAACATATAGATCTGAATGATAGACCAAGAGATAGACCATGAGTTTGCAATGTAAGGAAAATAGACACCTCAGAGAACTTAGAAAAGCAACAGGATTTTGAAGTCATATTTCAGGAAATCAAAGAAAACTTCCCAGAAATGGCAAAAACAACAGGTAAAGTATAGCTAAGAAGAGTGCACAGGACACCAACAAGGAAAAACCCAAGACTAAACATATCTAAATACATCGTAGTTAAATCCCAGAGTTATGAACAAGGAAAAACAGTATGTTCCAAAAAAAATGATTTAAAAATCATTTACCAAAGAAATGTAATTAGGACCATATGGACTTTTCATGCTTAAACATTAGAATAGAACACTTCCTAAGTGAAGAAGTTTGGGCCATGAGCCTAAACTATTTACTTAGCAAAGCTTATCTATCATATCATATGAAGATAGGAAATAGGAATTTTCCTCAACAAATAGAATTTGAAAAGTTTACAGAACTTCAAGGAAATTTTTGAACAGTCTCCAAGTCAAAAAGATAAGTCTTTAAAATAATCAAAACCAAGCAATCATTAACACAAGGAACCAAAGGATAACGTAGAAAGAACACTAAATTTGCAATCAGAGAGCCTGAGTTTAAACAACACTCCTCTCATTTACTACCTATGTAACCCTGATGAAGTCATTTAACCTCCTTTCTGGGCCTCAATTTCCTTTTCTATAAAATGAAGGGTAGGACTAGATAATCTCTATGACCCTTTCTACTTTGAAATCTATGATCCTATAACCCTATATTATTAATACTCAGAGGTGTATATTAGTTAAATCAGTAAAAGTTTCAGAAGTATATTATAAAGAAACTGAGAAAGAAAACTGAGATAAAGATAAGCCAATGTAATTGTAAAGCAGAATTCTTGTCTTTGATAAAGAAGAATGCAAAGTCAAAATAAGCTATGTGGCTATTAATATAAGGCAGACTCACTTTGGATAGAATAAGAATTTATAATAAAAATAATAGTAATAACTAGCATTTATATAGTACTTACTATGTTCCAGGTCCTTTGTTAGATACTTTACTAATTTTATCTCATTTGATCTTCATAAGAACCCTGGGAGACAGATGCTATTACTATCAGTATTTTACAGATGAGGAAATTGAGGCAGATTAAGTGACTTGCCCAGGATCACACGGCTAATAAGTGTCTGAGGGCAGGTTTGAATTCATCTCTTCCTGACTCCGGGTCTGGTGCTCTCACCATGGTGCTCTTCCATTGGAGCAGCAGGCTGGCATGGCAGATATCAGGAAATCAAGGTCCAGGCTAACAGTGGAGTCAGAAGTCTTGAACTCTGTAACTCATCTCTGATACATATTGGATGTGTGACTCCGGGCAAATCTTTTAACCTGTCAGTCGATAGAGCACTGGGCTTGGAATAAGGAAGATTCACCTTCATGAGTTAAAATCCACCCTAAGATACTTATTGGCTGTATGACCTGGACAAGTCACTCAACCCTGCCTCAGTTCCTCATCTATCAAATGAGCTGGAGAAGAAAATAGCAAACCACTCTAGTATTTTTGCCAAGAAAACCCCAAATGGGATCAAGAAGAGTTGCATAAGGGAGAACTCAGCAACAACAAATATTAGAGGTGACAGCTGAACCTTACTACTCTCTGTATTTTTAGTGCCTTGCAAGTCCCTGGTACATAGAAAGTACTTAATAGTGCTTTTTGATTGATTGACTCTTTCTATAGCCTTCTTCACATTATTCCATGATTTTTTTCCCCTGGAGTTTTGAACCAGTAACAACCTCTGTGATCCTCTATTTTCTTCTCTATTATGATCTACGATATCCACCTCCCAGGGCCCATGGAAAGTACTTTATAAACAAAAAGCAAAATAGCAATGGAGTTAGTGTAAATATGGCTAATTAGTTGAGCAAATGGTTTCACATGTGCAAAGTCTAATGATGCTAATTATCAATGTCCATTATTCTTGCTATTCATTGGTCCATTCATTTCCCTTTCACAGGTCCTCCATAAGGCTGTACTCAGCATTGATGAAGAGGGCATGGAGGCAGCTGCAGGCACTGGATTAAGCATAAGAGTCAAATCATATCGTCCAGTCATTAAGTTCGACAGACCTTTCCTGTTTGTTGTATTTGATCACTTCACCTGGAGCTCTCTCTTCCTGGGAAAAATTATGAATCCCCATACAAGTGCCTCGACATAAGATGTTGAACTGGAGAGACAAAAGATGTTGAACTGGATGTCACATTGTGTAAAATGATTGGTCTAGGAATTGGGAGACTGGATTTCTACTTTTAGATTTTTGCCCTTCTAACTTTGACTTCAGAGTTCTTCCATTTCCTCTCCTGTAAAATGGAGATAATTTTCCCCTGACTCTACCTTCCTCATCAGCAAAAGGATTGTTTTGTGGCCCAAATAAAGCAATGAAAGTAAAGGTATTTTGAAAAGTATAAAGGGCTATGCCTAAAGTCTGTTTTCTTTTTAATTTTATTGATATCTTTTGTGCTTATATCTTCTTCATTTCTGAATGTGCCCCTTTCCCCTCCCCATTTTGATGAGCCACCCCTTGTAACACAAAATAAGAGACAAAGTTGGGGTAAGGGGAGGGAGGGAGTGAGAAAAGAAGAGAGGGAAAGAGAGAGGAAGAGACAGAGAGAGAGGAAGGGAGAGAGAGGGAGAGGGAGAGGGAAAAAGGGGGGAAAAGGGAGAAGGAAAGAAACACACAGAGACAGACAGAGAAAAGGGGAAGAGAAGGAGAGAGACAGAGACAGAGAGAAAGGGAGGAAGGGAAGGAGAAAGGGAGAGAGGAGGAAAGAGGGGAGGAAAGGGGAGAAAAGGAGAGAGAGAGAGAGAGATAGAGAGACAGAGAGACAGAGAGAGAATGAGAGTGAGTGAGTCTGCCAGTTTATCCAGTACTTTCTTGGAAGGCATGCTTTGTTTTTGTAATTACGTTACATTTAAGGTTGTTCTTTTTGTTGTTCTTTCAAATTTGTTAGCATTGCATATTTTGTTTTCTTGATTCTGCTTATCTCATTGTTCATCAGTTAATATGTTTTCCAAAGATTCTCTGAATTCTTCATAGTTGATATTTCTTATATATTCCTCTAATCTCATTCAATAAAGTTCAGGTCTAGTATAAAGAAACTGGGTTTAGAATTAGAAGAATAGGTTCTGTATTTCAACTGCTGTTTAGCAAGTCCCTTCTCCATTCTTAGTCTGTTTCCTATTTATAAAACCAAGGGATTAGAAGAGATGATTTCTAAGATCATTTTCAGTTCGAACATTTTATAATCCTTTTTAAGGCCACAGACTGATAATAGCTCACAGTATTATGGAGTGTTTGAAATCATTCTTTTTGTGTTTCTTTAGATATTTTATCCTCATTTTCAATTTTATCTTCAGGAAGACATGTACATGCTTATCTTCATTTTTCCTTTTCTTGATATTGTTTCAGTTTGGTTTACAAAAGACAGGTCAAGAAAGAGACACAGTTAAACTTACTAAAATTAATGGTAACACTGATTGACAGTTTGCAAAGTGCTAGTGAAATTATCATTCACAAAAAGGACACAAAAAGCTGTGCATTTGCCACAGCAACACAGGTGGGTCCTAATCCTGGCTTGGCTCTGGGAGAAGGCCCACAGGTAGCCACAACCAAGGAATCATCCCTCTCTAGACAGAGAAATTCTGGAAGGTCTGGGACTGTCAGGGGTGTGTGGTTTTATGAGGGTTGACAAAGGTAATTGGAGCCTTTGTGATCTCATCTAGGATAAGGGAAACCTATGTCATTTCTGAACTCCTCAATTGTGATCAGGTTAGATAAGGAAAAACTGGAGCATCTCTAGAATTCTGATATCAGGAGCTCATTCTTGGAATCATTTTTAATCTTTTTTAGCTGTTTCTAGCCTTGGTTCCTTCTCTCTCTGAGAGAAAGTTCTCTTTTTAACAAGAAATTGGTTCCTGCAGCAGAAAATAATTCCTTCATTTTTCCTCTTTAGACTGAGAAGGAAAGGGAAGAATATAACCTTGGACTATGGACCTCGTTTCCCCATTCAGTTAAATGAGAATTGAACCAGATGATCTTTAAAGTACCTTGACCTCTCTTATATTCTGAGATTCCTTCTAGTTCTAACATCCTATATTTTTTGAATGTCACTCTTCTGAATTCATATCCCCACAGAACAAAACTTTCCAAGAAAGTTTCTGATTGCAACTTGGCAAGACTCATTAGGTTAGGAAAGACTTAAGGAATGGCTTATCCCACACTCCTAATGAAACATATTATGGAGGATGCAAAGAAGTATAAAATATTTTTATCCAAAGAGTAACCCAAATCCTCAAGTGCATAAATAAGAGACCAATAAAATACTGAGAGACTGGATGAAGGAGAAGGAGAAGGTTGTACCATGTGCTAGAGGAGAGGCATTCCTTGGGTGAACTGAAGATGCTTTAAGTAGGCTATGTAGGAGTATCAGAGAGTAAAAAAAGTGTATAATGTTTAGAAAAATTGGTCAATTCTTGATGTTGAGAGACAGTGGTGGCCTGAGGACCCAAATGATTTAGACTGGCAATCTCTCTCGATCTCTTCTTCCTGTTCTTCTTTTCCCCCTCCCTCCCTCCTTCCTTCTCTCTCTCTCTCTCTCTCTCTCTCTCTCTCTCTCTCTCTCTCTCTCTCTCTCTCTCTCTCTGTCTCTCTCTCTCTCTGTATGTGTGTGTCTCTCTCTCTGTTCCTCCTCCTCCTCTTTCTTCTTCCCTTTCCTCTTCTTCTTCTTCCCTTTTCTCTCTCTTGTTAATTTTTTATAAAACTTTTTATTTTCAAAACATATGCACAGATAATTTGACAACATTGACCCTTGCATAGCCTTCTGTTTCAGATTTTCTCCTCCTTCCCCCTACCCTCTCCCCTAGATGGCAAGCAATCCAATATATGTTAAACATATTAAAACATATATTACATCTAATATATATAAACATTTATACAATCTCTTGTTGCACAAGAAAAATCAGATCAAAAAAGAAAGTAAATGAGTAAGAAAACAAAATGCAAGTGAACAACAACAAAAAGAGTGAGAATGTTATGTTGTGATCCACACTCAGTCCCCACAGTCCTCTCTCTGGGTGTAGATGGCTCTCTTCACCACAAGATCATTGGAACTGGCCTCAATCATCTCATTGTTGTAGAGAGCCAAGTCCATCAGAATTTATTGTCTTATAATCTTCTTATTTCCATGTACAATGATCTCCTGGTTCTGCTCATTTCACTCAGCATCAGTTCATGTACGTCTCACCAATCTTCTCTATATTCATCCTGTTGATCATTTCTTACAGAACAATAATATCCCATAACATTCATATACCATAACTTATTTAGCCATTCTCTAATTGATGGGCATCCACTCAGTTTCCAGTTCCTTACCACTACAAAGACGGCTGCCACAAACATTCTTGCACATAATATAGGTCCCTTTCCCTCCTTTAAAATCCCTTTCGGGTATAAGCCCAGTAGAAACACTGCTGGATCAAAGGGTATGCACAGTTTGATAACTTTTTGAGCATAGTTCCAAATTGCTCTCCAGAATGGTTGAATCAGTTCACAACTCCACCAACAATGTATCAGTGCCCCAGTTTTCCCACATCCTCTCCAACATTCATCCTTTTCTTTTCCTGTCATCTTAGCCAATCTGAGAAATGTGTAGTAGTAGTACCTCAGAGCTGTCTTAATTTGCGTTTCTCTGATGATTTAGGGCACCTTCTCATATGATTAGAAATAGTTTTAATTTCTTTATCTGAAAATTTTCTGTTCATATTCTTTGACTATCAATTGGAGAATGGCTTGGATTCTTATAAATCTGAGTCAATTCTCTATATATTTTAGAAATGAGGCCTTTATAAGAACACTTAAATGTAAAAATGATTTCCTAATTTATTGCTCCCTTTCTGATCTTGTCTGCATTCATTTTGTTTGTACAAAAAATTTTAACTTAATATAATCAAAATTATCTATCGGGTATTCAATTATGAGTTTCAATTCTTCTTTGGACACAAATTCCTTACTTCTCCACAGATCTGAGCAGTAAACTATCCTGGGTTCTTCTAATTTGCTTATAATCTTTGCTTTTCTCTCTCCTGTCTCCTCTTCCTTTTACTCCTCCTCCTTTTCTTCCTCCTCCTCCTTTTCCCTTCTTCCTCCTCCTCCTCCTTCTCCTTCTCCTCCTCTTCCTCTTCTTCTTCTTCTATCATCTATCTCTGTCTTATTTCCTTTTTTTCTTTCTCTTTCTCTCTCTTCTTCCTCTTATTTTCTTTTTCCTGTCTCAAATTTCCCAATATGTACAGTGAGGACAAGGCCTGTCTAGTTCTGGCAGCTTTCACTATTTGTTGTTGTTTTATCTACTTCCTCCACTCCGTGTTCCCTAAATTGTTCTGAGAGGGGCCAAGACAACATTCTAATTTAGAAGAGTTACTTCTATCAGAGGCAAGGAAAAGTTACACAAACATATCACATCCCAGTCCTATACTCCCACTTCACCACCTTCATTTATGGGCATTTTGAATGACTTAGATGCTACTGGTGGTATGTCACCCCCACTGTTCCCCATTCCTTTGGGTCTGAAGAGATCAAAGAAAATTTCAAGAAACTGCAGACTCTGCATTCCCTTTTATCTCAGCCAGCTGGATGATTTCAAAGCATTAGCTGATCACAAGTAATTACCAAAAATTGCCAGTGGGAGAAATTTTGGAAGCTAATTTTGTTAAAAAAAAAAATGTACCCAGAAGAACTCTAAAACAGCAGAGCAAGGAGTTTTCAAGAAAGAGGGTGTTCCATCAAATTGTCAATTGGACAGAAAGCAGTAGGGGAGAGAGAGAAGAGGAGAGACACAGAGGAAGAGTAAGGGAAGTGGCAGAAAAAAGGAGAGAGAAAGAGGAAGAGAAACACAGATAATATGTATATACATATATATATATATATACACACACATTATAACATATATGACAAAATAGAAGATGAATTAAAGGAGAGGAAAAAAGAAGAGAAGAGAGAGAGAAGAGGGAAGAAGACAAAGAGAGAGAGAGAGAGATAGTCAGTCAGAGACAGACAAAGACAGAGACAGAATAAGAGAGAAAAAGAGAGACACAGAGACAGAGAGAGATAGAGACAGAGAGAGAAAGAGAACTGGATTTGGAATCCAGTACTCTGGCTAGTAGCCCTGACTCTACTGTACTGGGCACATTGTAGATATTTAGATGCTTGTTGATTACTTGCTGAATGATCTTGGCCAAATCTCTTCTTTTTGCCAAATTGACTTTTCCTTATCTGTTCATTTATTTACTTAGCCATTATTATGTGGCTTCTTTGTGCAGATACATATGCAAGTCACTGGAGGAAATGTAAAGACAAATAAAGTACCATCATTGCCCCTGGGGAGCAGAGGGAGATGACATGGACATAGACTAATAAATCACAAATTCAGATAAGTGTGTAAAAAGATTGTAAAGAGCTGGAGATCGGATGAGGGAGAGATCACTTCTAGCTAGAGGAATCAGGGAAGATATCAGGGAAGTGACCTTTGAGTTAAGCCTTAAAGACAGATAGTGATGGGGATCAAAAGGAGGATAACACTCTCTGCCCTGTCTGCTCCCTCCAGGATGGTTTCAGGGCTCCTAACAGATAATATGTGCAAAAATGCTTTTAAAAGAAGAAAGCCTTTTAACTATATTATTGCTTATTTCTTCTGTTTTATTGACCTTGGTCCTTCCTTACCTCAGGACCTAATGAATGCTGGATGCCCCCTCCCCATTACTATTTCAGGAATAGAAAAAGAAATATTCCCTCCTACAGAGGCACACCACTAATGGATGCATAGTTCCCAGGGGGAGGGTTTTAGGAGAGAAAGGGAGACTTCCCAGAATTCTTCATTTCAATCATTCCTCAGGTTATATTCATTATCTCCATTTTTTCTCTGTCCAATATATTCCACATTATCTTGAAATCTTGCTTTCATTGATAAAAAACAAATAAAAAACAATACATAATTAATATATCGGATGAATGTAAAATCATAGACTTTTTGGAGTAGAGGAGGTCTTAAAGATTATTAGTGCAATGCTCTAGCAACTAATAAAGTGCTGGGTTTGAAGTCAGGGAGAGATGAATTTAAATCAGTCTCAGATACTTACTAGTTATATGACCCTGGATAAACCGCTTAACCTCAGTCTCAGTTTCCTCACATTGCAAAAAATTTGGAAATAACAATATTCTCTACCTTCCAGGATGTTGTAGTTGCCTGGTACAGAATAGATACTAAAAAAAAAAAAATGTTTCTTTCTTTCCTTCATATAACAGAAGAAATTGAGGTTCCAACAGGGAAGGTGCCAGAGATAGGGCAAGTTAAGATTGATTTCCTGAAGGCTGGCCTGTTGCTAGTTCCCTTAAGCCAGGCTAGTAAGATTTCTTCCTTTCTTAAGAAAAGCAAAAGAAGCTTGAAATTTATATTTTAATCACTAGATGTTGAATCTAACAAGCAATGGGACAACTGAAAGGTATCAGAAAAACTTCTAGCTTCTTACATTTCTGATCTAAAGATTAAAAATTTTAATTTTTATTAATTTATTTATTAATCTTTATTAATTTCTGTTTCATAAGCTTCTGACCCCTTTTATTTCATAATAAATGAATTAGTTTTTTTATTTTTCAATTTCAATATTTTTTCACTTCATAAAGTGTTTTTATTTTTCCTTCTTATTTATTTGCAAGAAGTAAGGTGGCCTTGTGGCTAGAGTGCTAAGTCCAGAGTCAGGAAGACTTAGATTTAAACTGCCACAAACATTTACTAGCTGTGTAGTCCTTGGAATTGCTCAATCTCTGACTCAGTGATGCAATGGATTGAACACTGGATATGGTATCAGAATTCAGATGTGATCTAAAACACTTAATAGTTATATGGCATTAGGCAAGTCACTAAACTTCTATCTTTCTCAATTTCCTCAATAGTAAAACAGGGATAATGAGATCATCTCAGGGTAGATAAAATGATAATTGCAAAGTACTTGGCACACAGTAGGAGCTTAATAAATGTTTGTTCCTTTTTTGCCTGTCTAATTATTTCAAGGGAGTAGTAAATTAGGGGAGTGTGTGTGTGTAAAAGAGAGACAGAGAGACAGAGACAAAGACAGAGAGAGACAGACAGAGAGATACAGACACACAGACACAGAGAGATTGATTGTTAAAGACTGACAAGGTTTCTCATATTAATCTAGGGGCTTCAGACAGGAGGCTAAACTGGATATCACAGTAGATAAATACTGGATATTGGGAAATCCTGAGTTCAAATTCCACCTTACAGGTTGACCTCTCTCAATGTTAAGAGTAAAAGGAGAAACTATAATAATATAATATAACATAATGGAGCATAATAATGTAACATAACAACATAATAATATAATATAAAACTTGCCAGGTATTTCCTGGTGAGTGTTGTGGGAGCAGACCTTCCCCTCTCCCCAGAGACTGATTTCATCAGATTTCCTAAGGTTGGTATCTTCCAGTGGGCCTCCTAATAGCCTTTACCCATATTCCTGGGATTGCCTCATGAATTTTTTTGACACACAGATCCTGCCCTCTTAGACAGCCTTGCTAAAAAACATGTTGACTCCATTTTGTTCCGTATCAACCATTTTACTGTAAATGATTTGCGTCTCATCCATACAAAAAGACTTAGGGGCCCAAGGGAGGATCCCAGAGGCCTGGGAAAGTTTTCCTACTAGTCTAGTCCAATGGACAGATCTCTTTGGTTTAGTGAGACTAGCTAGACTCTCTCTTGTATAATTAACAATACATATTTTCCAAGTATATTATTCTTTTTTGCATAACCACCTCTGTTTTATGAATAGCTTCCTTTATTTTCTTTGTTTCATACACTGTTACTTTGAATAATGGTTATCTTATGAATGCTGCCTTAAAAATATGTCTATAAGGAACCTCTTACCCCAGGCTCATTGTAGATACTTTGCATCTTGGTATATACCCAAGCTGGCAGGAATAAATGACTGTTGGCTTCACTTTTAATTGGCTCCTTTCTGCTCTTATCTGACCCTGATCTTAAGAATTCAGATTGGTGAGTACTGACCCTCTTGAGAGCCCTCAAAATTCCACTACAGTACCAAATAAGCCAATTTTTGTAAAGTGTTTTGTAAATCTTAAAGCATTTTGCTGTGTTTTTGTGACCTCACCCCTTGGGAGTTTTCTTGGCAAACATACTGGAGTTGTTTGCCATTTCCTTTGCCAGCCTATCTTATAGATGAGGAAACAGAGGGAAACAGGGTAAAATGACTTGCCCAGTGTAACACAGTGAGTAAATGTCTGAAAACAAATTTGAATTCAGGAAGATGAGTCCTCCTGACTCCAGTTCCAGTCCTCTATCCATTGTTCCACCTAGTTCCCCAAAACTATATAAAAGCTAACAGTTATCAATTATGATCTCTTAGTCTCTTCCAATTCTAAGCTTATGATCCCATAACTTGATAAGTTTAGAGAAAAGATTTTATTTTTCATTCTCGTTTTCACTCTGGTTATCAGGAGACAGTGTGGATAGAGAGATCACTTCAGATCTAGCAAAATTTGATTTTAAATCTTGTCTTTCACACATTTGGGTTGCAGGACCAGTGCTCTGAACACTTTTTAAAAGACTTATCAAAGGAAAATAAATTAATGTTGTATTCTGTATTGTTAAGTTCAAGTCTGCCATAATCATCTTAATTTATTGTTGCTCTATTTCAAAAATTATTCTTCTGAGAGAGAAAAATGTACAGACTGATGTACCCTCAGACATCTCTCTTTCTCACAAATCATTTTCAAATCCCAATTTGTAGAATTATTGAACAGGAGGTATTTCCAGCAAAGCCAGGGCTCAGAGATTAGGAAATAGTTCAGTTAAAAGTTTGCTTTATTAAACAAAACAATACTCAACTTTCAGTCACTCTTGCAAAATCATTTTCCTGAAATCATCCAGTACTTTAAGGATTCTCCTTTCTAGCTGGCCAGTATAGTCTTATATACTATACAATAATGTAACTGAAGTAAGCAAAGAAATTTCTTCCTTCTTTTAGGTGTATCTTATTTTTTCAAGGCATGAAGAAAATAAATCAAAAATAGGCTCTTTGTTCTTTGAACAATGTGTAGGAATACTGGGTGTAGGATCAGGAAGAGCTGAGTTCAAATATGGTCTCAGACATTTAATAGAAGCATGGCCCCGGGTATCATTAAATTTCTGTCTTAATTTCTTTAGTTGTAAAATGAGGATAATTAGAACATTTATTTTACAGAGTTATTGTGAGGATAAAATGAGATGATAATTGTACAGCACCTAACACATAGTAGGAACTTAATATCTGTTCCTTTTTTTTCTTCTTATCTAATCACCCTCCTATTTATTTCAAGGGAGAACTAAATTAGAGAAAAGGGGCAGCAAGATTTTGTTTTCAACATTGATAAGATTTCCCTCTCTTAGATTACTCCAAATGCTTCAGATTAGAATACTTTAAAATTTTATTTAAAAAACAATTTTAAAGCACTTATTTTTTTCTTCTTCCCATTTTCTATAGGAAAATGAAATAAAATACGAAACTCTTGTAGCAAATATGCATATTCAAGCAAAACAAATCCTCTCATTAGCCATGTAAAAATACATGTCTTATTTTGCATTTTAAGAGTAGGAGCATTTTAAAATCCTTGCTTAATATTTCTATAAGGGGAAGAAAGAGCTTTATAAGTTGCAGAGAAGGTGCTGATCTGTCTTGGAAGAGAAATTTCCTTCTTCGGCACCACTTTCACCAATATAATCACAGATCCAGCCCTTTTCTCTTTCTTAATGTATATATAAGACACTTTGCTAGGATTCTATGATTCTAAATTTGTTCAAGTGCCCTTCCAGCTCTGATGTTATTTGTTCTCAGCACCTAATAACCTTTCAGCTCCATTTTCCTGTGATTCTGGGGTTTATTGAGGAATATAAATAACACTGCTTCTGAAAGCTTCTGCCAGATCTTCTTGTTCAGTCATTTCATGACGCCATGTGGGATTTTCTTGGCAAAGAAATGGGAGTGATTTGCCATTTCTTTCTCCAGCTCATTTTACAGATGAGGAAAAAACAAACAAGGATAAGTGACTTGCTCAGGGTCACACAGCCAATAAGTATCTGAGGTCAAATTTGAATTAAGGAAGATGAGTCTTCCTGACTCCAGGGCCAACACTCTAGCCACTGTACCACCAACTGTGCTTCACCAGATACCAAGTTCTTAATTGTGCACAGTAGCAAAAGTAGTACTGAGTAGCTTAAGTGATGATTTCAATGTGGTTGGATTGGGAAATGGCCGCTGGACTCCAAATTGGATGCAAGTCTCTCTCAGCTTGAAAACTGAAATTCAAATTTGACCTCATATCCTGATTTTCTTTTTTTTATTTAAAAAAACTTTTATGATTAGTTTTTTTCTTATATTGCAAACATTTATAGGTTATTCCTATTTTGGATAGAGGTTTTATTATAATAAAGTAAAATAACTAAGGAATACTAATAATGCAATGAACGTACCATTCCACATTTGTAGAACACCTCTACCTCTCTATTTTAAAAAAGACAAATCTATTTTCTCTCTCCCCATTCTCCACCCCATTAAGAAAAAAAAATTTCTTGTTACAAATATACATGGCTAAGGAAAATAAATTCCCTCTATATATGGTTGCATACAAATACAGTATGTATGTATGTATACATATATGTATGTATTTTATTGTTGTTGTTCAGTTATGACTGACTTTCTGTGACTCCATGAACCTTATCATACTAATAATGTCCGTGGAGTTTTCTTGGCAAAAATATTGGAATGGTTTGCCATTTCCTCTTTCAGTGAATCAGATTAAAAAGAGGTTAAATGATATTCCCAGATAATAAATATCTGAAACCCAGATTTGAATTCAGGTTAGAACATCTGAATCATATAGCTGCCTCTAATGTGTATATACACATATACATTTATCTATCTGTATCTATATATTTACATTCTATATCTCTATTCATCCATCTATCTATCTATCTATGTCTTATTTTGAATGCTAAATTCATTACCTCTCAGTAACGGATAATGTTTTATTTTTGGTCCTTTATAATTATGGATGGTTACTATATTGATCAAAATTCTTTCTGCTTTCAAAGTTGTTTTTGCAATATTGTTACTGTATCAATTATTCTCATTTCATCAATTTATTAGACTCTCAGGGTGATCATCTGCATTTGACCTCTGTTACACACACACACACACACACACACACACACACACACACACACACCCCCCACACACACACGTCCCAGCCTTTATCTGATCAGTACTTATAACGGTGCAGTCTCTATGATTTATAACTCTGAAATTTCTCTCTAAACACAAAACCTCCCATTCTTCAATAACTGCTTCATTTTCATTCTCGTAAACCCTACTCTTAATCCTTACCAGGACCTTCAGCCCCTTTGTCTTAACCTGTTCTCCCAGTCTAAAACACTTGCTCTGATCTCCCTTTTCTGCCTTTTACATCCTAGATCACAGATTTAACCCCACACTTTCAGGTTCTCTTGAACCTCTTGACTCCTGGTCCCATCTCTAGGCACATGATTCTGGACTCCCACTTTCTGTTTTTTCTGTTTTTACTAACACAGGATTGAATGTACCGAAGAAAGTCATATTGCTTGCCACACTAACTGCATTCCTTATGAATTTATGCTATTATTCTCAGTCTGTCCATCACAATTGATTTTCTACCACACTCTCCTGAGCAGCTTTTCCAAATCTTTCTCTTCATATTTATTAAACCTTCTTCCTCGTGGTGGAAAGAACACTAGTTCTTCAGACAGAGGACTGGGGTTCAAAATCAAGTAGTGATGCTTGCAATCTGTGTGAATTTCCTCTTCTGTAAAAAATCATCACTCTCCTGAGCCTCACTCCATAGAATTGATGGATTATAACAGATTGTAAGTCTCTGAGACCCTGCCAGCTCCCTTGATTCTTCTTGGCAGAGGATCTCCACTCCCTCCTCGTTTTATGAAGAGAGGCCATTGAGCATTAACATGCTTCTATCCTTCTCACTTCAAAACCTCTCTTTATTATTCCTCATTCTCTTTTCCTTTGCTCTAATCTCTTGAGGCAAATCATACCTCCCTGAGCCTCAATTTCCCCTCTCTCAAAATGGTGTTGGGTTAGATGATCTATGAAGTCCTTTGTCAGTCCAATGATTCACATATTTAAAATTCTGTGATACAGAATCCTTTAGAAAAATTGTGGAGTTTTTCTTGGGAGTTTTCTTAGTCTCTTTTTTCTTTCCTTAAGAGTTTTCCTGTCTCTATCTGTTGCCCCAAATCCTCTGGAGAAGTATCATGATATAATGAAGAAAATCCTTGAATTGGATATAGTCTTTTTCAGATCTGAATTCCAGCTTTATTATTTATCAGTGTAATTATGGGCAGCTGGATGTATACAGTGCTAATCCTAGAGTCAGTAAGACTCTTTTTCCTGAGTTCAAATCTGGCATCAGTTATTTATGGGCTGTGTGACCCTGGGCAAACCACTTATCCCTGTTTGTCTCAGTCCCTGCATCTGTAAAAAAAAAAAAAAATGGAGAAGGAAACTACTCCAATATCTTTACTAAGAAAACCCCAAATAGGTTTAACGAAGAATTAGATATGATTGAAAAAAAGACTGAATAACCACCACAACAAATGATAGGCAAATCATTATCTGAGCCCCAGTTTCTTTCCTTCCTTCCTCCCTCTTTCCTTCCCTTCCTTCCTTTCATTCTTTTTCTTTCTTACTTTTCTTCCTTTTTCCCTCCCTTAATTCCTTCCTTTTCTTTTCTTTCTTTTTTCATCCTTTCCTTCCTTCCTCCCTGTCTTCCTACTTTCTTTCTTTCCTTTCTTCCCTCTCTGCTTTCTTTTTCTTCTTCCTTCCTTCCTTCCTTTTTCCCTCCCTTCCTCTCTTCTTTCTTTCTTTCTTTCTTTCTTTCTTTCTTTCTTTCTTTTCTTTCTTTCTTCTTTCTTCTCTTTCTTTCTTTCTTTCTTTCTTCTTTCTTTCTTTCTTTCTTTCTTTCTTCTCTTCCTTTCTCCCTGCCCTCCTACCTTCTTTCTTTCCTTCCTTCCCTCTTCTTTCTTTCCTTCTTGCTTTCCTACCTCTTTCTTCCTCCTTTCTTTCCTTACCTCCTTTCTATCTTTCTTTCTTCATTCCCTCCCTCCCTCTTTCTTTCCTTGTTTTCCTCCTTTGTTCCTTCTTCCTTGCTTTCCTACCTTTTTTTCCTTCCTTCTTTCTTTCTTTCTTCCTTCTTCCTGTTTTCCTCCATTCTTTCTTTCCTTCCTTCTCTTTTTTCTTCCTTTCTCTCTTTCTCTTTCCTTCCTTCCTTCCTTCTTCCTTCCTTCCTTCCTTCCTTCCTTCCTTCCTTCCTTCCTTCCTTCCTTCCTTCCTTCCTTCCTTCTTTCCTTCCTTCTTCCTTCTTTCTTTCTTCCTTCCTTCCTTCTTCCTTCCTTCCTTTTTTCCTTCCTTTCTTTCTTCCTTCCTTCCTTCCCTCCTTCCTTCCTTCCTTTCTTCTTTCCTTCCTTCTTTCCTTCCTTCCTTCCTTCCTTCTTTCCTTCTTCCCTCCCTCCCTTCCTTCCAGGTAGTCAAGATTAAATGACTTGCCCAGGGTCACACAGCTAGTACATGTTAAATGTCTGAGGTCAGATTTAAACTCAGGTTTGACTGACTCCAGGGCTGGTGCTTTATCCCAGAGCTTCTTAAATTCTGAATTGAAACCCCATATGTAGTTGCAAAATTATGATTTATTATCAGTAAATGTTTGATTTGCATAGCTATTTTACATACTTACATGCCCAGAGTCACATAAAAATTTCTTGAGTGAAAAGGAGCCACAAGTACAAAAAATTTAAGAGCCTCTGTTCCATTTACTGTGCCCCCAAGTTTCTTCATATATAAAATGAGGGTGGTCCCTTGTAGCTTGAATATCATCTAATAACAATATAAAAGTATTCCTCCAGCCTAAGGACACTTTACATTCTAATAAGGTTAGAATCTTAACCTAAAGAATAATACCTAATAACAGGTACAATCTCAGGCCCTTGCTAACAGTTTTGGGAAGATCTGGGTGGGGGAAGAAGATGGGGAAGGTTTCTTCTGGGAGATTTCAGTGTCCTACAAATGCCAGGAATGGCTTGATTCACACATGTGAGAAGGTTAATTCTACCCCTGACCTCCAATTTTCTTGCACTCATCCCGGAAGTTAATTAGTAACAGCCCAATCAGATCCCCACACTTTGGAATAGCAAATATTTGCTGAAAGCATTTGGCCTGAAACCTTAAACGTTTAACTTTATTTTGAATGAAAAATCATCATCAGCGTGACAGGAGAACCACTGGGTTGGTAAGATCTTGTTGTTTTAAGAGAGAATTTCTAATTTGTGGTGAAGTGGAAGGATAGAAAAAGTACCTTGTCATATCTGGCTGGGGATAGCTATGAGAAATGCTTTCCTTTCTTTTTTGGCAATCAAATTATTATTCTTTTTGAAGGAAAGGTCTTCTTTTGGTCAAATAGGGATCCTGCCAGAATTACCATCCTCCAGATTCTTCATATTTGGGTAATTTGAATGGGATTGAGTCTTGGAGAAGATCAGAAAGGTTCTTTAAGCAAATATGAGCTTTCTGGAAGAGCGTAGGAGGTGGGTGGAACCAAGGAAAAGAAGGAGGTTTTAAGTTTTTGTAAGGATACCATCTACCAAACATAATAGTATATAGCACCTCAATTTTGGTAGTGTTAGGGGAAAGAGTCTAACTAGATCTATGATTTTTTGAATACAAGGAAGTCTCAGCATGGAAAAATCTTTCCATGGTGTAGATTAACTCCTCTATCTCTTAGCACCTTAATAGTTCAGTGAATTATTCATGATCACATATGTAATATGTGTCAGAAGCAATGGTGGACCTGATTACAAAGCTTACTCTCGGTTGACTATATCATGTTGCTTTTCTGTTGAACTGTTTACTAATCTGAAATTTCACGTATATCTAAAAGAGAGAAAGACTGAAACAGAGACAGAAAGTGGATTTCAAGAATGAAGATACTGCAAACACAATAAAGCAAATTCAGTTTTAAACTGGGCAGCACAACATAGATTAGTTTTTTCTACCCCACAGATGTTATTTAATAACATTTTTCTTCTTTCCCTCCTTTTTCTCTCTGTCTTCTCTTTTTTCTCCCTTCCTTTCTTCTTCCCTTTTCCTTCCTTTTTCCCTTCCTTCCATTTTTCCTTTCTTCCTTCTTTCCTTCTTTTTTCTTTTCTCCCTTTCTCTCTTTTATTCTTCCTTTCCTTTCTTCCTTCGTTCTTTTCCTCCCTCTTCCTTTCCTTTCCCTCCTTTTTTCCTTCCTTCCTCCCTTCTTTCCTTCTTTTCTTTCTTCCTTCTTTTCCTCCCTTTCTTTTCCTCCCTCCCTCTCTTCCTTCCTTCCTCTCTTGCTCCTTCCCTTTCTTCTTTCTTTCCTTCTTCATTCCTTTCTTTCTTTCTCCTGTGATATCGTTAGACTATGAATTCCTGGAGAGCTGGGTTCCTTTTTTTTTTTTTTTTTTTTTTGGCCACTGCCACGGTGGCAAGGGCTAAATTTGGATAAATGAACCTCAAGACTTGGCTCTATCACTTACTAGGTGATTTGTCTGAGGCTCAGTTTTCTCATTTGCATAACTAGGGGCACAGGACTGGATGAAATGACCTGTGAGTTTTCTTTTTAGCTGTAGCATCATTTGTTCCTAGGCAACTCTCTTAAGACTATAATTTATAGTTGTTACTAATTTGCATCCTTGGAAAGAAGTTTCCACATTAAAAATTCCCTACACTGATGCCATCATCAGTCTAGATTCTTCTTAACTCCCCACCTTTTACACATTTACTAAAAACTACATATTTCTTTCCTTCTTTTTTGAGGGGAGGGTGTAATTGGGATTAAGTAACACAGCTAGTAAATATCTGAGGTCAAATTTGAACTCAGATCCTCCTGACTCCATGACTGGTGCTCTATCTACTGAGTCACCTAGTTGCCCTTGCATATTTTTCAGAGGAATAGTGTAAGAAATGTCGTGTCTACAAGAGTACCATTTGGTTCTCTAAAAGGGTAACTTTATAAATCCTGGTATGAAAACCATACTTAACCATCTCCACAGCAAGGCTGAGCCATAGCAGGCATTTCTGTCCCACATCTCCTTTTCCTTTTCCTTTCAATCTTTCTCAACATCAGGGTGCTTTCCAAAGAGTCCTATCTTCTCATTATGTAGCCAATGTATTTAAACTTTAGCTTTGGTATCTGATTTTCCATTGAAGAGCCTGAATAAATTTCTTTAAGTGTTGACTGATTTGATCTCCTTGCTGTCCAAGGGACTTTCAAGTCTTCTCCAGCCCCACAATTTGTGTCAATTCTGTGGTGCTCTGCTTTCGTTATAATCCAACTCTCACAGTTATACATTGCTACTGAAAAAACCATAGCTTTGATTATAAGAATGTCCATTGGCAAAGTCACATTGCTTTTTAGTATGCTCCAGATTGCCACAACTTTCCAGAAGAAAGCATCTTTTTCAGTTCATGGTTGCAGTTGCCAATCTGAGGTGATCTCTGAACACAGGAATATAAAATCTGACATGGCTTTCATTTTTTCTCCCTCTGTTTGCCAGGAAGTGATGGAACCAGTTGCCACTATCTTAGACTTTTTGATATTAAGCTTAATGCTTTAGTTACTATCATCCATTAAAATTTTAGGTCTGAGAAACTTATCAGATTGGCCATTCACCGATCCAGGATATAGAGAGGAAAAGGTCTATGTTTTGATGCAAAGGGAAGCATCTTGAGTATGGACAGGCTCAAGCTATTGCTATAGGAAGGACCGGGAAAGACAGAAGACAGCCCGGGTGAGGGGGGGGGGAGGGGAAGAAGAAAACGACCTTAGGAAGGGAGTCACTGAAAAAAAAATGAGCCAAAAGCGGATTGGAAGGTAAAATTCTGAGGCCTTCATAGTTTGACTTTAGATTCTGCCTCATGTATGTAAATGTGGTGAAAGCCACCATTGAAAAGAAAATTCTTTGGACTTTTATCCTGATTAATGAGACAAAACTCAAGACTAAGAGAATTAAAAGGAATTTATTACAAGTACTTCAAGGTAGCAACACGTTGATGGGCTGACCAACTCACATTAGCAAATAGCTTCAAGATGAGCAGCTTTCACTGGTAACTTTCTAATGAAATAAAGACAATTAAGATAGGTCCACATCAGGAAGAGGGAGGACCTTTGTATCAAGTAGCAAGTGCATGACACTTGGTAAGTAGGGACACAACCAGAGACAGGAGTACGTGACAAAGTTGCAGATTTGGTATTGCCTTCCCACCAGCACCCCGACACTGACAGATAAGCAGGGCTGGGAATGTCGGGTCACTGAGTCAGCCTAGAATTTACGAACCCCAACCTGCAACTTGACGTTTTTGTGATGGAGTAGTTCGAGCTGTATCCAACTCTGTGTAACCACATTGGAGTTTTCTTCACAAAGATCCTGACGTGGTTTGCCATTTCCTTCTCCAGCTCATTTTATAGATAAGGAAATGGAGGCAAACAGGACTGAGAAACATAGTGTCTGGGGCCAGATTTGGATTTAGGAAGACGAGTCGTCCCGATTCCATGCCCAGTGCTGTAGCCCCTGCACCGCCCCTCTGGCCCATCCTTGTTTGTAGTCTCACAAATCTGGGGCAGATTTTGTAACTGGAACGGTACAAACAGCCTTGGGTTCGGTTATGTCACAGGGCTCTGCCAGGCTTAGGGGGAATAAGGGGTGAGGTCGGGGGTCTACAGGGGATCCTAAGAGGGTGGTTGAAGTCTAGGCCTGCCGGTCTTTTCAGAAGTGGCAGCAATCAAGTTGGGAACTCTGGACAGAGCAAGCGAACTCCAAGCTAGCCCCGTTTCTTGGCGTCTGATTTGTGACTTTAGAATGGGGAGGGACAATGGAAGATACAATGTTACAAATAAGAACCAAAGGAATCAGATTAGAAAAGGTAACAAAACTAATGGATGAACAAAGTCAGGAAGATTTGGGTGGGTCCAAATCCTGCTTCTCATAACTTGCTTAGATGGGTGACTAGCAAGCCATTTAATATCATTCTCAGTTTCCCCATCTATAAAATGAGGTTTGTTTCTTGCCTCACACCTACCTCATGGGGTTGTCAGACTCAAATTAAACGTGTTCTATGTTTTGCAAAAGTCCCTTCTATCTATAACAACATTATCACTCATGCCCATCGTCTAATTTATTATTAGGACATTCAGAAGGATCTCAGAGATAATCTAGTCCAATTTTCTCATTTGAGAAAAAAAATAAGCTTGTCAGTGTTGGAGAGTTTTTCTTTCTGGTAGAAAGGATGTGCAATATCATAAACCATAGGATGGCAAGATTTCTATTTCTAAATTTCTAAAATCTATTCAGAAATAGATTTTAATGTTGTGTTGGGTTGGATAGATTCACTAATGGGCCAGTATTGATATTACTTTGAAATTTACTGAGGCACTTAGGAAATAAGATGCTTTGTTCCTTGGGTTTTCTGGTTGACTAAGAATTGATGCTGATCTAAGATACTTGAGCCTTTTTTCCCCTTTAGCTAAATGCAGTATAGTTAATAGTATTGACAGTCAACTAGCTGCCACAGTGGATGGGCTTAAGAGTCAGGTCTTGAGTTCAAATCCCAGCCTCAGAAACATACAGTGTGACCCTGGGTAAGTCACTTAACCCTGTATGCCTCAGTTTCCTTTTATGTAAAATGAGATGGAGAAGTAATAGTAAGCTACTCCAGTATCTTTGTCAAGAAAACCCCAGCTGATGTCACAGAGAGTCAGACAGGACTAGAATGATCGAACAACAGTGAAGTTAAATATAATTGAATCTCTCTTTGATGAATGAGTCTTCATGTCATCATTATAAAGATTCTCACTGAAACAAAGATAATGTAGATAAAATAAGACTTAGTCCCCAACATTTTTTCTGAGAAATATAGCACATGTTTCTAAATTTGAATTGTAGCTACAAGCTTGTTTGGTTGTGATGTTCATACTTGAATACTTCAAGTATCCATAATTTTTTTTATTGGTACTCCCTCTACCAACACAGAGTCGTCTAAAGTTTCTGTGGCTAAAACATTGAACCCATCACCAAGCAACAAACATTTGGTTCATCATTAGGGTCACATTTGGTCTTGTTCACTTTTGGCACAATCCTAAAGAACCCAAAATCACACACCCTGCTACTGCTATGAATAAAGTCTTCTTTTACATAAAATTGAAAATTTTTTTTATTCATAGTATTCTCCCAAATTTTAACATTCATTTTATAATAATTTTTTGTTTTTCAAAATACATGCAAAGATAGTTTTCAACACTCACCCTTGCAAAACCATGTTCCAAATTTTTTCCCTCCATTCCCCCTCCCCTAGATAGCAAATAATTCAAAATAAGTTAAACATGTGCAATTCATCTAAATATATTTATTTTCACATTTATCATGCTGCACAAGAAAAATTAGATCAAAAAGGAAAAAAAAACAAGCAAACAACAAAAAGGTGAAAATACTATGTTGTGCTCCACATTCAATCCCCATAGTCCTCTTTCTGGATGCCGATGACTCTCTTCATCACAAGTGTATTAGAACTGGCCTGAACTACCTCATTGTTGAAAAGTCCATGTCTATCACTTGGTCTCTTCAAGTGATAGACTTGATCAAGTGATATTATTTAATTAGCACATAATTCTGTTTAACAGTTTAAAAAATTGAGCTCCAAATTTTTTCTCTCCATTCCCTTACCTCCCTCCTAAGACTAAGCAATTTGATATATGTTATATATGTGCAATCACGTGAAACATATTTTCATATTAATCATGTAGAGAAAAAAATACCAAAGGAAAAAGACAAACCAAAAAAAAAAAAAAAAGAAAGTAGTATACCTTGATCTACATTGAGACTCCATCAGTTCTTTCTCTGGAAATGGATAGCATTTTTCATCATAAGTCCTTTGGAATTATGTTAGATAACTGCATTGCTGAGAATGACAACTGTCACTCATAGTTGATCATCCCCCAATATTGCTATTACTGTGTACAATGTTCCTAGTACTTAACTTCACTTTGCATCAACTCTCTAAGTCTTTCCAAATTTTTTTATGAGCAGGGCTTGAGTGATTTTTGTAGATTTTATTATTTTTATTAGCATTAGTAGTAACTTTGGTTGAGACAGAATGGTTTGATCAGCATAGGCGTCAGGAAAACTGAGGTTCATATTCTGCTGTTGCTGACACAAAGTGACTTAATGTGACTTTGGGAAAGTTTAGAGATTTTTGGAGTTGTTGACCTGCTTTGGTGGGAAATTTACACACAGAGTTTCCCAAATGAAATTATGAATCCTACTTGCTGTCCCTCACTCCCAAAAGACATACACAGCACACAGGTATATAGCACTTCATAAGTGCAAAGTACTTTACTTAAAACAATCCTGAAAATTTGAATAGAATTTCAAAGTTGCAAGGACTCATCTAACCTTCATCCTAACTCATGAATCATATGTTCAATAACACAAATCTCTGCTTAAACACTTTCAGGGATGAGGAACTTATATTCCCCATGAAACAGTAAATTCTATTGTTGGACAGCACCAATTATTAGGAAGCTTTTTTTCCCTCTATGCCAGAAAGATACCTCTTTGAATTCCACCCATTGCTCTGTCTTTTCCCTAGTGAACAGAACAAATTTCCTCCTTGTTCTGTATGATAACAATGATAAAAAATAACTAACATTTACATAATTCTTTAAAAAACAGACTTACTTACATGATCTTATTTGATCTTTTCAACCCTGGGAAGTAAGTGCTCTAGATTTATTATCCCCAACTTAAGAGGCTGGAAATTAAGTGATTTTGCTAAAAAGTACCTTGGGCAAAATTCTAACCTAGACCTTCCAGACTCCAATTCCAGGATTTTATTCACTAATCTGCCTCGATACTTGCTGTGCAACTCTGGGCAAGTCACTTAACCTGTCTTAGTTTCCCCACTGGAAAATGAGGATAACACTTTCCTCCCAGGACTACTGTGAGGCTCCAATGGAATAATATTTTTTAAGTGCTTTGTAAACCCTAAAGTGCTGTGTAAATGCTATTATTTTTTAAAAATACTTTTTGGTCTTACACAAAGAAGTAGCCCTTGTCTCGCCCTTCCACTTGCACAAGTGATCTTATTCAGTTATCTTCTCTACTAGATTATGTTGTCTAGAGGCAGCTAGATGGCTCAATGGATAAGAGCACTGGCTCTGGGTCAGGAGGTTCAGATTGTGTCTTCTCTTACTTCATTTATTTCCAATCTTTCCCTATCAATTGGCACATTTCCTACTGCCTATAAGCATGCCCCAGTCATTTCCCTCCTTAAAAAACTCTAATGGGAGCTATCTAGCCCAACTGTCATATGCTATCTTTTCCTCCCTTTTATGGCTAAACTCCTTGTTGAAAATGTCGTCTAAAATTGATGTCTTCACTTCCTTTTCCTTGTACAGCCTGGTTCCATCCTTTCTCATTAAAGGCCATATATAGTCAGAGCAGAGCCAGACAGGTTTTTCTTGATTCTTTACCGATTGTGCTTCTTACCATAGCACGGATGCCCCATTTTCTTCAAGAAGGTCAAAATAAAAATTTAGTTATTTGGGGATTCTGCTAAGTTGAGTTCTGGTTCATTAAGACTTTGCAGTTATAATAATTAAATGGACAGCTTTGTGGTAATGCAGTGGATGGAGCATTGGTCTTCCTGCATTCAAATCTGGCCTCAGACACTAACTAGCTGGGTGACCCTGAGTCAGTCACTTAACTCTATTTGTCTCAGTTTCCTCATCTGTAAAATAAACTGGAGTAGGAAATGGCAAACTATTCCAGGATCTTTGCTACGAAAATCTCAACTGGGGTCACAATCATATACAACTGAAAAATGACTCAACAGCAAAGTCAATGATGCTCTATCCTGTGATAGCAAAAATCTAGCAAAATCACATGAGAGAAAGCCTGGTCTATTAGATGGGTGTTCTGGGTTGGAATTCTGAGTTTTGGCTCTTGTTACTTACTACCTGCATAACCTTTAAAATATTGTTCTGCTTCTCCTGGGCTTCAGATTCATTCTTCTTATGATGAAAGGGATGGGCTAGATCACTGGTATCAAATTGGAAACGGAGATCATTAAACTATACATAAGGATCTCTGATGGTCGGTCACATATTGACTTAGAAAACCACATATTAACATTATCTTAGTTCTATTTTTATTTAATTAAACATTTCCCAATTACATTAAAAATCTGGTTTTTAAATACTCAAGTATTACTGCTATATGGGGCCTACCTGCTCTGTGTTTGTCACATTTGGACTTTATTACTTCCAAATTCCTTTTCAGTTCTAAATCCTATGGTCTTAAGTATTTTCCCTCCACAATAGAACAAACTTCAACCTCTTTTGAGACTGAACTTTGTTCTATTGTGGGGAAATCTTTTAAATGAATTAAATTTTTTTTTAATAAATGGCTTTAAAAACATTTTTCCCTTTTTACCTTAATTTTGGTTGCTAAGAAAATATTCACTTGGCCTCCAAAACTGATACTATGAAAACAGCCTTCTGCCTCATCCTCTTCCTTGCCAAAGTATGTATGATACTGAGTACTGCTAAAGACTGGGGACCAGACAAGATGGAAATTCACCTGGAAGTTTTGAAGAATCATACCTTCCTCAACCAAAACCAAACGGATGGAGACAATCAACATCCCCAGAGGAGAGAGCCCTCGACATCAGCTGAGCAGGAGTCCTGGTCAGCACTGGATAAACTGAAACTCTTAGAAAGGAATGCTGACTTTGGGTTCAACCTGTTTCGAAAAATAGCTATGAAACATGACGGCAACATAGCCTTTTCTCCTCTCTGCCTTTCCTTTGCAATGACTACACTATTGCTGGCATCCAGAGGGCAGACCCAATCCCAGATCATAAAGGCCCTCAACTTTCAGGATCTCAGCAGTGCACAGACAAATTTCTTGCCTTCTTTCTTCAAGGAACTCAAAGACAACATCTCCCAAAATCAGGAGCTGGCTTTATTAAAAGGGAGTTTTGCTTTTATCCACAAGGATTTTAATGTGAAAGAGTCTTTCTTCAATTTGTCCAAGAAATATTTTGACATGGAGTATGTACCTGTGAATTTCTACAACACTACACAGGCCAAGAATTTCATGAATCATTATGTGAACAAGGAAACCAAGGGGAAAATTCCCGGACTCTTTGAGAAGGTTAATTCTGAAGCTAAATTCATTCTTGTGGATTACATCCTATTCCGGGGTATGTATCTTGCATTGCTTAATAATGATACATAGTCTTCCTAAGAAATATGCTTTTTGTCTTTTCTTCCTTTTCATTCAAATTCAGTCAACTCTAAATTATGCACCACAATGGAGATTGGATGTAAGTTCAGCAGCCAATCCTGCTTTGGTCTGACATTGAGGTAAAACGGAAGGCATGGAAAAAGAACAGGGCTAGCTCATGAGCATCAGATGGCCAAAAGAATTGGGCAAGCCAGAGAACCTGGAGAGGATTATGCTATTTTTGCATAAATTATAATATTCCTTAGTTCTTGGTTCTATGGGTGTCTGGCAATGAAGAAACCCTTTTGCTCCAGAAACAAACTCAACATCTCTGGTGAAGAGGGCTGAGTGAAACATCATGCTAATACCCCTAGAGAAGCCAAAGATTAGAAATTCAATTCTTGGAACAAGGGACAGCATGAATAGAAAGAAATATCCAGTGACTCCTTGACCCAATTTTTGGTTTTAATTCAATTCTGGTAGAGTTCATTAAGGATTTACCATGTACGTGGCACTGAATTGCTAGAAAACTAATACCTATAGTACCTTGCAGTCTATGAAGTATTTTGTTCACAACATTTCTATGAGGTAGGTGGCAAAAAACATTTGTTTTAAAAATAAATAGAATCTTATTTCAGTGGTGTGTGCCCAAAAGTCTTACAGATGACAAATGACACCACCAGAATTTAGACTCACATCTGAGCAATATGACTGTTTCCCCACTTGGCCTTTTAATGTTTTATCTTTTAAAAGATATAAAACCTTCTCAATACTCCCTTTGTAGAGGGGCTGTGGGGCAGCAAATCATCTCAAAAAGCAGAAAAGAAGCATAGGCCCTAAATAACCAGCCTTCTCTAATTGTACATTGAGTAATGAATATTTGACCAGAGGAGTACTGGATTCAAGATTGTAGAGCTAAAACAAGGGAGAATGAGCAATAGGGAAGACAGCAACAAGTGTTTGAGTTTGAGTAGGCAACATTTTACTTTCTATTTTTGGAGTCTCATAAAATAACAACTTCCATTTATCTAGCATTTTACACCTCAATTTTCCCTCACAATTACCCTGTGAGGTAAGTAGTATAAAATATTATAACGTTCTCTGTCTTGAGGTCATTTAGATAAAGCACTGGACCTGGAGTCAGGAGGACCCCATTTCAAATTTGGTCTCAGATACTTACTAGCTCCTGCCTCTAGGCAAGTCACCTTACTCTGCTCTGATTTCCCCAATTGTAAAAATGGGGATGATTGACATCGCCAGAGTTGTCAGGATCAAATGATATCTGTAAAGCACATAGCAGATGCTTAACAAGTGTTGTTTGCCCTCCTGACAAGGGGAGACCACATCATCCCAACCTTGAATATCTTCCTAATGGTGGTGGTAAAGAGGAGGACTAGAGTCCTTCACTTTTGGAGAGCATCCTGAGTAATACTTGCCTTTGTCAGCACTTTTCCCAACCTGCCATTTTTTTTTCATTTTTTCCTCTTTTTTTTTTTTTTAAACCTCCTTAGGTAAATGGCTATCTGCATTTGACCCTCTTCTCACTGAAGTTGAAACCTTCCATCTGGACAAATACAGAACCACAAAGGTGCCTATGATGTACAGGTCCGACAAGTTTGCTTCGACCTTTGATAGGAACTTGCACTGCCACGTGCTCAAACTACCCTACCGAGGAAATGCAAGCATGCTGGTGGTCCTTGTGGATAAAATGGGGGATCATCTTGCCATTGAAGACTACTTAAGTGTAGAGCTGGTGGACAAATGGATCAAAAACATGGAAACCAGGTATTACTCATGAGGATAGAAAAACAAGTACCTATCATGTACAAAGCACTCATGTAGACCCCATGTTACCCACATTGATTAAAAAAGTCATGATCCGCCCCCTCCCTTCCAGAAATTTGATCTTGGGTCTACAACAATGCCATAATGTGAGACAAGAGTTAATGAGATGCAAAACAAAGTGGTATGTGAAGTCTGAGGGAGAAAAGCTAAAAAGAGATTAGGAAGGGCTTCCTGGAGGGGATGGTATTTGAATTTAATTTTAAAAGACAGATGAAGGGAGGAAAGTTAATTCCAAGCATGGGGAACCACCAAAGCAAAGGCATGGATGGGAATGGGAAAAGGTGTTGAAAGCTTTCCTCTACTGTGGGCTCTTCTCTTAATCTCAATCTGATTTGGTACAAACGGGGCTCTTTCTCCCAACAGCCATGATGTGAAAATATCCCCTTTTTACTTGTCATCCTGAAAGTTCCTTATTCTGAGAATGTCTCAATCAACTCAGGCAAGGCCCAGCCAGTCCCACAGTAACAGTAAAAGGACAGAATGGTTTGACATAAAGCACCACCATGATTGCACAGCAAGAGTGAGGGGCTATTAGAGCTGGGAGGAGACTTGGAGACAAGTGTCCCTCTGAGAGAAGGGCCAGGCAAGTTAGTGACAACATCAGGACCTCAGGCCTTTAGACTCCCAGGCCAGGGCCCTTGCCAGAACAACTAGCTTGCTGCCCTTCTTCCATTATAATATGCTATTCAGAGGGATGGAAGAAGTGGGTCAGGAGGGTATGGCTTGTTCTTTTAAGGGATCGAGTGAGATATTTGTAATGTGCTTAACACAATGCCTAGCACAGTGTGTTTAATAAATGTTTGTGCCTTTTCCCTTCCATTTTATGAGGTAAAGGTGGACGTAACGGTGGCATTCTTTTGCCAATGGGGGCATGTGGTCACTTAACATTTTTGTTATATTTGGAAATCATTGATTTCATTAGTACAGAGATTTCCTTCATCGACATAAATCACATCCTTCAAAGTCTTGGTTACAAATTTTATGAAATATGAGCGAAAAAATTAATTAGCTGGTAGCCAGCCTTTTAATGCATGGATCCCTTTGATAATTTGATAAGCATATGGACCTCTTCTAAGGGAGGAAGATGAATATTTATAGAGCTCCTATCATGAGGCAGACACTGTATCAAGCATTTTGCTAATATTCTCTCATTTGATCCTCACAACAGTTTTGGGAGGCAGGTGCTATTATTGTTCCCCTTTTACAGATGAGGAAACTGAAATACACAGTTAAGTGATTTGCCCATAGTCACACAGCTAGAAGTAGCTGAGGCTAATTTGGAACTCAGGTTTTTTGGACACTAGGCCCAGCACCCTCTCTATCCATTGTTTCATGTAATTACTTCCTCACAAATGTCTACAGATAAATAAAACAAAATACAAAGGACTAAAACAGAAACTGATTATACCGAAATGCAATTATCCAAAAAAGTTATGTAATCATGATTACGATCTCACTGAACCAATCTGGTCCTAGATAGGAAACACACAGATCTATGAAATCTTTTCCACTTTTCTTAGGAATTACTAGAGGCTTTTGTCCTGCCTTGGAGAATTCAGGGTTAAATCTTGTTGAAACTAACTATTGTGTAAAACACTTTACATATATTATGTCTTTAGACACTCAAAACCTGTCAGGAAAGGGATGTTACATCCCCATTTATGTGGATTTAGGAAAACTTCATTTCAAATTTGACTTCAGATATGCATTAGCTATATGATCCTGGCCAAATCTATTTGTTTCAGTTTCCTCAACTGTAAAATGAGATTAAAAATAACACCTATTTCTAGTGTGAGGATAAAAATTAGTTATTTGCAAAACACTTTGCTAACCTTAGAGTGGAATATGTGTTAGCTATTACAAAAGAATACAAAGAGACTTTATAAGGAGAGTGGATTGATGACTGGGTGGAATAGGCAAAGTTCTAGGTAGGTTGTACTTTGAATTAGGGATTCTATCAACTAAGAGCTAAGGAAGGAATGCATTCTATTGCAATCACTGGTGGTGGAAATATAATGGGGAATTATAGTGGTATTAAAAAACCTCAAAGCAGTCAATAAAATTTCCTTTTAAAAAACAAATAAAAAGAACTCAGAGCTACCTCCATAACCCAATAAGGCATTTGAGCAGTTTTGGTGAAGGGTATTCCTGGCTTGTTAAAAAAAAATGGGCTCCGAGTTATTTTTTACCTTCTGAATCCAATTCTCCCTGTGCAACAGGAGAACTGTTCGGTTCTGCAAATATGTATTGTCTCTAGGATATACTGCAACATATTTAACATATATAGGACTGCTTGCCATCTTGTGGGGGGGGGGTGGAGGGAGGGAGGGGAAAAAAACGAAACATAAGTGAGTGCAAGGGATAATGTTGTAAAAAATTACCCTGGCATGGGTTCTGTCAATACAAAGTTATTATTAAATAAAATAAAATTTAAATTAAAAAAATATATCAAACCATTTCAAAAAAAAATGGGCTCATTCCAACTCATTATGTTTTATCATATGCTTTTAAAGCCGATGACATTTTCTCTGGGCTAGGCCACTCTGTAAGAAGCAGCACTTTAAATAATCTCTCCACCAGAAGTCTTAAAAAAAACCCAAACCACCATATGTTTAGCTTCCAAAGAAAATGCCTTGCATCTAGTTTTCATGATTATGTTTGTTTGTGCCACAGAAAAACGGACGTTTTCTTTCCAAAGTTCAAGCTAGATCAGAAGTATGAGATACAAGAACTCCTTAAGCAGATGGGAATAAGAACAATATTCTCCCCCTGGGCAGATCTGAGCGAACTCTCAGGCCCAGCAAGGAATCTCAAAGTGTCTAAGGTAAGTTGTCAGGTGTGAGATGAAGAGGCGGCCCATTGTTCCCACTCCTGACCCCCTCTGTGCCCAGGAAGGCGTCATGCGACCCCAGGCGTCCTGGCCACCGTGCCCGGGGAGGCGCCCACGTTGTGTGTTCAGAGCCCAGGCTGCGAGAAGTGGCACGGTGCCAGAACACACGGGCTCATTGCGAGCCTGAGCTGGAATCTGGGGTCTCATGCTCAGAAAACCCTTTTCTGTCACCAAGCTTTTCAGGATGCCCCATTCAGCTACACGATCCCAAGGGGGGTCATGACCCAGACTTTTAAGAAACTTTGTCTAAACAGCAAAGGAGTTTGTGCTGAGACTTGGTTATGAATGTCTATAATATTGCAACGTATTGGGAGGCCCTGATGCCTCTTGCTGGGCATCACACACACATGCATGAACATATGCCTGGATCAATTAAGTACCAGAAGAGCTCTGGCCTATCCCTGCCCTAGAATTAAACTAATAATAAAAGTTATTGTCAACATTTAAAAATAAATTTGTAAATTCCATTTCCAGGATAAATTTCTGAGTGGGAGAGTTGGATTGGCAAGTATCAGTGGATAGAAGTTTACAGCTTAATATCGGAAATAACCTATCAGCTAGAGCTGTGTTGACATGAAACTGTTAAACCTCTAGAAGTAAAGAGTTCTCTATCACGGGAGATCTTCAGGGAGTGGCTAGCTGACTACTATTCCCTCAGCTGTCATGGAGGGATTTATGTTTCAGATAGGGAGCTGAATAAGATAATTTCTAATTTTTTTAGATCTCTAAGATCCTAAGAGATTTATTTACTCAAGAGGAGGCATGAGATGCCATTGTAAGGTCCCTGATTCCTCAAGGATTCTAGTTAATTCAGAAGATTTGAAGAATGCAAATTTAAAAACTTCTAGTTAATTCAGAAGATTTGAAGAATGCTAATTTAAATCAAGAGGCGGCTGGGGATCTGCCCACTTTCCTACAGTGTATTTTTTCCATTGTCTAGGCCCGGGGGAGAAACTCCTGCTAGGCTTTTCTTCTTGGCCTTGGCCTAAATTGCTAGGGTTTAAGAAACTTTAGAGCCAACATCAATTTCACTATATATAGCAGAAAGTTCCTCAAAGTTTGGACTACGGCCCAAATTTTAAGGGATACACAGTCCCTCCTGTGATAAAATGATAAAGCTGAAATCATGGTGAAAAAAATTCAAAGGTAAGCAGCAAAATAATTCAAGGGAGAAAAACCTATCTCTCAGGGTAACTTGGTGCTGTATGTCTTTTTTGTTACTATTTGCATATTATTTCATTTCCATTGGTAGATTCTCCAGAGAACAGTAATTGAAGTCAATGAGAAAGGAACTGAAGCAGCGGCTGGAACAATGGCAGAAATTGTTGCTTACTCAATGCCTGCAATCATCAGAGTAGATCGTCCATTCCATTTCATGATCTATGAAGAGACATCCAAAAGTCTGCTCTTCCTTGGCAGGGTGATCAATCCATCTCTTCCATAATTTATAACACACACACACACACACACACACACACACACACACACGTTTTATGCCCCCCCCCCCCCAAGATACATGGATAATGCCCAAGAAAGCATGGGGCAGGAAGAGGGCTGTCTTCATCCCATGTTTGTTTGGTTCTAGGTTCATGTGGGAGTAAAGGTGGCTTCATGAGGACACTATTTACTTCTCTGGAGAAGGCGTCATGCTTTTTGCCTCACATTTTAACTGAGTTTTCAGCCACTAAAACATGGTAATATTTGACTAGTTTGACAATAGGCTTTTTTATACCTCAAGTGAAGTCTTATTCTGTTGTCTAAAATGCAGAGTTTAAGATGAGGGACATACTGTCTGAAAGATAAGGAGCTTGGAAGGAATGGGCACATAAGAAAGTTTTTCCTTAAAATTAGCTTCTATTTTCTCCTAGTGCTAAATAAATTCTTTTCTCATGAACCACTAGAGTGTCACTTAGTAGTAGCCAAAATGAGGGGAAAAAATAGTCATCATACCCTTATCAGCACCACATCTGCCTTAGAGATGTCAACTCAGTTGTGATGTTAAAAGGATGGTCATAGAACCAAAGAACACTATGGCTTGATGGGTCCTTACTAATTACAATTAATCTATCATCTATCCTTTTAGATTTTGAAACTACTTGTGTTTCTGTTTCTCCCAATTACCTATAAAAGCCAACAAAGCAGAAATAGATACAAAATGTTAATGAAAAAAATGATAAAGAATAAACTTTTATTCCTTTAGAAAAATGTTGAATAGCTAAAAGGATTAATTAATTTCCATATTCTTTTGATATTACATTTTATTAATGCATTATAAATGTATTCGATCACTTTTGTTTCATTTCTAATATCTAAAACTGAAAACGAATTGCTTGTTCATTTTGTTCAGTGATTTAAATTGAGAGTGAACTATAAGATGATCTTTGTATTCCAACAATGTGAATTATAATGTTTACATGTAAGACAATATAATGACAGGGACATGACAACAGATAAATGTTGATTGAAGTGGATTTCTATCTCCATAGAGAACTTTGACACTAATTAATTCTCATTGGTTTTGGTAAGTAGTTTGCTTGTGTGTTCCAGTGAGTTGAATGTATCAGTCTAACCCATTTTATTCTATTTTAATTTGGTCAAGGAAAACATCATGGGACCCTAGAGTTATAAATTGGAAGGGACCTAAGAGACAATCTTATCCAATCACTTTATTTTAGAGAAAAAGGTTCAAAGAAATAAAGATGACCTGCTCAAAATCACATTTGTGATAAATAGCATCTTAAAAGACATTATTCTTCAACTGAATGCCCACTAGTCTTCAGGTGCAACTATACAACAACGATAAAAATTTTTGAATGCTTTCTCTGCTAGAATTTCAGGCTTATATACCTCAATGACGTATCATCTTCATCACAGATTGATTTCAATACCTGATATTTTTTTAAAGGGCCAGGTAAACCAGAGATATTAAACTCTCCACCTGCATATCAGTGTAGCCCAAACCAGATTAAAATGTAACTGGGAAATATTTTTTAAAAATACAATGTAGTTGATATTGAGGGGTGATCTTTTAAAAGTTAATGAATGAGGCCTGCAGGAATCCCATTTCCATTTGAATTTGACACCACTGATGTGAAACCACATTTTCCATCTACCTACCTGTTACTACTCATCAATCTTCAGAATGCTTTTCTACTGAAAAAAAACTGAACAGACAAAATAAAATTAAAACTATATTTACATAAACTCATAATAATGCTTGTATGGAGCTGATGAATCTTGGACAATACTACCAAAATGTTTTTAATTCAGCTTTCTTTCTTCTAAATTGCATGTTAGTCTATTATCATGTTTCAATAAGTCTCATGTACATTATTCCCACTCTCAGACTAGAACCAATTCCCCTTGAATTGATTCTCTCTCATACACACCTACCTTAAGCTCCTGAATATCCAAATACTATTTTTGCACAGATTTATAGGATGGATGTTGCCATGATAAAACTGTATTTCACATCTTTTAAGAAGGCAAAGACTGGAAAAGGGACTGCTTGAGAGAACAGGATACCACTGAACAGAAATAAATGTGGTTGAACTCATATGTCGTCAGACACTACTATATAGTAAGAACCTGATATAATTTAACACATTATTATTTAAGGCATGAATTGGTCCTGTTCTTTATTGCTGGTGTTTCAGTGTATACCCTTAGGGAAATTTAATCTAAGTTTTAGAAGTTTCACAGTGATCTCTCAGAATTTTAACAATACTGCCTACATTCTCTCCTGAAAGATGCAAACAGATCACTTTTCTTAGAAATCTCAAGATTTAGTATAACTAAATATAGGAAAAGGTTTACTAGGTGTTATGTTTAAGTATTTAGCATCAATATCTAGTGCTGGGTCCCCACATATTGCTTTGCCCTAAAAATATCCTTAAAATGTTCATTGAATCGAATTGCCACGTTTTGAAAACTGGGCAATAAATATGCTGTATCTGAATTAGTAACAGGCCACTGAGGTATAATTACAAGTTTTACTTCCAACATCAAATTCCAACTCAAGCTAATCCAAGCTTATAGAAATGAGGAGTGCAAACCAAGGAAATGCACCCAACTTCTTTATTACTGTTCTTATTGACAGAATTAAAGGCTGACTAAAGATTAGAGTTTTCAGTTATGGATCTTAGACTCCCTATTAAAGACTTTAAGATTCTCTGTTCTAGAGAACAGTGTATTAAGAGTCTACATTATGGATGATAAGAAACAGAGGGGATATGGATAAATGAAATTTGCAGGAAGTGTCAAACTTCAGTCAGTCTACCAGATCTTGGTTATTGACATCATAATGTGAATGGCTGATTGCTCAATTTTATTTCAATTCCCAACCTTTTAGGATCACCAAAATGGCCAAAAAGCAGATATCAGGAAGGAAAAGAAGAATAAAATTTGGACAATTAATTTTCAAACTAGATAATCTTCCATAATCTGACCAGAATACTCCTTCTTTTACTTGTTAATAAACTATTGTTCCTTACTTTTAATTAGAAAGTAAAAATTGCAGAAAATGATTTAAAACTTTCTTCACAAATATACAGGTACTGCATTAACCTATGTTTTATTTTTAATAAATTCATAATTCATTATTTCACATTATAAAAAGTAACCACACGCACATATGCATTCACAAATTAGGTCATCTTTATCATACATCAATATATTTAAAAAACAAATATTATCTGATATCAATATAGTTATATACTGATTGCATTTTGAAATAGAGAAGCTGACAATAGCTTCATACAATATATCTCAAGTATTGGCATTTTAAAATAGAACTATATATGCTCTGCAGGCAAATTTTGATGGAAATATTAGCATTAGTACAAATAAATGCTGTTGACATAGCTAAAGCATGATAGCTTGGAATAACAGCTAATTAAAAACTGGATTCATCATTTTAAAATTAAGTAATGAGAAAAAATACAATCTAAAATTTAAACAAAGTATTTATAAAAGAAATTGTCCCATGAAATAAAGAAAATCATTAACCAATTATTTGGAGGTATTTGCTCTAAAAATGACTGGAAACCTTTAAGAATTTTCATTGCCAAATTTGAATTTGGGGGGTGTCCAGGTACAAATTTATGTCAGCACAACCTTAGGCCTGTCCAACTTGCAGGAAATTGTACATGCTTCAGTATTTCTTTTCCAATGAACTTGAAGATTCTTTATGAATATACTATTAATTTCCCAAACAGATAATACAGCCAGGACAATTTCAGCTGATTATGACTTCCATAGTAATTTGCTAAAATGCTAAAACTGTAATTGAGAACAATTAATAGATGACACTGGTATTCTGCACTACAAAGGCATAATTGTCTCTCTTGCGGCAGTAGTTAAAGCACATACCTAAAGTTGCATTTCAACATTTCACTATAACATTAGAATTCTGCAACCAATACATTATTTATAGAAATATATACTATACAACCCAGGGAATCTAATTTCAAATATGGAAGGCTTAACAACATCAGATGCAATGAAGTCTCTCCAATTCATTCATAAAAAGTCCCAGCGGTCACTCCTGCTTCAGCTGAGCAATCCCATTACCTCCAGTTGTCTTTGGTTTTCTTCCTTGCCTATCAGGTGATCTAAGGATTTGATTTTCTAGATTTTCTTTGGGGAGAAAAAAGAAAAAGATTTTAAAAGCTAAGAAAAGGAAGAAAAAAAGGAAAAAGGGGGAAGAGAGAAAAAAGGAAACATGTAAATTCTTACTGCTTTATATAAAAGCAATCTATTCAGAAATATGTTTGCAAATTGAATAACCCCATGTCAGCACTCCTGATATTAACAATAACAACTGCATTCTACAAAACATTTGGTGTAGGAGGAGTTACTTAATCAGCAATCTTGCCCAATAAATTGGGAATGCAATTCAATTTATAAACTGGCATGTATCTTAAAGTCATTTGCTTAGGTCTAAAAGATAAAGTTCTGAAAAATGAAAAATATTCTGACTTTTCTGACTGATGACCACAGATATCAACTCCATCTTGGTAATATTAGGAAGTAAAAGAACAATTGGTGAATGTTTTACAGCACAACAAAAATTGTGGTGTGACTAAAGTTTTTAGAACCAATTTCCTGTGTCTAGGAACAAAATTCTATCAGCAATCTCAGGACTGTTCAATTATAGGAAATTATATATTCTTCAGTATTTCTTTTCTAAATACCTCAAAATCCCTTCATTTCTCACTGGGTGAGATCACTAGGTGTTTGTTTTGTTTTGGCTTTGACTGCCTCAATAGCAAATAGCTATTGTTGCTGTTTTGGCCAGAAAACCTAAGGGTCTTTCTCTCCCATACTGATTGCTTTTTCTAAAAACTAGGTCAAATAGGCCATTTTTTGCCATTTTTTTATCTAGCCTTAATCTCTGAATGGGTGATGCTTCAGTCAAAGTGAGCCCTGTTGAAGACCTTAGCTTAAAAAGGCCAAGGTCTCTTATTGTGCCCAGAGCCACCTCCAGTCATCTTGACCTAGATCTGGGCGCTGGATCCAGATGGCTCTTGGAGGGGCAAATGAGGCAGGTGATCTTGCACAGCCCTTCCTCACTGAAATCCAATTCTCTCGTGTATTATAGACTCCCTGATGTCATGGTCAACTTTGAAAACAAAGGACAAACAACAACAACAACAACAACTACTACTACTACTACTACTACTACTACTACTACTACTACTACTACTACCACCACTACTACTACTATTTACTACTACTACTACTACTACTACTACTACTACTGCAATAACAACCTCAACAGGAGGGATTAGGTTCCTTTTGAATATAGTATAAGGCTGAATTTCAGAACACACTTTAAAAAAAAACTAGGGCAAAGAAGAGATTTACTACAGCATACCATTTACAGAGCCGGAAAGGACCTTGGAGGTCTAGAACAACAAGACTTCAATTATTAATGTGTTCTTTAATAGTCCTAACAATGATGATAAAAGCTTTGCTTTTAAAATATCCAGTGATAAGGAATTCACGACCTCCTAGGCCAGCCCATTTCAATGTTGAATTGCTCTAGGTTTTTGGAAAATTTTCTCTATATAGGAAATACATATATTCGTATATATAAACTGAAATATATCTTCCTATGACTTTCATTTCTTGGCCCCAGTTCTCCCTTTGAGGATCAAAGATATTAAGTTTAAATAATTTATCAACACGACAGCCTTTCAGAAATGTTGCAAAAGAATTTTGGCTTCACTAATCTTTCTTTTCCTCATTTTCTATAACTGACCATCATGTGATATGGCATTGAATACTCTCAGCATTCTTATCACCCACCTGGATAAGCTTTGTTAGTGCCTCTTTTAAAATATGGTAGGTAGCTAGATCTGAAAATAATAACTCATATGCAATTTGACAAGGTAAAAGTACAATGGGACTACTACTTTACAAGAATGTACTTGTGACATAAGTATACACTAATGAGAAAGATTCAATTGGAAATGATGCAATTTTTTTCAAGGTATTTGTGTACAAGTCTCTCCAGGAACATGTCATTCCTGTTTCTGCTGAGTAATCAGCATAATGAGATTAGAGAGTTCTCCTTCAGTTCATTCAAAGAGAAAATTCTGAAATTGCTCTTGGAAAAAAAAAATTTTTTTTTGATGCCCATTCCTCAAAGAGGCAGCATGGTATAATGTGATGACAATTAGAATGAGAGTAAAAAGAAGTTTTAATCCTATCTCTACTACTAATTAGTTGTGTGGCCTTGAATAATTCACTAGCCCCCCACCTCCATCCCAGTTTTCTTTTCATTAAAATCAACTGGATAATCTTTCAGCTTCCTTCTTACTCTAAAGATTTTGTTGTCTGATTTTATATGCTTTTTGAACAGGAGTGAAAGTAACCTGTTGGTGTAAAAATAGTCTCTAAAAGGACAAAAGGACAGTTAGACATAGAAACTTTGAAAAGAACAAACTACCATTTTTGCTGAAGATTTCAGCTGTCTTCTCTCCTTGTACATGAGATTTAAAACTGATGAATCAAACAATATGAGATAGAAAGAATAAACTATCTTCTGGCAGTATTAAACATATTGTTGAATAGGAGAATTCCCAAGGAAATCTTTGCTCTTAATTCCCCCAAGTTTTATATAAAAGTTATGGTGTTCTTTTCCTTTAAGAAAATTATGAAAGGTCTATAAACCCTATGACAAACTCAATTTTGTTCCTCTCTCTGTCAAGAGAATCAAGGGCTGTTATAGTTTGAAATTATTTCGGAGAATGCCTAATTCTGTGGCCCAGAGAACGAAAGTGATTGAAAGAAACTTTTAACCTAACCATTATTTTTGAGATGTGTTCTATTTCTTTAATTGTTGTAGGTTCCTGCTCTCTATTTGAATTGGATATACATGATCAGGATTAGAAACTAGATCTCTAACCAGTTCATGGTTCTGGTACCACACTAGCCTCATGGATTTAAACAGATTCTTTAATGATAAAAATCCCTATTTCTAACATGCAGATTTAGCAATGAATAGAGTGCTAAAGTTATATATAAAGGTATCTATATCCTTAAATAGCATAACAGCTTTTTTTTTAATTCAAAATTATTATTGATATGATTTTAGGGCTGGTAGAAATCGTTAATAATATTAGTTAGGGAGGCATATTACCTTTTTTATTCTTATACATTTAGGTTCTTTTTTTGAGCTATAATAAAATTCATTCATTTTTTGATACATGGTATGGCTAATAAGAAGTTCCCAAAGAGAGCTAGAGAGAAAGGGAGAGGAAGAGATGAGGGGGTAGGAAAAAATATTGGGGAAGAGAGAAAGAGGGGAGGGAAAAGAAGGAGAGAGATAAAGGGAGATGGGAAGAGAAATGGGAGAGAAGTGTTCTAGAGTGAGATGGGGAAAAGGAGAGGAAGAGGAAAAAGGAGAGATGTAGCCTTTTCTCTAACTTCAAATGAGCCTGTGGAAAGAATTCATGATAGATTCTCTGAAAGTTGTTCATAGAACATTTTGAAAATTTAATATGAAAATATGAAAACGAAAGTAATTCTAAAATATAATTTGATATAATGATAAATACAAAAATTTTTTAGGGATTTTGGTTGAACCACTTGGATAATTGATATTCTGCATTAAAGTTACTCTGATGTTGTGAAAACTCTAATCAGCCTTTCCATTTGGATGCTGTTACAAAAGTTCTGTTAGAAGGATTTAGAACAAACAATTTAAGACTGAAGTATGAATGAAAATGGGCAAAGAAAAGGGTCTCTAAGAAAAAGAAGAACATCCGATTCTCTCTAATTCTGATTTGGAAAAATGAATTTTACAACAATAACAGGATTGTTTCTCAAACAGCTTAAATGATTTCAATTTGATGACTTTTAGAGAATGATGCTGTCTTCATGTTTCAGACAGAAATATAGGCAGCAAAGTCAGCCAACTTACTGGAACTACAAAAAATAGCAATTGTAATTTCATAAGTACATCTTCTTAAAGACAAAATTGCAGGACTGATTACAATCATAAAAATATTTCTGACTGTAAAATTTAATTGTGAGTAAATCAGATGAAATAAATCACAATGAGGAAACTTTACCTAATATCCTATACTTAGATGACTAGTTGGATCAATGGGGAAAAAGACAAATACTGGCTTAATTTTGTGCTATGGAAACCAATTATAATGGCTTCTGTAGATTCACTAACATTACAATGTTCTTGTCATATGTTATTTAGCACATCTAAAATTTCTCCCCTTAAAATGTATTGTGTTTTCATGAATCAGACATTTATTTTTAAGAGAACTTGGAAGGTGTACTAATAAAAAAAGAGAGAGAGAGACAATTTTAACTCTGCAGTACCATTCAACAACTGATCACTTACAAGGTAGCCTTTCGAGGCTGAGCATCTTTACTTCCATTGTTCTTTTGATCAACTGAGTTACTCATATTACGGGAGGTACTTGGTAAGGAGGTATTAGAAGAATAAGGAGATATATTACCACTGGAATTACGAGTCCGGAATGAATCATCTGAAAGATATGCACATGTAGATAAATGAAAGATTTATATTTAAGCATAAAATGCCATGAATTTTAGTTAAAATTTCAGGTCTATAGTTAGGTATATCCTGTAATTAAGACAACTTATTAAAATGAATTCTCTTTGAAAAGAAATATATATATATATACACACATTGATTTCATATATATGTATATAGAATCACTTATACATACGTAGTTGTACATAGAAAAATAATTATAGGAAATTACTATGTAAAATAGATTTACTCTGAAACCATTCTCACTCTCTTCTACATACCTTCTTAAGAAAGGATCTCATCTCACTTTCCTGAGAAAATGATAGTTACTCACTTTGAGATCACTCTTTTCCTTTACTTTGAACCTTAAAACCCTATAATATGATCCACAATTTTCCTATTCTCCTTGATTTCTTTATCTAGTAAAGAGAAGGCCCTTCCTCATACCAAGGCCAACTTCATATATAACCTAAATACTTATCCTTAATGTCTTCTCTGGTAGGTTCTCCCCACAATCATTCTGAATCCTCATCTTTGATCTCTCCCTATCTTCTGGTTCATTTTCTGCTACCTAGAAATATGTTAAACTCTGGTCCTATTGCTCTTTTCCCCTTTACAGATGAATTCCTAGAAAAAACTATGTACCTTTGTGGGCATCACTTTCTCTTTAGTCATTTCTCAACCCCTTGCAAAATGGCTTTTGAACTCATCATCAATTGACACTGCTCTCTCCGAAGCTACCAAATAAATGGCCTTTATTCTTTTTTCTTATGTTTTCTTCAGCTTTTGATGCTGCTGACCACTCCACTTCCGATTCCTAGATAATTATTTTAGGTTTTTTTATTGCACTGTTCTCTCATCTTCTTGCCTGTCCTCAGTCTTCTTGGCTAGATCATCTCCTGTATCTTGCCCCTACCTGTTGATATACTCTCCTCTGGAATCTTTTCCTTTCTCTACATTTTCTCTCCTCTAGGGAACTCATTACCTCCCATGAGTTCAATTATTATCCCTATGCAGATGATTTCTGGATGTATTTATCACTTCACCTCTTTGCTGAGGTCCAGTTTCATATCACCAGTTACTTAACAAATACTTGAAAACAAAATGTTTGACAGTTCAAACTCAACATGTTCAAAACAGAACACATTTATCTTCAGAAACATTCTTGTTCTAAACTTTCCTAATTCTAACAAGGCTATACTATCCTTTCAGTTGACAGAATTAATTCACAACCTCAGTCATTCATCTTCACTTTTCCTCGCTATATGTATCCAATTAGCTAATCTTTTTGATTCACCTTCACAACATCTCTCCCATTTATTCTATTCTCTCCCCTCTCAGAGCCATTGCACTAGACCAGGACCCTAGCAGCTATCCCCTGGACTATTACAATAGCTTCCTAATAAGTCTTAGTGCTTCACAACTCTCCTCTCTCCAACTCCACATATCTGTCACAGAGCACAGGTCATGCTTTTGCTCAGTAAATTCCAGTAATTCCCCCTAAAATCAGGTTCAAATTCCTTCTTGGCATTTGGAGCTAAGGTGGATTGATGGGGCTTTAACTTACCTTTCCAGGCTTATTACAGATTGCTTCTACTTATACACTACAATCAAATGAAATTGACCTTCTGGCTCTTCCACTCATATGAAATACCATTTTACTATAATCTCTATGTCTTTATAGTTGCTCTCCCATGCCTGGAATGCAGAAGTTTCTCTTCTTAATCTCTCAGAATTCCTTGTTTCCTTTGAAAGCTCAATTCACACGCCATTTCCTACACAAAATCATTCTAGTATCCTCCACTGACCTCCAAATTATTCTGAACAGGCTTTGTCTCCCTGAACACCAAAGGCAATGCCATTTTTGTCTTTATATTCCCCTCACCTGGCATGGTGCTGAGAACATTATAAACCTTCAATAATTTTTTTTAATTCAGTCAGTCAGTAAGCATTTATTAAAGTTCTAATATGTATTTGGAATTGTGCTAAATTCTGGGGATACAATGAAAGGCACAATATAGACCCTGCTCTCAAGGAGAGTTTAAAAACAAAAAAGTCCCTTTCTTTCTATTCAAAAATATTTGATTCTTAGAAACATAATTCTTTGCCATCTCATTTTCCTTTGTAATCTTCAATTTTTTAAGGTCTATAAAAACCACCTTTTAGGGGAATTGATATAAATATTTTGACCAAAATAATATTTCTGAAGTTCTGGCCATCTCATTTTCCTTCTTAATCTTCAACTCATTTTTAAAAGTTTTTTTATACAAATCACCTTATGGAGAAAGTGATATAAATATTTTGACCAATATAGTATTTTTAAATGAACCAGTAGAATCATAGGATTAGTTGGTTCATTCCTCCCACCATGCCAGAATATACTAATGTTCACTGATACTAGACTTCAAAGAGTATGTTTACATTCTTTTCTGAATCTTGAAGGCCAAGTATATAGTGGCAAAGTAAATTAGAGAACTGAAAAAGGTAATTTAGGTGATCATCAAATATTACTTATTTCATATATCAGTATATTTTGGAACAAATAATTTCTTGTCTATCACAAAAAAAATGGGTGCAGAAAAATCTGTGAAGGGGCTGATTGAATGCTCCTGACAATTTGCTGAACCCTATCGCTATTCAAAATTGTCTCTAATTTGGACTATGCCATGCAAATCCACAATGGAAATACATCTACTGCCTAGCAAAGGCATCAAAGGCATTTAAGTTCCAAAAACTCAAGTTAAAGGCAGCTTGACTTTTATATTACTGAGTCCCTGGATATTTTAGTTGGTTTTTAATGCCTCTTACACTTGAGCTGTGTGAATGCGGGTATATACTATCTGTGAATTTATAGAGGACATCATAAAAAGTATAGAAAAGAGAAATATTCAATATATAACCCAAATTATAGAAACAAAAATAGGCGATGGAGCCTTTTAATTCTTTTTCAATTGTTTTTAAAGAATTTTTAAGTAGATTCATTATTGCTGACAATGAAAAGAGGAAGCATATTTAATTATTGTCAAAAATCTCTACCAATGCTTACAATGTAGAAAGTTAAATGGATATCTTTAGCAACTGTCAATTTTAATGCCACATTTTCTTTTGCCAAAGATTCATCATATAAATTCTATTATGACTTTATAAAGTCTAATATAAATACAGAATAATCATTTATTAATCTCTGGAAGACATCTGTGTCTAAACTTGCTTTCAAAGACACATCCTGAGTCTTTCATCCTGACATTTTGTCTTTTCTCTCTTCAAATTATTGTGTAGTTGACTTATGGCACTGTAAAAATCAAACAATGTATTCAAGTGTCCTTTCACCCATTTAAAAAAGTTTTTATTTCCATAGGGTTTTAAGAGAAAATTCTGTACCTAGAAGTGAAGAAATGTTTAACTACTAGATTAAGTTCAAGAATATGTTATATTTTTATTAAACAAGAAATAGCACAGTTGATACTTACCAGTATATGAAAGCACAGAAGGCTTTCCAATCCCTGAGACAGAAGCATATCCTGTTGTAGAATTTTTACTGAAAAAGAAAATAAATTTTGTGGAACATTTAAAGTGGAAGAACACTCAGGAATATTTGATTTGATATCGATTCAAATATTTAATATTCAAATCAAATGTTTCAACAAATAAATATCTGAGGATCTTTAAAAAACCATTCCCAAGAAAATTACTTTTTACTATAAACATCTGAATTCTACTTTGAATGTAAACTTGTGCCTTTAAAGAACTTTAATGGAAATTTTAGTTTCTGTGTAGTGCTGAGGCATTTAAAGACAGGTAAGTATTTCTATAATCATTTTCATTTCTTCAGATTAAGTCCCTTTTATCAGTTACATGTCTAGATCAATGAAGCTCCTTCCATTCAAATAAAAGTTACATAATGACTCCTGTATATGTTGTTACACAGTTTTAAGATGCTTCCTCTGTGCTCTGGGACTTCTGGATCTTGGGCAGTAGTCTCACAAAACTGATGTACTGAATAGCTTTTTAAAGTGATAGTCTTATAAGAATGTATACTTACTCACTTCCATAAGGGCCAAGTTAGGAATCATCTCTTTCAAGGAGCCTTCTCTGACTACCACTAGATAAAGGGTGATCTCGTCTTGCCTCAAACTTTTCATAACACTTTTTCTGGACATCTCCTTTGTACTCACTTTCCTTAAACTATTCTATATCAAATTATTTATATCATAGCTATGTATGGACATTGTAAAGAGGTAAGTTTTGATTTAACATAAGGAAAAACTATTCAAAAATAGAATGAATGGCCTCTGGAGACAATGGGTTCAACCTCAGTAGAGCAAGTACAGCATGGATGATCCCTTGTCAACATATATTGTAAAGGGTTATTATTTAAAGAGAGATTGGACTAGATTACCTTTGCAGTCCCCTCCAGCTCAGAAATCTTTTGATTAATATGTGTAGGTGTCTTCCCCCATTGAGCAGTAAGTTTTTTTTTTTTAACTTCAGGATCATATCTTATGTATTTTTTTTTTTTTACAAAGCCTTACATATAAATGATAATTTTGAATTAAATACAAAGGAAATAGGGTAGCTAGGTGGCACAGTGAATAGCATGTCAGTCCTGCAGTCAAGAAGATTCATCTTTCTGAGTTCAAATCTGGGCTCAGATGCTAACTGTGTGGGCAAATTTTTGCCTCAAGTTTCCTCATCTGTATAATGAGTTGGTGAAGGAAATGGCAAGCCACTCCAGTACATTAACCAAGAAAATTCCAAATAGGGTCAACTAAAAAAGATTCAACAAAAACAACAAAAGAACTTGTGACCAATTCTGTAATAGTTTTCTTGGGAATCTAAATAAAAATAATGAATTAGGGCAAGAGAATAAAATTTATAATCACTGCTTACAAGTAAAGGACTAGAACTTAAGACATACCCAGTACACTTTTCTAAATTGCCATATTTAGGATGAAGAGCTTGACTACTGAAGGATTGGCTTCTTACCAATTTGGATTTTTTAATTTCTTTGCCTAGAGAAAATAAGTAAAAATAAAAATTTTAAACTGTGCTTTTTAAAATTTTCACTTACCAAAAACAGACCTATTTAAGTTGTTATATCAGACAAAACTAACTGAAAAACAGTCTAATAAGGTATTTCGATTATACACTACATTAAAAACATAAAAACTAATAAGATGTAAAAGTTATATCCTCTATACATTCTATAAGTGCCAACTCTTTCCCCACAATTAATGTATATAAAAAGAGCAAAATAACATAAAAGAAAGTTGTTCCTTACTTGTAGAGGGGGTGCATGAAGATGATCCAGCAACACTCATAGGAATGGTTTTCGGAAGAACAGCTGTTGTTTTATTGTCTCTACCTAAAATTTTGTGTTAAAAGTGCTGTCATTATTTTTATCACTCAGTTCTTACCAAGCTCCATACATATATAACATTAGGAAATGAGATTCTAAAATCTGTTTTTTTTTCCACATATCACCTAAATTTTAGTACTTTTTCCATATATCCTTGCTTCATGTACTTTAGACTGGTATTCATCACTCAGTGCTCAATCCCTCCTAGTTCTCCTAATATCTGACTGTTCCTTCTCTGTCTTCTTTGCTAGATATTTATCCAGGCCAGGCCCTCTCATCACAGATATTCTTTGGGTTCTGTCTAGGCCTTTTTCTTTCTCTGTATTATAGCAACACCCAAGAATTAATTACCTTGTTTATGTTGATGATTCTCAAATCTCCCTAAATCTCTCTGCTAAACTCCAATCTTGTATCTCCAACTGCCTTTCAGACATTTTGAACTGGATGTTCAATAGACATCATAAACTTAATAAAATCCAAAACAACTCATTATCTTTCTCTCCCTCTAGAGATTCTTCCAAGCCAAACATTTTCTATCACTGTAAAGGGAAACATGATTCTCCCAGTCACACACAGTCTCACAAACTAAATTATCATCTTGGATTCTTCACTATCTTTCAGCCCATATATCCAAGCAATTGTTAAGGCCTGTCAATTTCACTTTAAAAAATATTAAATATACTCCTTTTCCCTCTCTACATAATGCAACCTACCTAGTATGGACTTTCATGACCTCTTATTTGGACTACTGTAATAGCTTGCTGATGGATCTGCCTACCTCATTACTACCACCAAAGTAATAAAGTGATTTTCCAACAGTTCAGGTCTAACTATGTCACTTCACTCCCAATACATTTTAGTGGCTCCCAATTTCTCCAGCATCATACAAAATGCTGTCTGGCATTCAAAGCCCCTCATAATCTAGACTTTCTCTACCTTTCCAGTCTTCTTTCACCTTATAAACAGCCCTCCAAGTATATTCAATCCAGGGACTTGGCCTTTTAGCTGTTCAGGAGAATAAAACACTCCACCTCTTGGCTCCAGACATTTTCTCTGGTCTTCCTCTAGGCCTGGAATGCTCTCCTTTCTTTACTCTGCCTACAGACTTTAATTTTCCTGACTTTAAGTTTCAACTAAAATCTCATCCTCTATAGGAAATCCCAATTCCTCTTAATTTTGGTGCCTTCCTATTTATCTTGTATCTAGCTTGCCTGTACATAATTGTTTGTGATCTACCCAATAAGACTTGAAGTCAAGAGTCCCTTGACTTCAGGGGTTGTTTTTTGCTTTTCTCTGAATCATCAATGCTCAGTACAGTTCCTGACACAGTTAAGCTCTCAATAAATGTTTAATGAGTGATAGACTGAGTCGAACTTTCTTAGTGTTATCAACAACAAAAGAGTTTTTATCACCCTCAATCTTTTCTTCAAAGAGAACTAAAATAATATATTTTATTAATAGTATTAATTTGTATTTTTACATTCTGAAACACTATCATGCAAATTATTAAAGGACAAAAAGAAGTAATAGTTCCTATAGTCCATATCAAGATAAAAATTTGAGTATTATTTTTTATAATTCAATCATTAAACAATGAAGGTAAGGACTTACGTTTCTTTTCAAAGATTTTATCACTACTAGGTCTTCCCTCATTCTGCTGCTTCTCTTTTTCTAATTGCTCCTGTGAATCATAAGGCAATACAGTTTAAGAAAATCTTAAAATTTCTGTAATGAAAGTGATCTTAAGCTTCAGAAATGACATTTAATTTCCTACAAATGGAAATGCTTATTAGAAGCATAAAACACGTTTTCAAACCATATTCAATGATGCCACAAGATTTTTTGAGTCCTTTTTGATTTTTCATAGAAGATGTACCAAAAACAATAAATCAATATTTTTTGAAAAGTATTATTGGAGAGAGGAGATGAATAAAATATATTATAGAGGTCAAGTCAAGAATACCTTGCAACTACTATTAAGCCTTAAGGCAGTGGTCCTCAAAGTGTAGTCCAAAGAATTGTTGGGGTATCTGAAACCCTTTCAGAGGGTCTACAAATTCAAAATTATTTTTTATTTCTAATATAGTAAATAGCTACAAATATAACCCATGTGAACAAAAACTCTTTGAACAAACCCTTGATAGTTTTTTAACAACATGAAGATACAGAGAACAAAAGTTTGAGAACCACTGCCTTAAGGGATGAAGTAAAGGGAAGAATCCAGAATGATTTTGAAGTCCTGAAATTTTGTGAATGGAAGGACAGAAACAAGGAAAATTCTAAATTTAATGTTAAAATCTATTTTAAAGGGGAAAAGAAGCAAATACTAAAAGATAATGATAATAGGATAATGCTGAGGTTTTTACACAAATCATCTTTGAAGAAAAATCATGGTTCATTTTTGGATGGATAGGTAAAATTAAAAATGACTTAAAAACACATAAGAGCTACAGAATGCTATGATAATTCACAGGAAGGAGAAACTGCTTTTGTCCAGGGATAAGGCTACAAGAGAGAAGTGACATTTAAAGTGGGATCTGCAGAGCATGATTTTACTTAAAAGTTCTGAGAAGGAAGGTAACAAGCATGAGCAAAGACAAGGAGACAGGAGAATAACAGATTCTACTTAGGAAAACAGTGACTAGAATACAGGTACTGGGAGGGAAAGCAGGAGGAGTTGATGTCAGAAAGAATAATTGGAACAAGACTATGGAGGCCATTTGGTAACAGTCTAAAAAAAAAAAGTGGTTTTATTTGGTAGGAAATGGACCATGATTGAAGGTTTTTGAGCATAGCAGTTATTGCAATCAACTTCATGTACATGCTAAAAGAAGTTCAAGGTAACAGCAGGGTATAAGATAAATGGATTACTTCAGGTGAGGCAGTCACATCCTCAAAGGAAATTGTGCTGTGGTTTTGGATAGAAATGATTTTGTTTTCTTCCACGTTAGCTAACAACATTATAGAGAGGACATTAAGACCAGAGGGGTGTTATGGTTTTTGTCTAGAAATCTCCTCAATATCACAGAAAAGACCAAATACAAACAGAAATTCCTTAAAGTAGTAATTCCCCAAAGCTTTTGTCTTCTTTCCTTCCACCAAATTCAATGAAAACAATCAGAGAAAGATAGATATCTTTCTAATTTATGAAAGGCTTTAATAAGAAGCATTAGATCATTTTAATTTTTTAAGAAAAAAATAGGTGGAATTATTATTATTTATTTAGTACTAAATAATTGTGATCTGTAGACAAATAACAAAACCAAACCAAACCTACCATTTCCAAAAGAAGGAGCTCTTCTCTTTCTTTCTCTTGATCCAATAAATCTTTTTCATAAAATCTTTTTTGAAACTGAAATTTAAAATGAAATTATAAAACATTAATAATGAGTTTACCAAAAAATTTAAATATTGCTTTCAAAATGAATTGTCTACTTACAGCATCCATAGACATTTCCATTCTGTCCAACTCTAATACAGTCTAAAAAAAAGTTAAAATTTTGATTACTATTTTTTATTCCAAAATAGTAATTCAAATCAATCAACTATTTCTTAAAAATATACAAGGAGGAAAACTTGAAGAAAAAAATCTGTATTATGGTAAACTGGAACAGAAGACCTTTAACAAGTCCCTCCAATTCTAAGCTTGAAAATTCTATGAAATCAGCACAGCATATATTTTAACATACTGTTGACCTACAGAAGAAAAATACAATGTAAATATGCTGTAAATATAATGATAATGGTGATAGCTAGCATTTCAATGTTGCTTTAAAGTTTCCAAAGCACTTTGCATATGTTACCTCATATTCTGCAAGATAGCTGCTCTTATTATCATCATTTTTCAAATGAAGAAACTGAAGCTGGAAGAAGTTAAGTGACCTGCTCAGGGTTATATAGCTAATAAACGTATGAAATAGGACTTGAACTCAGATCTTCTTGTCACTATGTCCAGCACTCTTATCCACTGTACCACCCCTAGCTACCTCAACTAACTCATACATATACTTTATATTTTCCATAATATCTTGTGCCTATTCTTAAAAATTTTTTTTATTATAGCTTTTTATTTACAAGTTATATGCATGGGTAATTTTACAGCATTGACAATTGCCAAACCTTTCGTTCCAATTTTTCCCCTCCTTGCCCCCAATCCTCTCCCCCAGATGGCAGGTTGACCAATACATGTTAAATGTTAAAATATAAATTAAATATATTGTAAGTATACACATCCAAACAGTTATGTTGCTGTACAAAAAGAATCGGACTTTGAAATGTTTGTACCTATTCTTTATGCCTATTCTTTACTTATTTTATTCCTTATAAGTAGATTCAGTTTAACTGATTCTATTAATTCTTAACCAAAACAATCTGAATTTTAATTAACCAACATATAAAAGATTAATCTTTCATCTTATGGCAATAGATAACTAAGCCAAGCTATATTGTATTCTTTTATTGAAAATATTTTTTTTTCTGATCTATTTTAACATTATAAGCTTATAACAAGCTAATGAGGATGCTAGGAGTAGTAGATTTGACCAATTTTGAGGCTTCAGTCTAGAAAATTTCTTTTTACTATGTCAGAATATACTAGACCAAAACAAAACATAACAAATACCACATTATGAAAGACCAATAGTTTAGCTAGGACAGAATTCTGCCTTTGACAGTCAGTTTATATACATATATTATTAAACGCTTACTATAATATGTCAGGGATTTTGTTAAGCATTGTACACATAAACAAAGACAAAAACTGGGTCTCTACCTTCCACAAAATCACATTACAAAGGTTAGGATAACATGTATATAACTAGGTAAATACAAGATATACAGAGTAGATAGAAACTAATCTCAAATAAAAAAGTTCTAGCATCTGCAGAGATTAATAATGACCTCCTGAAGTTTTGAAGGAATCCAAGGAAATTAAAAGTGGAGGTGAGGAGGCAAATTCTTCCAGGCCTGGGTGACATACTGAAATGGAGTCTTGTGTTTGAGAAACGGCAAATGGGCTAGAGGAACCAGACTGCAGAGTGCTGCAAAGAGTATTAGAAGACTTCTAGAAAAGTAGGAAAGAATATAAAGAACTTTAAATGCCAAAGGACTTTAATAAGGAACATAAAGATAGAAGGAAGCTCATTGGATTAAGCAAGAAAGAGAGCGCTATTCAATGGAGTGGTAGAAATAGGAACCTTTAAGAATTTGAAGGATGAGGGGTGGTGAGAAGGAAAAAGCAGAGAATATAGATTATCTTGTAAAGAGTTGAGAGAGTTCAAGTTGGATGACTTCAAAGCTTTTATGAGTACATAAAGAATAGAGAAATATTTTGTACTTGTTTGAGGAACATAACAGGAATAACAAAGTCCTATTCCATATAGAGTAGGCTAGTTTTCTTTTAAAATATATTAAAACTATCCTTGAGACTTTACTGGCCCAGAGGATGAAGGCTTGTGAGTAAAAATTATATTTCTATGGAAATATAGAAAAAAAAATTCTGTAACAATTTACATGGATTGTTTTATCTCAAGGATTTTAGAGTCTCCAAATCTATTTAGACAAGTTTTAGAACAACTGTTAGAGATAGTCTCAGTTCTAAAAGGAATAACTTTACTGCAATATGTGAATGATCTGTTGATATCAGGAGAAAAGAAAAATAAAGTAATAGAAGTAACAAATGCTCTATTAAATTTCTTAGGGAAAAAAAGGTTTTATTACAGTATGACAAGGGAGTCAAGCACTTAGGATATCTCATTTCAGAGGGGAAGAGGAAAACAAATGCTTAAAAGAATTAAGGGAATTGTGGAAGTATCCTTCCCCAAAATTAAGAAGGCATTAACAAGTATTAAAATATGAGGTTGTATTCAAATACCCAGGCTAGAGAAAATATAGAACAGCCAAAATAATGTAAATTTAAGAGTGTTTATTGTTGTCCATTGACTGAGCCCACAGGACAAGATGTGGGGAGTCAACACTGAGCAGTTTCAGGGACACATATTTATAGGAAAAAACCACAAGAATGTTCCAAAACATTTATCACACTCAAAATTCCATTCTCCGGCAGGTGGCAAAAGTTAACAAGGAGACATTATTTCTTTAAACTTTATGCTTATCAAGTTGTCAAGGTCTTTGGTGATAGATAAGGTCTAAGGCGGCACATCTGGGAGCCAAGTGTTCCCACAATTGGAAACAGAAAATACCACCTGCGTTAGGGAGGGAAAAGCTGGTGACATTGTTCTGACTATAGATAGAGTTTAAACAAAGATACAGTTTCAGGAGTGCAGGACAGAGGTTAGTGTCTCTCCATTTCAGTATTAACAGGGAAAAAAATGATTTAATATCAGTGACTGAATTCTGTATCAATCCTGCCTCTTTACTTTAAAATAAAGTAAATTTTAGTTTGATAGAGGAATAAAAAACAGAAAAGGAAAGAAATTAACATAAGGGAATTGGTAAAATAGGTGCTGGATAGCTTATTGTTACCAAACAAGATTGCCATAGTACATGTGAGGGGACGCTAGGGAGAAGAGGTATTTGAGGTGAAGGAAAACATATTAGCAGATGAGAAGGTTAAGGAGGCAGCCTTGTTCAGGGAACCCACAAGAATGCATGACCCCTATATTTACGGAACCTTCAGGATGAGAAACATTAATATACTGGAACAGTCAGGAAGCTTATGAGGGACTGTTGCTATTGATGAAGAACTTAGTAGCTTCCTTCTCCCCGCTTCAAAAATGTTTATGACTAAAAAGTATGGAAGATACCCAGTTAAAATATGGATAAATATAATTGAGCTCCTGAAATCAACTGAAACTAGGTAAAACTGGGCAAAACTAGTTAAGACGTTAAAAAAAAAAAGCTGAAAATAGGACAAAGGTCAAAACTTAGCTAGAGTATGCATGCTTAATTGCTTCATAAATATTAATTTCTCCTCCTCAGAATAAGCTAAGGTTCATATTAATAGTCATACAATTTTTGTTGCAGGGGAGGGATATATTAATGGACGTATGTTGTAGGAAAATTGGGAAAGAATGTTAACCTCATCACCCCAGCCATGAGGGAGGAACTCTATGACTGGGAAAAGGGTCTAAAAGGCTATAGCCTGGATTCTCTAAAGTATATGAGCTTATTTGAATTTCATCCCTGCTTCCTGAAAGAACTAACAGCAGTCTAAGCTGCTTCACTTTACTTATCGTGAGGTTGTTTATATTCTGCACTCTCATTTGGGGTTCAGGATTTTGTTTTCTATAGACTTGAACCACTGATACATCTTCCTGGGTTCCTAAGTACACGATTTAGCATGAGAAGAATCAGGAGTTCTTTCCTCATGCTTCTAAGCTGAAGATCAATATGGCCAACATAGAAGAGGGAAGCTGTACTCAAGGGAGTCAATAGTATTTCTTCCTTAATATTATTTCCCTGTTATGACTAAAGCAGACCTCCTTTTAAAAAATGTTACGTCTCATTTGTGTCCTATTTCATTCCAATTCTAAACCTGAAGCAGCAGACCAGTCTGAAGGCCCCTACCTAACAAAGATAAAATGGGAAGTTGGTAGTAATTGTTTTGGAAATAATGAAATCAATCAATAAATACCTAATATGTGTGAGACACCATGCTAAGTGCTAGAGATACAAGGAAAGACCTTTACTCTCAAAGGGCTCTGGTCTAACTGGGGAGACAACAAAGAAACAAACTTATACAAAAACAAGCTAACAGGATAAATAACAGAGGGAAGGCACTATGATTAATGAGGATTGGGAAAAGATTCTTGTAGAATGGGGGATTGCAGCTACAAAAATAAAATTGATAGGCAGAGTGTTTGTGTGTCTGTGTCTGTGTGTGCACACACAGAGAGATAGAGAATGAGGAGTCCAAGATGCACCTTAGTTGTGAGCCTCAGTGACTGGAAGGTCAGTAGTGCCTTCAAAAGTAATAGGGAAGTTTGGAACAAGGGAAAGAGGGAAGATGATGATGAGTTCAGTTTTATAAGTGCTATGCTAAAATGAATATGGGACACTCAGTTTGAGATGTCTAATGGATAGCTGGAGATGCAAGACTAGAAGTCAGAAGAGAGATCATGGCTGGATAAGTAATTTGAGAATCATCAGTAGAGAGCTGGTAAATGAATCCATGAAAGATAATCAGATCACAAAGTGAATAATATATAGAGAGAAGAGATTAGACCTCAGGACAGAGCTCTGTGGGATACCTATGGTTAGCAGGAATTTCCTGAATGAAGAAGCATCAGAGGAATCTCAGGAGTGTTCAGACTGGTAGAAGTAGAACCAAGAGAGAGCAGTGTAATGAAAATCTCCAGAGAAAAGAATATGAAGAAGAAGGTGATTGACAGTGCTAAAGGCTGCAAGGGAGATCAAGAATCCTAAGAGAAATAAAACATTTATTGTGTTGTGGTTAAGGGTTTAGTTGAGTCCTCGGCACTTTCAAATTTTGAACCATTTGAAACATATTAAAGAAGAGTCATTACCATCTACTTTGTTGCAACACAATAAGGATCATGGGACTTTTCCAATGTGACTTGTAGCTGAAACCTTTCATATGCATTGTCTCCCCATTATCATGAGAGTCTTAGAGAACAATGTTCATCTTATTTATATCCTCAGTGTCTTGCACATAGTAAGCTTTCAAAAAATGATTTTTTTTATTCACTCATTCATATATTTTTGATAGATCCCCTAGCAGTGTTTGGTCACTCATAAGTAGGAACAGAGAAAGGTTAAAGGAGAAGTGAACCTGAGTTGAAGGTCAGAAGTAGGAAGTCAAGTGGGAGGTTGGGGAATGGGCAAAAAAAAGTTCATATTTAGGCATATATACTACTGCTTGAGAGTTTTATAGTTATTTTTTAAAGAATTTACATTTCAAAGAATTAAAATTATATGAATCAAAAATAAATCAAGTATGCTCAAGCCAAATGATATCAAAAAGGCCAAATTTTGAACTAAAGGAGAAAAGATATACTGAAAATCTTTTGTGAATAACTTGTAGTTTACTGGTTATCCTTATGAAAAGGTTCCCACAGTTTGGAGAATTCCATCAAGTATTCCAATACTTAAAGACTGTCAAAATTATTTAAAAGGCAAATTCCTTTATTACTGCAGTGAGGCAGAACAGTTTTTGCTGGCTCTAAATCTAAAGTCATTATCAGTCAATAAACCTAAAATAATATTTTATGCAAATGAATGATAAGAAACCAACTATATCTCTTTATATTCCAAATCAAATTCACAAAAATAGGTTTACTATGACTGTAAAAATATTAATTATATTCAAGTGATTCATGATTATTTAAAGTTTATATTAAATTATGCTCTACCTCATCTCCTTATCTTCCTGCTCCATGCCATTAAGAGAATTCTTTAGGAGTGATGCACACGCACACACACACACACACACACACACACACACACACACACACACATATGTTTGAAAGCAGGAAGTCATGTGGCACAATGGAACAGGCATTGAATTGGGAGTAAGGAGACCTGGATCTAGTTGCCTGCTTCTGTCAGTAAATGATATGTATACTTTGCCAATTCCTTTAACCATTTTTGGCTTCAATTTCTTTATTTGTAAAAGATAAGAGTGGCTTAGATCATTAAGGACCTTTTTAGCTTTAATGTTTTATGGAATAGATGCTAATTTCATGAACAAAGGCTTTTTGTTCACTTGAATTCAATAATGTTTTATTCTAAAGTCTTAGTCAGCTATGTCCACCCACTAGTGATTTTATATCAAGTTTATATCAGTTTATATCAAGAAATTTTAATTCTCTTAGATAAAGAGATGATGTAGGATGTTTTCTAATTCCTATTCTTAAAAAAAAGGATTTACATGAATTTTTTTTAATCCCAAGAGCCAGAGCAGTAAAGTAATGATCATAATCATTTCATCTTCTTGAGAGGTTTAGTGTCTTGGAGATAAAAAGCTGGCTTCAAGATCAGGAAGACTTGGGTCCAAATCCCTTTTCCCCCATACCCCAGTTGGGTGGGCCTGGGAAGTTACAAAACCTTTTCTATTTTCCGGGCAACTCTCAGGCCTGTTGTCATATCCCCAAGTTTACCAAAAGAATCATAAACACAATTTTGTGAAGATTATACTTACTCGTTTTACAATAGCCAGAACATCTTTATCTTTTTCTTGACAGAGGAGTTTTCTTACACACAATTCTAACTGCTGAAGTAAATGTTTGTCCGCAGGAATCTTGAGAGTAGATTTCACTTTGGGCAAAAGGTAGCAGAGTTTCATTCTATAGAAAAGAGGAATAACATTTAAACTCTGGTATATAGCCATTCCTGATTCTAATAAAAAATAACCATAAATTGGTGTGCTTAAAGAATTCTTATATGGATCTTAAACAAAATGAAGTTTTAAATTTCTCTGAGATCCTCTGTAATTCCTTTTGGCACATTGTCACTGAATGCAGTCAGATTGCCAACTTTTTCTAACAAAGATACAAAAAATGTCATAATGCTTTTGGAGTTGAAGTTTATGTTAACAAAACTTAAAAGAGATGCAAAATTCATATAAAGAGAGTGCTGTCAGATATGAAAGCCCCTTTATTCTTGGCAGCACATGCCAGGCCAAATCTTTCTTCAGGAATCTAAATGCCTAGTGGAGAACACTGGACATAGAGCCTGGAACAACTTTAAATGAACAAGCTTTTATTATATTAAAGAAAAGAAATAATGGGGTATATGAGTATGAAATTCCCTTCAAACAGTGCTCCCTGTTAATAAATATTAAGAACTGATACAATGGAGCAGCTAAGTAGCACTGGATATAAAACACTGGCTTTGGAGTCAAGAAGAACTGAATTCAAATTTGGCCTTAGACACATACTTACTAGTTACATGACTCTGGGAAAGTGATTTAAGCCTAATTTGCCTCCTTTCTTCCCCAAAATAGAAACAATACACTGATTTTAAAATGTTTATTTTTACCTTTATGTTTCTATTTTCAGACACATTCTATTTAAATCTCAATATTTTGTCAAAATCAGCAAATATTTATATATTTTACATTAATATGTCATGTGGCAAGGCAATTGAATATAAGAAAAGATGAGAAATTCACTTGTTTTGTACCACAAATGAGGTAGAAAAATTTGACAAAGTCAACCACTCAGGTTTGAAGCAGTTTCAGTAGAGAGACCACAACAGAATAGATGGTTAAAACTACATCAAAGTTAACCCTTTTCTGCTGCAACTCTGCTGAACCAAAGGAGAAAGGAAAAGCTACGCACCCATTTTTGATAAATTGCTACCTTTCTCTTGTTGGCCTGCAAATTTGGGGCAGTGTCAGAGGAATACATTTCCAAATCCTAATGATACCTATCAGTTAAGGCCAATAATGATTTCAGAATACAACAAACTCTTCCCTTAATACAGAAGAAGAGTTGTTCTTGAACCAACTTGAGAGTGCTTAGGAAATTGATTTGTTATACAATATTTCATTGGATTGGTGCCATACCTCACATTTGCTACTGGGTCATGTGTCAACTCAAGAGCAGGTAGAAAGAAATATTTACAGAAAAATGATTTGGAAAAGAGCTCGATAATAAATTCACAGGTGTCCAAAAACCGAAGTCTATACCAGTAGCTTTTTCCTTGACCCAATTCTGAAAAAAAGAAAAAATTGTGATAAATTCAATTTTCTATTTTTAATAATGTATCTCAAATGGAATCATGTGGGACAAAGAGGAAAGAAGTACAAATAAATTCATAGACAGTTTTAATCATACCTATGGATGGTCCAGTGAATAGAGTGCTAGATCTAGAGTCAGGAAGACCTGAGTTCAAATGCAGCTTTAGATACTTACAAGCTATGTAAGCTAGTCACATGTATAGCATGTGACCCTGGGAAATTCATTTAACCTGTTTACCTTAGTATTGCCATTTGTAAAATAAAGATAAAAATAGAACCTACCTCTAATGGTTATTATAAGGATAAAATCAGTTAACATTTTTAAATGCTTTATAAACCTTAAAGGATTTTATTAAATAATACCATTAAAATAGTATCACCTGTAGCTTACAACATTCTCTAAGGCAGCCAAAATAGATTAAAATATAATTGCTATAAAAATGTTTGTGGCAACTCTTTTTGTAGTAGCTAGAAACAGGAAATTGAATGGATGCCCATCAATTGGAGAATAGCTGGGTAAATTGTGGTATATGAATGTTATGGAATATTATTGTTCTGTAAGAAATGACCAGCAGGATGATTTCAGAAAGGCCTGGAGAGACTTACACGAACTGATGCTGAATGAAATGAGCAGAACCAGGAGATCATTATACACGGCAACAACAATACTATATGAGGATCAATTCTGATGGAAGTGGCTCTCTTCAACAATGAGAGGATCCAAACCAGTTCCAATTGATCAGTAATGAACAGAAACAGCTACACCCAGAGAAAGAACACTGGGAAATGAGTGTGGACCGCAACATAGCATCCTCACTCTTTCTGTTATTGTTTGTTTGCATTTTTGTTTTTCTTCCCAGGTTATTTTTACCTTCTTTCTAAATCTGATTTTTCTTGTGTAGCAAGACAACTGTATAAATATGTATGTGTGTGTATATATATATAATATATATACACATATATATATGTTGTATTTAACATATACTTTAGCATATTTAATATGTATGGAACTACCTGCCATCTAGGGGAGGGGGTGGAGGGAAGAAGGGGAAAAGTTGGAACAGAAGTTTTTGCAAGGGTCAATGTTGAAAAATTACCCATGCATATGTTTTTGTCAATAAAAAGCTATAATAAAAAAAGAAAAGATCTGAAAAAACTAAAAATGAATTGCTAAGTATTTAACAAGAGAAAAATATAATAAAACAATATTACATTTTAAAACTAAGTTGATCAAAATAATATTTTGATAACATTATTTTACAGTTACCTTAATTACAAAATTTTATAATTGTAGGAAAATTATAATTTGTTGGCCAATATTAAAGCTAGACTGTAAATAAATAAAATAACTTAGTTATTACATCACTGGTTTATAAGCCCTAAATAAATCTATAAATAAATCAAATAAATAATTTATGAATGAACATACATTATTTTTGTGTTTTTGACAGGACAAAGTCATTTACAAATATAAAGGACCTTATAATTCTTATAACAATATGAAAAAATGTTTTAAACAAATCAATTCAAAATCTAAATGATAGAAGTTTCTTTTTTAAAAAGCATCAAAACAAAACCATTTATCAATTAAGTGATTTAATTCCTTAAATCCTTAAATCAAAATTGAATGCCCTATGAAAATAAATTTAAGATATTATCACTGGTTATATCAAATAGATAAACCAAAGAAAACCTAATTATATTTAGCACAATTTTATATAGGGAAGAGAGTCAGCATGGCATAGGAAATGGAAAACTATTAGAAGTACCAGGAAGATTTGACATGAACGGGTAGTGTAACAGGCAAGTCACTCAATCTCTCAATTTACAACTCTCAATTTACCAAACCAGAGATGGTTTCAAGTTTCTATTTACCCCCATTCCTCCATAGGTTATCTGTGGCTTACAACACTCTCTAAGGTAGCCAAAATAGATTAAAATATAATTGCTAAGTATTTAACAAGATAAATAAAAATATAATAAAACAATAATATAACATTTTAAAATTAAATTGATATGTGGCCCACAGGGAGTCAGTCATATGCATAGTATAGATGGTTTTAAGAGATGGACAACTAGGCAACTTGCTAAAACTATGAAATTGCAGAAAAGGTGGTGACCTGCACTGAGAATGGGAATTTACTATAGCAATGAAATCCAAGGCCCAGCCTCACTCTCTAATTAAAAAAATGGCGAAGCAGGCATAGTATAGGATAATGGGATTGAGAGCTGGAATGAAATCAGGAGTCATCTAGTCCTCTTCCCCCTTATTTCAGAGATCAGAAGTTTAGTGATATTAAGTCATTTGTTTTCCAAGGTCAGACAGACAATATGGCAGGCAATATTTGAAGCCAGGGCTTCTGACTCCAAAGATAACACTTTTTCCACTAATGTTCTATTTTCCTTCTCACTGCTGACAAGAGTATTCAATGTACGTTTTAAATCTTAAAAATGGATGTTAATTTGTGTTTTTAAGAAAGGAAAAAAATAAGCACCGTATAATTAGGTGTAACAGAAAATGTTATGCCACAGTTCTCAGTTTCCATAATTATCCTGACCCAGTTCTGACTCAGTTTCTCTGCTTCAGTTTATAATAATCAGCTGAAAACTCAGTCCTGCAAAACCTCCCCTCTTTATTAGAATACTTGATAAGGATAAATGATCGTAAGTTTTAGAATATCAAAATGCCTCTCTCCATCCCAAGCTAGCAGATACCTTCTTATCAAGATGCCTCTCCCCATCTCCAGTGGCTCACTCCACCCTGTCAGTCCCGTTCCGTTCACAGCACCCTGACTCCGCCCCTACTTCAGTCTATCCCCTGCATCTGAGCCAAGTGTATATACGTCTTCGAGAACTCACATTGCTGGATTCTTTGAGATGATAGTCCCATTCAGCCCTGGGGCCAAACCATGAGAATCCATTTGGTCCCATAAATCTCTTCCTTTAATAAATTATTAAAGTACTCTTTAATCTTTATCTTGCCTCAATTTCACCGGCATTACATTTTGGAGGCCCCACTGAGATGTTAGAAAATGAGCAGGATTAGAGACAAGAGATTTTTGGGTCTCTGCCTTGGGCCTCAGGGTGGCTGGGGAGCTGAATTCTTGGCCTGGAGAGGCCGGGCCCCTGGATTTTTTTTTCCCAGAGTCTCTGGGAAAGCAGTTTCCAGCCATAACTATAGGACCGTGGATACCCTATTTTGGCCACAGAAGAGTAAGTCTGTCTGGGTACCTTTTGGGGTACCATCTGGTTATGTCTTAAGACCTGTTCTGTTCTGTCTGTTATGTGCTAGCATTTGGATTCCCAGAATTATGAAATGCTGATAGGCATAAATTCTGGGGATGCAGGGTCATTACCTGGCATCTAAAGACACATCTGATTCTATGGGCCAGTTGGCACAACTCTGGGCATTCCAGAATATAAATCTGGGTTGTCTTTTTTTAAGACACCATCTGGCTAAAACAAAACAAAACAAAACAAAACAAAACAAAAAGGCTCCGTTTGGATTCTGGGAGGGCAAGAAGACTCTCAAGCTGACAACTTCCCTCAGAGCTATTCTAAGATTTCCAGATAGCCCCTGGTTTGTGTTAAATGTTTTGTTTTATGTTGTAACTGCTCAGTCATGTGCATGTGTTTTGTGTGATTTTTTGGTCTGTCACTTGTTTGTTATTTGTTTGGTTCAGAGCTCTGCTAAATTAAGAAATTTGGAAATTGGCTATTTCAGTGTTGCAATTGTACTTAGTATAAAATTTACTTGTGATTTTAAACTTTAAAAACTGGCATTTGGGCAGTTTAATTCAAGCTTGGCTTGAATTGGATTACCCTAGATAAAGCCTCTGGAGAACAAAAGGAGTTTATGCTAATTGCTTTGAACTCTAGCTGCAGAAAACATCTGATTAGAAATTTTAGGATGATTTTCAAATTACTGTTGCCTATGCAGGCTGGATTTAGTTATCTTTGAATGTAAGAACTTGTTGGGGTGAAGTTCTCAACTTACTTGAAAGGGGTTACATGTCTCCAATTAGGGTCTGAGTTTTCTAAAGGCTTAAATACTGGACAAGTTGGAGCTTAGGAAAAGTCCATTGGGAAGGATGGCCATGTGAATCCTCACCCCCACCCCCACCCCCACTCCACTAAAGGTTGGGTGGGGTAGGGATCTTTTGTCTTCAAAAGTGAAGATTTAACTCACCTCCACTGCTCTCTGCTACTCCAGCTATGGATAGCCTAGTTAAGCCTGGGGGGCAGTTTAGCTCCCCTTCCCTCCTCCCCTGCCTTTTGGGAGGTGGAGTGGGGGGGAAGGGCGGCCATGTGGAATTTCCCCCCCTCTCCCCCCTCACACACACACTGTGTTTCATCCTCTTTCTGCAGAAGTTTGGCTTTGGCAAAAGATTTCAAGAGATAGGCCCACTTTTAAGTTAATTGATCTATAATTTGGTAGGGCTGTTTCTAAAAGTTTAAAGGATATTTTTAAGAATCTTTCAGATTTTTTTCTGTAGAATTGGGTATTCTGTAAAAGTTTAATTGACTGTATCCTGAGGTTATGCCCATCATTTAAAAGGCTTCTGAAAAGAATAGTTTTTTCCTTGTCCTTTTGAAAATGTTTCTGTTAAATATGAAAGATAACTTGTGAACTTACTGAAACAAATTTATTACTGTTATCAATATAAGGTTATGATATTTCTAAAAGTTTAATATTTTTAAGAACCTCGGATTCTTTTATGTGATATCTGTATAGGATATTCTAAGGTCATTTAAAGAACCTCTGAAAATAGTATTTTTTGTCCTTTTGAAAATGTTTCTGTTATGGACAATATGTAATTTGGAATATTTGTCTATGTATTGGGTATTTTAAAAAGCAAACTGATTTGTATGTATAATGTTCACTTATGGAAACATCTATTTAGATATTAAAGAAGTGAACTTACTGAGACAAACTCTTACTGTCATAAATATAAGGTTACGATAAATATATGTTTAGGATTTGTCTGAAACTTGTTTAATAGAATTTGTTATTAGAAGTAAAATTCCTTGGGCTTATAATTAATGTTATTTGGGAGTTTTAAAGCTTCACCCTCTGACAGTTAGTGTGACAATTAGCTGAAGTAAAAATGAATTAAAGCTATTTTATCCTGTTTTGCTGAAAATTAAGTTTTAACTGCTTATGTTATGGTTGTTGTCCCTGCATTTTTTCCTCCTGTAACTAATTTCTATGATCAGAGCAATGGTCAATGTAAACTGTTAATGCAATTGCATTATGTCATACCTTGCTATGTATACCCTATTTCCAACCTGGTTATATGTAATCATTATATACTGAATATTTGGCAATTGACTATCTGTTAGTGAATATTTGCATCTGTGGATATTCAGGTTTTTTAACAGCACAGGGAGAAGCTGCTAGCTAACTCATACTGGCCTCTTCACGTTTTGTATCAGTCTGTTCTAACCTTCATTTGTTAGATTTGTATTTTTGTTCTAGATTTTGGTCAAAATTACAGGTATTGGCTTGCTTCTGAGACATAGGTCAGCCTATCTGAAGCTTTGATAGCAGGCAGCATAGCCACGCCTTGCCCTCGCTGTACAGAGCATCTCCTCAGCAAGAAGCAGGGCTCCTGATGTAATTTGGACTGATATTCGAGAGTGGGAAAGTGGTTGAATTATTGTTAAAATTTTAACTTTCACTGTGTTTAAGATTTGTTAAAAGTGTTTAACTATTGTTGTATTTTGAGGGATTTTTAGGAAACTTACTGTACTAGTCTGTTATGTATAGGAATTGTGATTCACTCAGGATTTATATGTGGAATGGTCATTTGATAATTTATTTCCCATGTTAAAAAGGGAGGGAGGAAACTGGTTGACACTGGGCAGGAAATTAGGAAAAACTGATGTATTTTTCTTAGGCACTTCTGCTCTGCTCCTTATTTCATTAGTTCAGATTGAATTGGAAATTATTTAACTCCTTGCTTAAAATTTACTGGACTATAATTTGCTGGTTATGTTTTAACTCTGAATTCCCTTATTCTGCTGGAATTACCCTGGCAGACTCAACTTTTGGGATTATTTTTTAGAAACAACCAGAAATCAGACACCTGTCCTGGGACTGGCAGCCTCTCTGATCTGTTTCTCCACTCCTGTTACCCCAGTTCCTTAATTAGTATTGATATCAGGCCTCTAATAGTTCAGGATTGCCAGCCTTGGTCTAACTGCATAATTTGCTCAGAAATCTGTTTCCTAGTAGCAACTCCTGTTCTAACAGAGGAGACAGGTGAGGCTACTCCAGGCCCCACTTTTACCCTCTTGGAGTCCTTGACAGACTCTTAGGGCAGCAGGACTGTCTTGAGCACTGCTACTCAGCAGAGGCTGCATTAAATGCACAAATGACCACAGACCTAACTCACAGTGAACTGTCCATCTCAAACTGGATTCTCTGGCTGAGATTGCTCCTCAACTGCAGAGGACCTGCTATTTCTGCAACAGGGAGGTCTGTGTGTTTCCCTAAATAAGGAATGCTGTTTCATGCTAATAACTCTGGGGTTATCGGGGAGAGACTGGTCCTTGCCATAAGTCCTTGCATTTTTCTAGTTTTAATTTGGTTTATTTACTTAAATAGGGTCGATCAAAATTGGGGTGCTAAGACCTTCTAGAGGAAGGTAATTCAATGATTTGAATATTCAGAAGAGAGTGTGGAATGTTGTGCCCCAATTCTCAGTTTCCATAATTATCCTGACCCAGTCCTGACTCAGTTTCCCTTTTTCTCAATCCTGCAAAAGATCCCCTCCCTTTTTATCAAAATATTTGATAAGGATAAAAGAGCTTATGTTTTAGAATATCAGAATGCTTCTCCCCATCCCAAGCTACTGGAATGTCAGAGACTGTCTTATTAAGATGCCTCTCCCCATCTCCAGGGTGCCTCCCCCCATGCCTCCCCCCACCCTGTCAGAACTGGATCGTTAGTCCCGTGTTCCCGCTCTTAGCACCCTGCCTCTGCTCCTACCTTGGTCTACCCTGTGTCTGAGCCATGTGTATATAGTTCATTGAGAACTCTCGGAGATGATAGTCTCATTCAGCCCTGGGTCCAAACCATGGATCCATTTGGTCCCAGTAAATCTCTCCTTTTCAAATAAATGATTAAATTATTCTCTAATCTCTATCTTGCCTCAGTTTCTCCAGCATTATAAAAGGAGAGGCCAAATCAAGAAGACAAATTCTAGTTCCAGCTCTGCTACTAAGTAGGAATATGTAGATGTGTGTGTATATGTATGTGATGTAAACTGTGTCCCCTTTAATTTTGAGGGAGGCCTGATGTAAACTGTGCCCACTTTTTTTTGGGGGGGGTTAGAAAGGAATCTTTGGGGGAAGAGTGCTCCTGACTCTCAAACCCTCCCAGTCTCTGGGAGGAGCACAGACAATTCCTTCCCAGACAACTCCCAGATAAGTAATCTCATTCAATTGGAAATCTTGGCCTGGGGTATAATCACTCAAACTGTTCCCCTGCTCCAGGCCAAGACTAACCCGATATAACCAAGGGTTTGTAAATCCATCTTTGCTAATTCCTATCAGGAATTTGCCCCCTAAGAAAGTTGTCTTCTTAGCTTACTGCTTTCTTAACATAAATAAACCCATTCTTTGCCACAAACTTCATGCCTGTATTTATTGGGGTTTGCAAATTCTTTCACAAAGCCTGCGCAACTGGCCAAAGGGATCCCATTGCTCTTAGGGGATCTCTTAGCCTCAATTCTAGCAGCTCATCATAAGTATAGAATTAAAGAGATGGAAAGGACCTCAGAAACCAACTAGAACAACTGTTCCTATTTAAGAATTACCTCTAAAACATCACTATTGAGTCATCATCCAGCCTCTGTTAGAACATCTGTAAGAGGATGCCATTGCCTCCTCCTAAGGTAGTCCATTACATTGTTTTTTGTATAGTCATAACTTAGGAAATTTCTCTTAAATTGAACCTAAATATACCTCCCAACAAATTCTGCTCTCTTAGCCCAATTAACTACAAAAGTCTTTACTCTTTACTGAAGAATTCATTCAAATGAAACTCTCCTCACTCTAACTTTTCATCTTCTCTCTTTCAGGCTAATAATCCTTTCACCCAGTAGATCATTCTTCTGTATTTAGTCTAATCTATCTGAGCCCTTCCAGTTTTGAATAATGCAAAGTATCATTGTATATAAATTTGTTACTGAAAAGATCTGAAGACAAAAAATGAGGAAGAGGAGGGAAAGCCCTTAAATTCTCAAAGGAAAAAAAAAATATGTGTATATATATACACACACACACACACACACACACACACACACACACACACACACACACACACATATACACACATGAATGAATGTATACATATCAGAGACAATATTTTTGGACTATATTGGGAGCTATCTTTCTTGCTACTTCTTGCATACAAATTATCATAGGCAATTTGCTGCACCCTATCTGCACTTAACAGAAATTTTTCCATTGCCTTTTGCATCAATAAGAATTTTAATTCTACTCAGAAGATGATGTTCCATGACTTTTAGTCATAAAACATCACCAGAAGAGTACTGATGTTAAAAAGATGGGATTTTTATGTCAGGAAGTTGTTTAGGATAATCAAAAGTGAAGCATGTTCCTCAAACTCAAGACAGTTTATTATCTTCCTCCTATTCAATATTGAATTAAGCCCACTTTTTATTGCCAAAGCCTGTCAAAAGTTATATAATACTGATGAATTAGCTCAATGCTAATTTCCCTTGTGCTTACCTGAATACTGATATCATAAAGTTTTGATGTATATATAATTTGGTTTGGAGGATCAAGTTGGTCATCTACTTTTATAGCATTGTAGTAAATATAAGTGTCTTTATGATATTCTTTTTTGCTTAAGAGTACTTAAGATGAGATGATCAGTTATAACTAAAATGTTTCTTCTTTCTTTTGGATGTACTAGAAAACTAACTTCATCAATTTCTTTGTTTACCTTTTTTTCCAAGGTGAATATGTGAGACATCATTCCTTTTCTGCAAGTTCCTTTTGTTTTTGTTTATTTTTTCATTATATTAAATTAAATTTATTAAACATTTATCAAGTTATTTATTACAATAATGTACTCAATTGTAGATTTAGTAAGTGAATGCAAGGAGCTTATATTCTACTTGGAACACAGCATGTATACACATAACTTGAGAAGATAGCACTGGGAACTAAAGAAATGATAAAAGACTTTAAATAGAAGGTAAATCTTAAGCTGCACCTGGAGGCATGAAGATAAAGAATCTGAAAGGAAGAAGTAAAAAAGGAATGCATTTGAAGGATAGAGGATAGCATTAGAAAATTTAGAGGCAGAAGCAATCTGAGGAACTATTTAGTCAACCCACATATGAAAGGAATCTTCATAACAAACTTGACAAGTGGTCACAGAACCTCTGATTGAAGACCCCAATTAAGGGGAACCTAAAGTTGCCCATTTCACATCTCTAATTGTTAGAAAACTTTTACTGACATCAAGCTTACCAACTTCGACCTTTGATATATGGTTTTTAGTTCTGACAATTATAATTGTATTTTCCTGATCTATTTATAATTTCATGAAAAAGGAAAGAATATTGATAGGTTCAGCTTTTAGGGCAAATGTAGCAATTACCTTGAGGTCAGATAACCTGTTTGTCAATAACCTTAAGGTCCCCTGGTCTAGAAAGTGCTGTCAAACGTTGCTGGCTGTCAGATTATAATATCTGTTGGTCAGTGATAACAAAGTTCCTGAGACAATAATGAACAGATCACCCCTCAAACCTACCTGTAAGCTTATAAAATTAGCATATCAGTGGCATAAAGCAACTGGTCTCTAATTTTTTTCCTATAAATTTATCTCTTGCTCCTGGTTCTTTGCTAAATTCTTGAGGAACTTAGTCCACTGTTAACAATATAATAAATCTTTGCTCCTTAACTTGGAGACAAACTTAAGTTTGTGAATTCTTTCACAATACCTGTGACACTGACTTGGGCACCCTAACACTGTTGGGATGTCTTCAACAACAGCAATGTTAATTTGGTATGACTTGTTCTTGTTGAAAACTTATGGAGGCTGTGTGTGTGTGTGTGTGTGTGTGTGTGTGTGTGTGCGTGCGCGCATGTGTGCTTTCCTTTTTGTGTGGGATAAACTGAGGGAAGACACTCTCATATGAATATAGCCTTAAACCACACCTTAATTGTGACTTGAGATTTTATAGTAACAAATAGAGCTATAGCTAAAAATAATGCAAGTTTTCTTCCTCTTCTGTTTCCCATCACCTCTTAATGGGCATTTAAGTATTTCTTAGGCAATTTGTTCTTTTATTTCTGGGACAGATTTCCTTGATTAGAATATAAACCCAGACTACCCCAAACAATGGGAAAAAAGAAGCAAGTGGGGGCTTCTGAGTTTAGGCTATTTAATCTTGTGTTTTGCACTTTTTATTTTGCACTTCTTTTACTGACAAACATCTTATCAGATGGGAGATGCCTTTTTTACCCCACAAGATTGTAATAAACTCCTTTTTGCTTTTTCTCACTCTAGAGTGTCTGATTGTTTTTGTGGTCATTACTATCTAAATGCTCATTAATCATTTCTTGAATTGAAACGATTCTAAATTTTTTTTCTAAAAATCAGTTTCAAGATCAACACTCTATTTCTTGGAGACTTTCTCTTCTCTTTCCTTCTTGAACACTAAGACAAAATTTGTTTCTTTTACAGCACTGTATTAAGTAGTTATTTTCATCCTTTGGTATCCATCTTTAGTTCCATCTTCTGCCCATTTTCAGCTAGTCAACAAACATTTATAAAGTACCTACTATGCACTAGGCACTGTGCTAAACTCTGCAGACACATAAAGAAGCAAAAGCAGCCTCTTTCCTCAAGGATTTCACAATCTAATTGCCATATTAAAGATAAGTGGGAAATCATTGAGACATTAAAACATTTAAAACTAGAATTAAGAGAGATTAGGAAAGCTTAGGGTGGTGTTATGCCACAGTTCTCAGTTTCCATAATTATCCTGACCTGACTCAGTTTCTCTGCTTTTCTGTCCTGCAAAACCTTCCCTCCCTCTTTATCAGAATATTTGATAAGGATAAAAGATCTTATATGTTTAGAACATCAGAATGCCTCTTCCCATCTCAAGCTATCAGAATGTCAGATTCTGTCTTATCAAGATGCCTCTCCCCATCTCCGGGGTACCTTCCCCTGATTATGTCAGCCTTCTTCAGATGCTTACGCCACTCTGTCAGAGTCCCATTCCCTCTCTCAGCACCCTGACTCCTCCCCTGCCTCAGTCTACCTCTTGAGTCTGAGCCACGCATGTATTTATGTCATTGAGAACTCACATTGTTGGCTGGATTCTTGGAGACGACAGTCTCATTCAGCATCTCATTCAGCCCTGGGACCAAACCATGGAATCATTTGGTCCCAGCATATCTCTCCATTTAATAAATTATTAAATACTCTCTAATCTCTATCTTGCTCGGTTTCTCCAGCATTATAGTAGAAGATGGAATTTTAGCTGAAACTTAAGGGAAACTTGAAGGCAGAAATTAGGAGGAAGAGTATTCCAGGCATGAGGAACAGTCAGAGGAAATGTCTGGTGTCAAGAGATGGAGTATCCATTTAAAGTCTTAGTTCATTGAGTCCTTTTGTGTAGCCACATTAGTCTCTTTACACATCTCCATATTTTTCCTCCTCATTAAAACTATTTATAATTAGTTTTTTTGGTGAGTTTCTTTTTCTTCCTGAACTGATTTTCTTTATAAAATTTTAGTTCACAGCACCCTACCTGTCTTTCCTCTGACCTCTCTGAAATCTGCCCTATCAAAAAATCTTGGGTAGGCAAATGAGAAATGGCACAAAAGAGCAAACTACTACATAGCACACCTCTGTATTATGCTTGTAATCCATTTCCCAAACTCATCTATTTCCTCTTTCTACTTAAGTAGCCTGCCTAAATTCAGTTTCTTTCTCTATCCATCTTCACCAAATATTCACCACTATGCTCCACCTCCTGTGGTTCCTGGATTTCCTCACAGTAGTAGACTTTCTTAATAGACTTTATAAATCTGCTTTTTTACCTTTACCATTTCTTGTGGATATCTATCTATGGTCACATTCCACAGGCAGGCTGAGTTCAGGGGACTGCTGCAGTTTGGCTGGAACATAGAATATTAGAATGATATGAAACAGTCTAAAAAGAGAGAAAAGAGCTAGACTGTGGAAGCTTTGACTGTCAGACTGAGAAGTTGGTATTTTATCCTCAAGGAAGTAGAGAACCATTTGAGATTTCAGAATGGGGAGTAACATGGTCAGGTCTGCATTTTAGGAACATCTGGCAGCTCTGTAGATGGTAGACTGGAGACCAGAAACAATGAGGCTAATTGAGAGGCTACTGCAGTAAAGCAAGCAAGAAGTGATGAAGGCCTGAACAATGGCAGTGGTCTTGTGAGTGAAGAGATGGGAATGGATGTAAGTGAGATGTGGCGGTGGTATAAGAGACTTGACAATTCACTGGATATAAGAGTAAAGGTGGTAGGGGAGAGTCCGGGAGAATTCTGAAGTTATCTAGTTGACTGGAAGGATAATGGAGCCCTCAAAAGAAAAAAATGAAGTCGGGAAAAAGGAAGGTAAAGACAATGCATTCAATTTTGGATATGCTGAATTTGAACTACCAAGGGACATATAGATGGAGCTTTCATAATGTAGCTGGAAATGTAGGATTATAATTCAGAAAAGAGATTAGGGCTCAATATACAGATCAAAGAGCCTATATTTATGCATCTATATAAGAGCCTATATTCTATTTCTATATAAAGGTAATAATTGGGTGCTTTGAGAACTGGTGAAATCAGCAAGAGACACAAGGACATAGAGAAAAAAGAAGATGGCCCAGGATACATCCTTGTAGATGGAAACAGGATGATGGTATAGCAACAGAGAATGAGAAGGATTGAAAAACATTGCTACCTATGGTATAATTGTTTAATTACAGATTCTAATTTGGTCATACTCCTTAAAAACTAAAATATATGTGTCTTTTTGAAGTGCATTTAATTTTCACATGACATTTAAAAAGGCAAACTGTGAATAACAGATAGGAGAGCTGGCCTCCAAATCTGGAAGATATGATTCAAAACTTGCCTGTGACATACTAGTTGTGTGATTTTGGGCAATTCCCCTTAATCTAGGAAACTCCTTAAGAATATAAATTGTAGATCACTTGCTAATCTGCATAGGTATATAGAGTTTCTTCACCAAAAATTCTCTATATTAATAATATTACAGGTCTAGACCAAAAAAAAGTTTAAAAACATATCTATTTTAGCACATATTTTACATGATAACAATTCTAAAGAAGATAGAAACCTTAATTTAGATAAGGAAGAAAAAAAGCATTTATTTAGGGTACTTTGTGCAAGACACTAATCTAAGTGATTTACAAATTGAGACAGTCCTTAGTTATAAGATTCAATACATTAAACAAGCACATTACACAATTAATCCACACAAATACAAGTATCCCTACACAATCTCTCATTTAAATAGTATCTTAACACAGTACACAATATTTTATCTTGTTTTTAATACAAAAAAATGAAAATGACAACTTACGTTCAATTAATTTCTGAATGATCTCATGTCTCTGTTCTTGTTTACGATTATACCGTAGAAAAATGCAAAGAGTTCGAGATGCTGCCTTTTGTACAGGTAAGACATTCTTTAAGAAACAAGGGAAGGAAGTTAAACAAATCTAATATTAATCACTTCACAGAGAATACCAGGCTCTCTGTATAATCGTAATTTATCAGCTACTCATTTTCAGCAGCCAATCCAAGCCTCAAATGTGCTTAATATATTAACTATCTATAATGCCTTTGGTAAATTGGATTATTATCATACTCAGCAAATTAAGCCCAAGATTAATTGGCAATATTTCACAGATTTATAGAATATTAGTTTTCAGGCACTTCATTCATCTACTCTATCTCTCTACTTTTCAGATGAGGAAACTAAAATCTAGTTAGCTAAGTAAACTTTCCATGGTTACAAAGATGGTAGTGTTAAAATAATAATCCAACTTTTCTTTTCAAAAAATATTTCCAAAAATTCCAAACCAAATGAAGATTTCTATTTTTTGTTAGAGTTAATGTACATAATTATAAATGTAGTTTATAATTACATAGTTCACATAATTATAAATGTAAAATTACTACTAGTAACATTTTTAAAAATTATTTTATTTGTTGGTAAGATATTCAACAATGAAAGGCACTTTGGAAAAACTGTTACATTTACAAAGTCTTAAGTTTTCTAAAGAATTTAAAAGGGTACTGGTATCATAGAATGAAATATAAACCAGCTTTAAATTAGCATAGAAAAATTGTATGTTAAGTTTCAAAAAGCAATTATTTAAAATTCTTATTCTATTACTTGAAAAATATAATCCCGATCTCCAAGGCAAATTCCTCCAACTTAAATAATAATAGTTCATTTTAAAAACTTCTGTCATCCATAACGGGTACTCTCCTCTCAAATGGACTGTTTTTACTTTACTAAGGCAGTACTACCTGTCACTAAATATTTCTACCCACTTTCATTTTGCACAGTCGGTTCCAATCTGTTATATTCTGGTCTATATGTTGTTTTAAATTTGTTGAGGGCAAGAGGAAGATATTCACCATGGTTTAGAAAAGCAAATTGGAAATGCATATTGGTGAAAATGCTACTAAGTTTAATTAAAAACACTTTAAGCTAGAATAAATATTATAATCTTCATTCATATTTTCTTTTATTTCACTCTGTGTAGTAAAAAAAAATTAAAGTTAGATAAACTACATGTACAAACTTAAATAACTTAAATGACATGGATAGGCAGCTACTTTTGTGTATAATCCATCCTGAAGGAAGAAGAATAGACTAGAATAAAATGCCCTTTGAATCTAAAAATAAAATTTCCCTTAGAAGATGAACTAGGATTTTCAGCATAAGTATTATTTATTTCACAGCCAGTTTTTTGTTACAATCCAAAAAAAAAAAAAAAAAAGGCTATCTCACAGGAGGAAGCAGGATTGAGATGAGGACATCTTCCTTAAGCAGTGTATCCCTGAAAGCCATTCTAAAGGAGACTGTTGTGACTAAGATCACTAGTTAATAGCTGCAGCTGATGACTCCCTGACAAACTTCACCAAAAAAGACCTAGCTAGGCTTATTCCAAGGCCAGAGTAACTCTGCTCTCTCCTGATAGGCAAACATATGACATAAGATAAGAGCAAGTTTTGAGTTTTTATTCTCTCCTCCAGCAAAAGTATATGTTTCACTAAATGGGGGAGAAGACAAGGAAGCAGCACATAGAAATTTAGGGGTTAAACTGGACCAACCCCTCCTGGGATGGGGAAGGGCATTTCAATAAGAGCTCAAAGGTATCTGGGCATGCCAAAAACTCTGAGAGTCTCAAAATAAAGGCAAAGAAAATAGAAAGAAAATGACTGCAGGGCTCACATTGGTCATCATGATTGTGAACATTCGGTGTAAAAAACGATAATAAATCTGATCACTTGATATGATATGAGGCAGGCAGGCATATTTTTGCAGTATCTTTTCATGGGTTCTCCATTTTAAAGAGCCTGCTGCACGCTGTTCTGCTGCTGTCAGAGCTGGAATCAAGTCGGGTACAGCCAATAACTGAAAGAGAACAACAGATTTAAGGTGAGGTTTCCATGGCATTGTTGAAAAAAGTCAATGTAACGATAAAAAGTAAAGGTAAAACCTTTCATTTTCCTCACTTCAAACTTTAGAAGCAAATTTAGTTTGCAAAGAACAGTCATTTGTCTAGAACCAAATCATAACAGTAAATCACAGTTTAAATAAAGAACATGAAAAAAAAAAGTTTGTTGAATACTTCTTAGCTGTGTGACCTTGAGCAAGTCACTTAACCCCAATTGCCTGGGAGAGGGGGAACCCATGGATACCAAGTTATTAAATAAAGCTTTCACTCTTACTTTTCTTGGTAGCTCCATCCCAATAGAACTTAATGACAATAAATTTTAATTACTATGGGAGATCTCACTTCAATAATATAAGCAAGTATCACCTCTTCCAAATATGAAGTTGTCAGCCTCATTATTCTAGTTCTCAAAGAATTATTTAAAAACATGGAAAGCTGGAATTACATGAACACAATTCCAAGAAAAACAACTAAGAATTCAATTCAACAAGCATATAATAACATTTCAAAAAAGAGGAAAATCAAAATATTCAGAAACTTATCTCGATTAAATTCTAATTAATTACCTTGTTTTCTTGAACACTGCTTTCACCACCAGTAGTCAAAAGTTCTAGGGTTTCTGGAAGATGATCTACAAGTGCATCTAAGACCTTTCAAGAGACATATCATAGTTATAATGATGCTCTCATAATGTTAATATTTTCCTAGCTAATTCAACCAATTATTTTAATAGCCATTGCCTACATAGAAACAATATTGTTTACTAACCAAAATTCTTGGATTCTGTTTTTTTAATTTGGCTAAGTGAACTGTGAAAAGGTAAAGAAAGTATAGCTCCACCTAAGAGGCTTATGTGAAAATAAATACTTGCTAAGCACAGATGTAAATTTATTTTTTTTTTAATTTAAAACCCATTACTGATTGCATTTACACTGGAAATTCTAAAATTTAGAACTCCAGTATTCTTTCTCACCAAACATGCTTACAACCATCCCAATTTATCAGTCTTTCTCATTTGGGTTAAAGTCTCAATACCAGGTACTGATAAATTGAATCATAAAACCTTTATAAATCAGGAGTCACTCAAAAAAAATTGAGTTCAATTAAAAACAGCCTAAAAATGAAATCACTAAAGGTATCTGCATCTGCCTTTCATTTTCCATTCCTTATAGAGGAAAACTTCTGAAACTATTCACTTAACTGTCAAGATTTAGATTAGGAGCAGAGACAGAAAATTTTGTTTTAATATAAAAGAAGCAAAAACAAAAAATACAAATTACCTCCAGTGATTCATCCTGTAATAGTGCAATTAATTCTTTATATATTAAATATACTCCAGTACTGAGAAGCTTAGACACCTGTTATCAGTAAAAACAAATATTATATTACTAGAAACACAAAGGTTATTGCCACATAAAAATAATTATATAACCTATTATCTATTCTAAATGATATTTTAACAATTTATACATGAGTGTACTCTTGATCATAAAAGTAAGTTTACTAAAAAGGAAAATGGGAGACTAATTTTGTAGACATAATTGCAATATGGCCCTCTTCAAGTTTAACCTATAATCCCAAGCACTGAGAAACCTTTTGAACACTCACTGGATCAAAATATACTGTCACTATATATTGTCAGTATATGGAAGGAATACTGAAAGTGGAGGGAGTATGAACATGCAGATAAATCCAAGTGATGTTAATAAGACATTGGCAATCTCACACTTAAAGTCTCAAAGCCACTTTAGGACTACAACATGTTCCAAGTGTTCAGTAATACTCTATAATATATTAAAAGGGCAATAACATTGAGCAAATTCTTCTGTGCTCCCTGGCATTAGCTACAGGAACAAATAATTGAATAAAAAGATCTTTTTATTCCCAAATAACCTGTATTTCCTAAAGCCTTCCTTAATTTTTCAAACTAAATATGATTTCCTTCTCAACTAAATATAAAATAGCACTGTATATTAACCTTAGGGCATTTATCTAGAAATAATCTCTATCTTTTTATAGACATTTATTACACATACTGTTTGCATTATTTGGAGAATTGCTCCAAAAGATGTTAAGGCCCACAGCATCCCTAAAGTGGGAAAATTAATCCCACCCAAAGGATTTTAATAAGGATGAAATGGAAATGTTAGACTTAACAAGTTCTCTATTCTACTGATAAAGTCTTCCTTTTTCTGAAGCCAAATTGGTATCAAAGTTCTCAATACTAAGTTTATTGATTTCCACTCCATTTAGGACTTATATTAGCATTCATTCATTTCTAATCATCTCTTAGTAATAAGATTTAGACATAGTATCTCTCCTCAACAATTTGATTCAAGTAATATTTATTAAGTTACCTACTACTATAAAGCACTGCTTGGTACTAGGCATATAAGAATAAAAACAGAAATTCTTGAAACCTGGGAACTTTCATTATATTTGGGAGAGAAAGGTACAACATCTATGTAAGTAATAAGGGAGAGCACTAACAATTGGAAAGATATGAGAGTATTTCAGAAGAGATGCTATCTAAGCTATCTTAAAAATAAACAAGGACTATAAGAGATTTAGAAAAGAAAGGTTTACAAGAGAAAATTATACACAATGACAACAAGATTATGCGATGATCAACTCTGATGGCCAAAGTGCAAACTTGGTTCTTTTCAACAATGAGGTGTTTCAGGCCAGTTCCAATAGACTTAGGATGGAGAGAACCATCTGCATCCAGAGAGAGAACTATGGGGACTGAATGGATCACAACATAGTATTTTCACCTTTGTTGTTATTGTTTCTTTGTTTTCCTTTATTGTGTTTTTCCCCCATTTAATACAATTTTTCTTGTGCAGCATGATGAATATTGACATATGTCTAGAAGAATTGTGCATATTTAACATATCAAATTGCTTGCTATCGTGGGGAGGAGGAAGGGAGCAAGAAAGGGAGAAAAATTTGGAATACAAGGTTTTGCAAAAGTGAATGTTGAAAATAATCTTTGAATGTATTTGGAAAAATAAAATACTATTTAAAAAAAGAAAAGAAAGATCTGCATTTTAGGTATGGATGATAGTCTGTCATATATTCAGAGGAAGGAGATGCCGTGCCTTGTTCAAGTTCAAGTTAAAATGTACATTATACTGCCTTTTTAAATTTTAAAATATTAGAATGTTTAAATAAATTAAAAAGGGAAAGGATTTAACAATTTTAATATTCCCATAAAAAAGATTTAATGGAAGCCAAGTCATAGAGCAAAATTTTGTAAGTTGCTAATGCTATATATAGGTATATTTAGACATAACTCCAAAAAATTTAACATTAATGACAATTTAAGGTAGTATAAGATAACAATTTAAATGTAATGATAAAAATGTAAAATGAATACCTACTCAATATTTTTTAATAGAGATAAAGTTAAAGAGTAAAAACCTTAATTACTATTTTCAACAACTTATAATAATATAATAATATATATAATACTTTTAAATTAATTTAATTAAAAAATTAAATGATGTGCATCTTAAATTTTATATTTGTTTCAGTTTGGTTAGCCCAGAATTTGTAATTTTATGGACATATAATATTGCATGTGAAAAAAAACAAGCACATAGTTCTACTGATATATTAATAAGAAGTACGGCACAGAGCTATAATGCAGTAAATGCGGTAGATAGCATAGCTAACTGGTCTTGAAGTTAGGATGACACATATTGTCAAGATGAGCCCCACCAAGTCCTTGATCATCTTGAAGAAATATCAGATAAAGTACCCCTGATACTAGGCGTGAGAGTGGTTCGCAAAGTGACATATTCACATGAGATAGCCATTTATCACAGCCACAAAAGGATACCATTTATTAACATGAAACAGCCGATGGGCTAAATGCAATTTAATTAAGCAAGGCTAAATCCTATACAATTAAGCAATTATTTTGAGTGAAGCCAACCTTTAAAATCAGAGGGAAGAAGGAGATGGAAATAAGCGTGGGGTCTAGAGTATTAGGGAGGAGTTAGGGAAGGGCCTCATTGAAAGTGAACTTGAATCTGACTTAGGTGTGCTAATCAGACAGTCAGGCTTGGTCTAATTTTCTGACAATGGAGACAGAAGAGACTGATTAAAGTTCTTGTTCCACATCCCTCTCAGTGCTCTAAGAATAAACAGGGGAGCCAATCTGCCTTGGAGAGGAAGCTTCCTCATTTGGAAGCTCCCTTTACTATGAAATCACAGATTCTCTCCCTATCCTTAAATTTATTAATGGGAGATTGAGAGTGAGGTGAATAGGCCACTGATATATCCGGTTATATGATGCGGAGCAAAATCCTTCCCAAGAGTTCCCTAATGATCTAATTACAGGCCTAGTAAAAAAGCAACACCACCAAAAACTGATATTAATAGATATTGTGTGAGCACACTCAAAATAAAGATAAAATAGTGAGTCACTCAGTCCAGTACTTAAGAATTGAACATGAAAGAAGAACAGAAGGCAGGCTAGAGACCCTAAGTTAAGAAACACTTTAGGGAAGGAGTGTGAGGAAGTGGGTAGGTGTCAGCCTTGGAATAAGGAAAACCTGGCTTCAAATCCAGTCTCTGCCACACCCTATCTCCTGACAGTGAAATCATTTTAACTCTGGGTCTCTGGCCACTCTATAACACTATAAGGTGCTGTCCGTTACCTATATGCATTTCTGGAGTGAATTTACAAAGGAGCCCATGCTAACAATATCCCAGATAGGACTCAAAACAAAGATAAGGCAAAAAGTACAATTCTCACAAAAATCAGGTATTAATCTGTGTACAATCTGCATCAAATGAAAATTATATAAAATCCTTGGACTTACTTCATAGAAGCAAATAGCAATAGTGTGTCTCACTGGCACTTCAGGATCATGACAAAGGCAGAAGAATGTGGAATAAAGCTCCATATGAAAGTTCTTAGGATCCACAAAAATAATCATGGCCTGTTGAAAACAGGGAAAAGAAAGGAGACATATCAAAACTAAAAGGAAAATTAAGTTTTAATGGTTTTGAATTTGAAATAATATTTACACAGCCATCACTTCTTTGGAATCACATTAAGGTAGCAACAAAAAGAAATCTTTTTTCCCAGAATAGTCAGAGAGAGCAAAGAATAATATATGTAAACTATGGTAAGGAGTTTTAATAATATGTGTACAGATTTTTTTGCAAAAGTCATTAAAATGTATATTTCTTTTGATTGGAAAATGAATTAACTTACTGGAAAGTTGTAAGCACAGTTCTTTCGCACTGACGCATATCTCTTTTCCTGCTCTTGGTTTGGAGGTGGAATCTGATTATCATTATGCCCATTTTCCTGTTGTAAACCCAATGTGCAGAGTTTCTTATAAAACTCCAAGAATCTCAAGTGCTGATCTGGAGTCAAAATTCCTGAAAAATTAACAGGAATGCTGTTTCATTTTTAAATTAAAAACAAATGAGAAAAAGTAAAAAAAAAAAAAAAGAAGAAGAAGAAGACAAACAAATACAATAATCATAGTAGTGGTTGTAACAAGTTATAAAGAAAAAATGGCATGCTAAAAAATAGTGACTAAAAACACCTAAAGGATCATGTAAATTTATTTTTATTTAAAGAGTATAAACCCCTTAATGACAGCAAATATTTCTATAATTGTTATATCACATAAAATATTAAGGATAATTAATAAATGACCAATATTAGTAGTAATAATCCTATAATTTGGGAAAAGAGAAAGGGACTATGGGAAGGAGAGAGGGAGGTGAGCACTGCCAAGCTTTATACTCAGAGGGAGGTGAGCACTTAACTCTGCCAAGCTCTATACTCAGCTCAGGATATAAATGCAAGTATTGACAGTACTAGACCATAGGAGCTTAAATCTGATATTATATCCAAAAAATTCTGGACAACTCAAGGTAAAAATAAATGCATATCATCAAGCTTTGTTTAAGGAGAGATTGAAGTGTTATAACAAAGCCAAATTAATTTAATAATAAAATCACTTTTAAAAAGTAGTTTCTCCTAATTCCTCCATCTTTTATTTCCACAATTGATGGATACAATACTATTCTCAATGTCCATGTTATTATGAGAGAAGCAGAAGGGCTCAGTGGAAAAAACCCCAGTACTTGCAGTCCAGAAGCCTAGGAGCACATCTTTACTTCGATATCTACTTTAGAGGGTGTGCATTTTAGCATCCCTGTTTTTACATATAAGGGTCAGCAAGGTGAAATAACCTTTTTTTTTTTTTTTTCCTGAGGCAATTGGGGTTAATTGACTTGCCCAGGGTCACAACAGCCAGGAAATGATAAGTGTCTGAGACCACATTTGAACTTAGGTCCTCCTGACTTCAGGGCTGGTACTCTATCCAATGTGCCACTAAGCTGTCCCTTTGAAATAATAACCTTGTAAAACAGATACAAAAATCCATTCTTCCTACTTCACAGGGTTTTTGGGAGAGATGACTTATACAAAATGCTTCAGATTGTAAAGTGTAATGAAAATATGAGCCATTATTCTTATTCTTGCTTTTCTCATTAGATGGAGTTCAAATAGAAAATATCTTGGGACAAGTTCTTATGCTGCTTTTATTCTAAAAGGCCAGGGGAGGTGTAATTTCATTGAAATTACAAAATAATAACTCTAAATGTAATGTCTAAATAAAAGACATAAAAAATAAAAACTTTATTCTACTATTAAAATTCTTGTGATTATATCATCATACCATACAATCCGTGGCATAGTTTCCCTAAATGTAAAGATAAAGAAAGAAGAATCGTTTCATCTGTTTTGAAAGATTTTTCACAAAATGATTTTACTAAAGGAAGTATAGTTTGACTTCTGTCATCTGGAAAAAAAGAAACAAAATAAATGCTTTAAATTTACTTTTTCATGCATACTGAAAAATAAACAAGTTCAAGATTCATGAAGCAAACCACACTACTTTATATCCTGTAAGTCAGAAGAATTTCCAAAATATATATACCCTCTTTATTTCTAGGCACAATTTTACTTTAACCACTGCAAACATACGTTGATATTCTATTTTAAAGACAAGTCAGACAGGAGATTTTACAATGATTATAAATTATAATAATCAAAAATATCTATTTCTTGAAAAAAAAAACCTGAGGAGTTAGAAATAAAAGACATTTCTCTCCATGTCATGATCTTATGATCTTTTGGGAAAGACAACATATAAATTCATGAAAAACAGAATTGAATAAATGTCATGTTCTCCATGCAGCCTGACTGGATTTTTCCATTTGCTATTGAACTTTCTCTCCTGGGACTGTTTATGATATTTTGTCTATTCTTGTTTTATGTATCTTATCATGTGTTACTTTGTATTCTAGCTATCTGTATACTATCCCCTATTAAATAATATATTTTAACTGTCTTATCTAAATCCTGCATTGTCTTCAGGAACTAACTGTATTCTTTTCAGCTTAGACACATATATGGGCATTAAAAACCCTATTGTTCTTACTACAATTGGACCTCTTTATATATTTGCAATATTAGACAGTTATAAGTATAGAACTAACATAAAGGCTTGTTTTTCTTCTTCAAGGCTTTAGAGTAAATTTGGATTGAGGTTGAGTCAGTTATTTCATCGTGTTGCTTTCAAAACCATTTTTAGTTTTTCATCTTAGTTGTGGATTAAAGAGTACTAGACATTATTGCTTTTCTTTTGAAATCTTTATTACATTCTATATTTCCTTTTCTTTCCTTTAACAAGATGACATTGTTTAAGTTTTCTGCTGTGTCTTTTAGCTAAATATTGGTGTAATCTTTCAATGTCTAATGCCTTTCTTAAAGGTCTTAATAAGTTTTTCTTTTTATTTTAAAAATTCTGAGCATGAAAATATGAAATTAAATTATCATTTCCATTAACAAAATAAAACAGAAAAGGATGACTTCACATGAAACCATGAAACTCTATTTCTTTAAAGAATTCAGTAATTCAGGATGTAATTTTCAAAGTTGCCCTGTTTACATTTTCTTCTGGTCTTATGTCAGTTTTCTTTTGTGCATATTAAAAAAAATTGCTTCAATGCACCTTCTTTTCTTTCTTTTTTTCTTCTTGACAAACCTACTGCTAATCGTCTTTAATAATTTTCTCAAGCTATTTTTGCTATAATTATATATGATGTCTATCCCCAGGAATACTCCTAAATAGTTCCAGTTTTTCCTCTTATGTGCCTTTCCATGACAACTATTTAGGCATGTATTACTGTGTGCAGGTCTTAAAATATTTTTATGCTCTTGTCAAATATCAAAGGAGATGGTTATAGCATCTATAATCTCTAATTCTATAAACTATAACATATATCATATTTTAAAAATTATTCTGTTTTTTGTACAGCTGGTTTATTGGCTGATTCACACCATCAAACTCAGGACTTTTTGAAATTCCATTTTACAATAATTCATTTTTCTCAAAATCATTTGAGACTTCATCATTACTTTTACCATCCATTATCAATCAGGTAGCAATTCTGGAGTTTATGTTAAGTATTTATTTTCAATGTTTTCAAATTCTTCAGCTTTTTCTTTTTCCATCTGAGTAATTCCTCAGTTTCATTAATTTCTATTTCACCTATGCAAGCAAAGGAATGAAGCTATTTCTTACATGAAGCTGCACTCATCTGTAATATATTGTGACATAAAAGATTGTTATGTCTGAGAATAAATTGACAAGAAATATGATGTCTTTGCCTATCATTGATAAAAATCTGTTTCTGACTTTGTTCTAGTACACAATTAAGAATCTTGAACTCTTCAGTCCAATTCATGTCTACTGGTGGTTTGTCTGATTTAGAGGTCACTATCAAAGCATTTCTGGCAGGGAAGATGTTGCTTATTCTAATATATCTTGATTTCCTATAGTACCAGAACTCAAAATAAGGCCATGTGCTCTGCTATCTTCTATGTTAAGCATAGGATCAGCCAGCAACCCTACAGTAACTTAACTATTTTTTAGATTCAGAGAAACAGCTACATCTAAGTGGTTGGTGGGTAGGGTAGGATGAGCAGTGTATATGTATGTGGATCCAATCAGTGGTAAGTAGGCTAATTTCAGGATTTCTCCCAGGTTTTTACCCAAATCGGAGTAGTCTTTGATATTCAATAGTCTGGCTATCTTTTCCTTACTTTGCCTGTTGCTCCCCCTTATGACATGGATAACAGGTTGGGCTTTGAGGGGATAATAGTTATTATTATTTTTACTGATGAACTACATTGCTCTTATAGATCACTGTATCACATATCTTTTTATGATGTACTCACACAGTTATTCTCGACTTCGCTTTTATGTGACATCACAGAATCTCAGAATTAAAAGTAATTCTACAAACCAGCTAATTTAATCTGCATCTGAGTAGAATAGCGACCTCCTCTGCACTATAAGGTACTATTCTAAATTTGTCTTTCTTGCACTCTACTGTTAGTTGCCTTTATTATTTTTATTATCTACTATATTATAAATTACATGAGGACAATGACTATGTGATATATAACTTGTACAACTTTCTTAGAGCGAGAATAATTCTCTGTATGTAGAGATTTATATTTATTTAATAAATAAATTATTTAATATTTATGTATTTAATATTTACTTAATTAATCTTCATTTTTTCTTACTTTTGGTATTGTCAAACTTTCTTTGATTTACTCAAGAATACACTTAAAACAAAGTTAACTATATACAAGTTGACTCATATTTCTATACCTACTGGTCCTGCCACAATGTCTGAAATTCCTTTGGCAAGATCTTAAAAGCTGTGATCTAAAGGCAGATGCTAATTAAGAGGGAAACTGCACTACAATATTATTGATCAGTTCAGATGTTAAGGATGATTAATTTTTAATTTTTAAAAACCAGGAATCAATTATCTGAAATATTAAACAGAGTGTGAGATACACTAGATATATTTTAATAATGGAGGATGATTAGAATATGAGATTGGGCATCCAGAATATCTAAGGGGATGGAAAGGAAGAAAGGTCAAATAAGGAAAGAAAGAAAGAAAGAAAGAAAGAAGAAAGAAGGAAGGAAGGAAGGAAGGAAGGAAGGAAGGAAGGAAGGAAGGAAGGAAGGAAGGAAGAAGAAGGAAGGAAGGAAGGAAGGAAGGAAGGAAGGAAAGAAGAAGGAAGGAAGGAAAGAAGAAAGGAAGGAAGGAAGGAAAGAAGGAAAGAAGAAAGGAAGGAAGGAAGGAAAGAAGGAAAGAAGAAAGGAAGGAAGGAAGGAAAGAAGGAAAGAAGAAAGGAAGGAAGGAAAGAAGAAAGGAAGGAAGGAAGGAAGGAAGGAAGAAGAAAGGAAGGAAGGAAAGAAGAAAGGAAGGAAGGAAGGAAAGAAGGAAAGAAGAAAGGAAGGAAGGAAAGAAGAAAGGAAGGAAGAAAGGAAAGAAGAAAGGAAGGAAGGAAGGAAGGAAGGAAGGAAGGAAGGAAAGAGAAGGAGGGAGGGAGGAAAGGAGAAAGGAAGGAAGGAAGCAAATATTTATAAAATATTATGTGCAAAACACTGTCCTAAGTGCTTGGGATACAAATAGAAAAATAAATTTACTAGAAAAAACAAAAAAAGGCCTATACCTAAGAGAATATCCTAAGTCTATGAACTAATTGTTGTTCAGTCATTTTTCAGTTATGTCTGACTCTGTGCTCTTCCACAATGTGCTATCAATACTGTCTTTCTTATATACATGTTTCTTGTAAGTAATCCTTATACATGCTCACTTTTGATTGTAATATGCATTTATAGGAGAAAATGATCCATATTAATTGGAGGAACATTTTGTTGTTTCTCTTCTTACTATTTATATATTTATTAAGTGTCTTTCCTTTGAGGCAAATGTTTTCTGGATGATTAGAGAAAAAATAAGCATGTCAATGGATTCTTATGAGTTATGGTTTTGAATAAATGATGACTCATAAAAGAAAGGGAGTTGCTTCCTGGGATGATGGCTATGGGGGCTGAGCTGGTAGTAGGACCTGAGGATTATGGGAGAGCTCCTCTTTTAGGGGTTCTTGGATATGCCTGCTGGACAGAGTCAATTATTCAGAAGTTAGTGGCAAGGAAAGTATTCCTTTCTCCATGGTGACTGCTCCCCTCATTGACAGCTCTGGCCTAGAAGCAGAGCCAATGGTCTTTGGAAGACTGTTATTCCCAAGATTCTTGGGTCAGGATATTGGACTACCTCCATCCTAATTTGAAGAGAGAGGACAATGAAGATAGTGGCCATGGCAGTGGTTAAATTGTCTGGTACATACCACCTCTAGTCTCTGACTCATGGTGACTTGTTGTTTCAGATAGGCTGGCCTGCCTATTCCAATGGTGACAGTTAGAAGAAGACTGATACAGAAAAGATGAGGTATAGCAAAGACAAGTCTCATGTTTTTCGCAATTTTGTAAAAAAAAAAAAAGTCAACTCAGGGGCTGGTCATTTCAAGCATTCAATGAAAAGCAAAATATAAGAAACTTTAATCTTAATTTCACCCATCAAAAGTTAAAAACGAGTTTAATTTAACAAAACAAAGCAGGAAAAATGCAAACACAAAATCCAAGGCACATTCATAGCTAAATCAGGTGATCTGTTTTACACTGATTATCATCAGTCAGCTCCTTATGCTCATTACAAGCCATTAGACAAAATAGTTAATTGTCAAGCATTAGTTATTAACAGATCCAGAGAAACCACCTGTTAATTTAAATAAAGTTATTTTCTATATATCAAACATGATTTCAAATTAAGAAAACAGGTGCTTTTCAGTGAGGAAAACTTTTCTTTATTTTAAAATAAGCTGCTTTGATCTGAGCTACTTTGACTATTCTGCCCATCATTTTCTCTAAAGCAAGGCAACTTACTATTGTTGAGAACTTTAAAAATAAAAGGGGGAAAAAGCCATTTTTTTACATAGCTAAAATTTTTACATAAAATTCTTAAGTTCAAAGTACTATCCTAATAAAAGCTATATTTCCACTTTGTAAAATTCAGTCTTACTCCAATTTTGGCTGCTAAGACTTTATAATCAACCATCAACAAGAAAAGCATGTGAGGGGAAATTGGGAAGGCAATCCTGGTAGTACTTCATTTCTATATAGACATTATATATTTAAAATAAAATTGACTTTTGTTTCATTGGAAATCAGTAAAGCAGCTGAATAGATGTAGCTAAATTAAAGCTGTGTTTAAACTAACTTCCTTAATATTTCAGTATTCCCATTTGAAGAGGCAGGGTTTGGACTATGATTTCATTAGTACATAGGGCTAGTGTCTGAGGAGAGACATTAGAAGCCAGATCTTCCTGGATCTTTATTTGCTACACCATGGCTATCTCTACAACAACCAAATAAAAGTAATTGCAAATGAGACAGATTAAGGACCTGGAAATAATATGCCTACTATAATTAATCATTGTTATTGTATCCTCTTCTTTTCCTTAATTCTCTTTGAGAGCTTACATTCAGTTAACACTTCATAATGCTTGGATGAACTGTCTTATTACTGATATCTGTCATATTGATCTGCCTATCAACTGTCTTCTCCTTGACTTTTTTATGTAAAGAAAGCTATGGCTTAATATTTATAAATACAAAATGGAACACCTACAGTAAAACTGTAGTGAGGCAAAGCTTTTTGGGTTTCACTCTTGTAGTCTTCCTGTATGCTTTATGAAACTGGCTTTGCATACTATATGCTATTCATGTTCTTGATAGGATGACTAGTAGTAGCCCAGGCAGTGAAACACCACTGACAGTGGCAGTAAAGCCTGCATCCATTGCTGTCAACACTGACAACATTACAAAATGTGCCACTATTAATGAATAGATGCAGTCTTGGGTCAAAAACCATAAGCTTTTCTTTTGAAGACAAGGCATGAGAGTACTGACAATGATAGGTAGCATGGTTAATTCCATAAGCAGAATCTTCCATATTTTCAGTACATTTCACTAGTTTCCATGGAATCTGCAAATGAGCACATCTTTTTCTTTTTCTTTTTAAAAAAATTTTTCCAAGATGAGATTATGCTTTGACATCATGTCATATGACTTAGGATGTAGGTGAAAATAGTGGAACTTACAATGGATAAAAATGAAAATGAAAAAGCAGAAAGTAGCATAAAGATAGAACTACACTGAAAACAATTATTTTTTAATTAAACACTTTCACTGGTTCACAATCAGTGAATCATTATATTTCTGTATATCATAATTATTTGAATTTTCACATCAAAATAACTAGTCAACTTCTTCATTGGTCATATAAACATTTGCTATATGTTTGTGCATGTGCTTTACACACACACACACACACACACACACACACACACACACAAAACATATAAATGATGTAAAGCTGAAAGCAGTAAACTTATGACAAGTTCCACCAATGTCAAGGGAAATAAAGGGCATGCAATCTAGTAGAAAGACCTTTAGATTCAGAATTATAAAACATAGGTTTCAGTTCTACTCCTATCACTACTTCCTAGGTCTGGATTTTGGTAAATTAATTTGAGCCTCTGAATCCTCATCTATAAAATAGGGATAATAAAACTTGCATTTATTTCAAAGGATTATTGTGAGATTCACATAAAACACTTTGAAAAGACTATTTTAAAAAGATAGTGTATTACATGTAGTACCAAATAAGATGAAGGAATATTGATGTTTTACCCATTTGGAGAGTTGAGAATAATCTAATATTCAAATATGTTATTACTTATACCATATAAGGAAAAACAAGTATGTATGTAGATACACAGAAGCAATTATATATGCATGCAAACAAAAGGATTTACCTGCATCAAACATTTCAAGCAGATTAACTAAAGTTTCAAATGCTGCAAGTCTTACACTGCTGCTCTCATCTCTAGCTAGTTCTATTAATTCAGGAAGCACAACACTTTTGGTTAGTTCTGTCCTGCACAACAACAACAAAGGATAAAGACATGGTTTGTACAACAATTTTTAATTAAATGGAAAAAATAACATCAAAAATAGGAAAACATCAGCTAAAGGATTTGGTATGTATTCAAATTTTTACAAATCATTAGGAATTAAGAGTAGGCAATGAGGAAAGAAAAGTATCACTTTTTGCAAATAATATGATGGTATATATTCAGGGCATCGACTAAAAAACTACTAGAAACAATTAGCCATGCTGGCTCTAGTTGCAGGATACAAAATAGAGCTACATAAACCTTTGGCATTTCTATATCTTACCAACAAAACCCAGTAGCAAGAAATAGAGAAATGCCAGATTTTTACAAATCAGTTCTAATTATTCATGTTTATCTGTAGAGAGCTTAACAGCTGAGTCGATATTGAACTTTATTTATTACAGACTAAAGAGGACTGCTTTCATTATAAGAAAAGTTCAGAAAAAAGATATTGACTATAGTGATTTATTAATAATTGTAAATGGAAGATGCCAAACAGAATTTCCATATATAAACGTCAGAGAAATTATTCTCAAAAATCTAAATCACCAGAAAAAAATTTTCTGCCTAAAGAAATAATAATACATGAAATTAGAGTCCACAAAACAGATAGATGCACAACAGAAATAGTTTTAGACTAGAATGATAATTATAAGCACAAAGAATTCTTATTCATCATCTTAATTTTGGCTTCTATTTTTTCATCATCATCAAATGTTATTGCTATGACTATCTTGTGCAACATGAACAGTGAATGTTAAACCTTTGGTTATGTCTGGGTTCCTTGTTTATAAGATGGCATGAGTCATAATTGTACATAATATCAAATGAGAGAATCAAAGATACTTAATGAAAAGTGTGGGATATACTGAAAAATTCAAGTTATAACTAAAGCAAGGTGTGAGACTGTATTTACAGGATAGCAAACAAACGCTTTTTGAACAAATAATTCAACTTAATAAGGGAACAGGTTTTCCATTTGTTGTTTTTTGTTTTTTAAAATCTGAGTAGGGGGTTATTACAAGGAAAAATATGATAATATACTTGGAATCAGTAGTCTCATATAGATTTTATAAACATGAATTTTGCAACACAATATAATAAGGAAAACACTGGCTTTGAAATGAGGAGACCTGGGTTGAATTCTAGCTCTACTATCTATTACCTATAAGGCCTCAAACAAATCACTTTACTTTTTAGGCTTTTAATTTCCTGATATATAAAATGAAGGAAGTTTGGAATACATGATGTATAAAAATCCTTAAATAATTTGGACTTGTGAAATTCCTTAATTCTTCAACAAAATAAGCAAATATTGTATAATTTTATGATAAAAAATTTAATCTTTTAGAAAGTTGTTTATTAACTGGAATTGTAATACAACAAAGATGATTATAAGGAACACATTTTTTAATTAAAGATGTAATTTCTTCATGATACCTATGATGAAAACCAAGAAAACAACTCTACATTTTAAAATAGGCTTCTATAGATTTGTTAATTTCCAGCTATCATGTTTGATTGTTTTTCCTTGTGATTTCTCCCACTTTATGGGAAACCAATTAGAACTTGATACTGTACTTTCAATAGCACAAGAAAACTCTGTAGTAGATAAATGTAGACAAAACTAGAAACTGATCTATAAAATGAATTTTAACATGTTTTAAATCTCATTAGATATTTTATATTCCTATTTTTGAAGTTTAGTTCTTAGTTAATGATCCTAAAAATTCTCAGTAAGTAGTTGAAAAATGAAAATATAATATGGAAAATTGAGATGAGGTAACAAGCTATGTCACCAATAGAGACTAGAAGTCCTCAAGCTTTTTAAATAGGGGGCCAGCTCACTGTCCCTCAGACTGTTGGAGGGCCAGACTATAGTAAAAACAAAAACTTCATTTTGTGGTCCTTTAAATAAAGAAACTTCATAGTATCTTTTTGCCCTATAAAGTACTCTAAGTAATTATTCTATTCTGGAATTTATTAGAACACTCTTACAAGTATGATACAGAGCCATACCAAATCCACTCAAAGACAAAGAACACCCAAAACTTTTCCTAGTCTAGAAATTTTTCAAGAAATAAAAAGAAACAAAACCAGAAAACAAAAAGAAAATACAGGAAAAAAGGCAAATGGTTTTTTACTCCCAATGTCCTTAACTATATTAGAAAGGACTAAAGAAAAGGCTTTGGACCACACAAAGACACTTTTGGCTTTTAGTATTTGTTCAGAATTAGTTCTCTTAGTTGGTTTTTAAGGTATGCTTTACCCTTCTTTCTTTACAGCTTACAATAAGAGATGAAGAGACTAATTTTTGTCATGATCTATTTTTCTAAAGGATAAGAGAATTGGCTGTCTTATGCTAATACCCTATAGAAGTATATAGTATACATACAATATAAGTCCCATATACAAATAGGGTGAGAATTCCAAGAAAGATAGCTTAAGTCTAGGGTTTTTAGGAAAAGATTAAAAAAAAAGTTTAAAAAGTAGTGGAAAATACCATAGTTTGCTATAATAATGGCCCGTCATAGGCAGTAACTCTTCCTGGATTCAGGAACTAACTAACTAAGTGAGGCTGTTTTAGAGAAAACCTTCTGGGTAGATGGTGAGGATGTAGAATATTATAACATAGCACTAATTTCAAATCCTATCCTCAATACATTTTAAATGACTGAGGTTTTTTTGTTTTGTTTTATTTTTTATTTTTGGCAAATCAATTAGGGTCACACAGCTAGGAAGTGTTAAGTGTCTGAGGCTAGATTTGGATTCAGGTCCTCCTGACTTCAGGGCTGGTGCTCTATCTACTGTGCTACCTACCTGTCCCTTTTGTTTTAATTTTCAAAACAGCACATATAACAAGCGGGAGGAAAGAATAATTCCCATTATTTCACTAGTAGGAGTCCTTATAATAACATAATTTCTTATAGCATGGAGGCAGAAAGTGGTTGTATGACAATGATAGAAAAAAAACTTTTTAAAAGCATGCTTACCCTATACCGTGAGCTATAATGTCTAACTGTCGACACATACAAGATCGAACTTCATATTCTACATCTTGGCAGAGGGATTTCACCAGAGGAAGTATTTCTCTTTTAATGCTGAAGGGAAAAAAAGACATATGAATGAATGTAATTTTTAATATGATGTTCAAAAAAGTTAGTTTTATAAATGAAATTGTTTAAACAGCAGTTATGAATAGTATCATTTGCCTATGAACAACACAGAAAGTAGAATTAACATTTGTAATGATTAACTTTGTAAATAGCAACTAAAAATAAGAAAGCAAGGTTGCCAGATCATGATGTCCAAATAATCATGCTAGCATCTTATTCTTTCCAGTTGATCTGTCTGCATTATCCAGACCATATCATAATTTTAAAAAATATTATGTTACATATTCAAAGCCTATCACAAACATAAATTGTGCAGAATGGTATAGGTGAGTTACATGAAAAATATTTATAATGAGAGAATAACTTCTTTATGACATTATCTACCAATTTGAAAACTTCACAATGATGTTATCTCATCTTTAGGAATATAATTATAAAGACTACAATGCAAAAAAAGAATAATTTTTAAATAGCCATAATATCTGGAAAGAATAAAATATAAATGAATCATACATATTTTGTCTAATACGTATTATACAAAATTTATATTAAAATGTAATGCATGGTAAACCTATGAAATTTAAAACATCTATATTTTTACACACTTATTCTAAAATAACAAAAACATATTCTTCTGAGATAATTAGTAACATAGATAATCTATATTACTTAACTATTAAAATTATCATCTAAAGTTCATACACAAATACTTACATATGGGCTTCAAATTTGTTGGCCAATTTTCCTAAAAGTTTACAGCTAACTAAACGAGACTGGAGTGTTTGGGATAATTGTGCCTTGGAAACAAGTGGGTTCAAAATCTAGAAAGAAAAAAAAAGGAAAGAAATATAGTGCTATATTTCACATAGTGCTATAGTATCTGTAATTTATTTCAGATGCTCTTTTCAATAGTTTTAATAAGTGTTCTATATATTTCCCTTTTTCATCTTCAGAGTCACAATAATTAACAGTCCAAATTTCAACTTGTACTACACACTGGCAAATAACAAGAGAAAAGCACTTGTGCTCTTGGCTATTACAGCAGATACTATATATAATACATTTTATAATTACTCAATATTTTCTTTCAGTATCTATAATAAAAAGGTTAAAAAATTATGATTCTTCACATAGAATGAGCACATTTAAAATTAAGGACTATTTTAAGAAAAAGTTCATTTTTATACCTGTAGTTAATGGCAAGGAATTAGAATTATGGCCATGAGAAATGTCTGCAATGATTTATGTGTTCTGGGATACAGTCAAACAAACTTCCAAAAGAAAGGTGACTAGGTAATATATTATCTTTAAAATATTTCCTCCATTTAAATTTTATATGCACTTAAAATTATAAAGATTGCAGCTTAAAACTTGTTACAATATAAGTAATTCTCTGTCACAGGAACACAGAATCACACCTTGACAAAGTGCTATAAATGTGTCTATATTAAAAATAAATTATTTTTGAGAAGGGACACCATTTGTAGTGAAAAGAACCTTGGGCTGAGATTGAGATGTGTGTTCTAGTACCAACTCTACCACTGTGCAGTTGGAGGTCTCACTATATTTCTCTGGGCCTCAGCTTCCTCATCTACAGGTCCATGACCCTATAAAAGGATGGCTGATGATGGTAATGCAAGAGCCTAACAAGTATTTGGAAGAACCCTACACAGACAATGGTGATAAATATGGATACAAATAAAATACAAACAATAACATATTTGCTTAGCATTTAACTTATGCAAACGTAGCTTTGGAGCTGAGAGGTCCCTCACTGATATGTGAGGAAACTGAGATCAGTTAGAAGGTCATGGACAAGTCAGCTCTCTGAGCATCAGTTTCTTCCTCTAAGAATGCAGGAGCTGGACTCGATGACCTCTGAGGTCCCATTCTCCTCTAGAGCTAGGATCCTTGAAGACCTAGAGAAGACTTGCCTGGGCTCACGTGGGCTAAGTGGCTGAGGAAGGGTAGCAGCCCAGGTCTTTTGACTCCAAATCCACTGTACTATGCTACTTCTTCTAGAATGATGTTATTGCTATTTCAGGGTAAATATGAATTGTATTTCCACTTCTGAATGTTAATATTACATTCAAAGATCCAAAAACACAAATAAGCTCTTCTAAATGATATCAAAAATTTTTTTGCACGTGGAGAATTACCTGGCTTTTTGGCATCGTGCACCTAGGCATTAACTTCATGTCACTGAATTATTCCAAGCATTCTGACATTTTAAAGCAGTCATAAACTAGAGCACTAACAAAAGTTGGTTTTGTGACAAGAAAGGGAAAATGGGTCAAATAAAACCTTTCTCTTTATTCATTGAACTGTGATGAGGAAATATTCCCAACTGTATTTGGGGCTATAATAATTTTCCTATTTATAAAAACATTGTTTATAGATATTATTTAAAGACTGAAAAAGGAAAGTTATTTATTGCAAAAGAACAAACACATTTTCTACTTTTCTATTAAACTCAGAGATGAAAGCATTAACAATATTAAGGGAAAAAATACCTCATGTCTTAAGGTTTCTTTTGGCAAAGATTCTATTACTGATAGAAGAGTTTCCAGCCATGCATTACTGACACCTGTTAAACATACATATAACAAGTTACTTCAGTTATCAATCATCAAATTAGCTTCAACTTAGTATATTAATATTTATAATAATTTTAAGGATAAAAATTAGAAAAATAACATTTTAGTATCTTTCCTCATTTTTGTTTCAATCAATATTTTTTAAAATGATTGCTAGTTTCAAACAAAGATTTTTAAAACTATTTTGTCATTTTTGTCTTCAAATAAAATCATCTCTATTTGCTATAAAGAATAAATAAAACCAGTTTTATTTTTTTAAAGAATGCAGGAAATTAACTTATGAGATAGTAACAGATTTTCAGTTTTGTAAAGATACTAGATTTTTATCCATTATATCTGAGGAAGTCATAGTGCTTTAAATTACACTATCCTTTAGAAAAATGATATCACTTAATTATTATAAATAGTTATTTTGGCTACAAATTATCTCATATAGCCTATATATAAAGAATAAAAAACATTCACAGAAATAGTCACCTGACCTGTATCCCTGTGCTCCACATGCTGTAGAATGATATGTAGGAATGAGTGGGAATAATTTTGAATTGACACTGATTCCTCTTGTAGAATAGTCAAAAATGAAGCTGCAGCAGTTAATTGCATTTCCACTCCTGCAACATGCAGGACTTCCTGTATAACCATAAAGAGTAAGGATGCTATTTATTCATAGTACAGATAAGAAATGGTTTAAAATACTAATTAGTAGTATAGGAATCAGACAAGCCTTTCTGATATACAGAAATAAACATGATCTTTGCTTCTAATTATTACTTTCTTTAAGAAAGCTATTTGCTAACCAACTAATATTTATTTGATTCAATTAAGCTTTTAAAAATATAAAAAGCTCTCAGGGATGATATTACAGAGAAATTAAAGTGATAGTTTAAATAAAGATGTAAGGAAAACATAAATGTTTAAGCACATTAAGGAATGTATGTATTTTTTTCCTGTAATACAGTTTTTTCATCTATATAATGGATGTCATCCAATTTAATTCAAAAAAGGGCATGACTTACCAACCAACATACATTTCACCTATATTATGCTTGTGAAATAAAAATGCAAAATGCAACACTGGGAAAGGATCTATATTTTTCTTATAATCAGTTGACAGGATTATAAATAAGAAAGGTACAAAAAAGAATATAGAAGTTGCAAGAGTTAGTTATTTTAACTAAATGACCAAGCTTTTTTCCCCCTTTTTTCTATTTCATTAGATATGTTTAATAAGTCCATGAATTCTCAAAAGTCAAAATTATCATTACATTTATTTTCATATATTAAAATAAAAATTCCTTTATAGATAAAAAATAATGTATACACTTTAAGGTTGGATTTACTCAGTAGTATAATAATGTAATATGAGAGGTACAGTAACACTGGCTCTGTCTAGATAGTGTGCTGAATAAAAAACTTAGAGCTATAATGGATTTTACAGATCATACAGTATAACCCATCACTTTATCAATAAGGAAACCAAGGCCCAGGAAGATGATTTGTCCAAGATAAGATCACACAGTTAATAAGCAACAGAACTAGGGTTAGTCCTTATTTCACTAAAGTGACCTGTCTAGTCAAGGAGGCCACGCATTGCAAGTTGAAGGTCATGGTTATATGGATTCTGAAGAGTGATATAGTCAAGAGTAGTTTCCTGGAGAGACGATGGTCAGACAAATAAGACCATGATTCTGACATCTGCTTATTCCCTCTATTGCTAATATTTGGACTTCTTGTTGTAGCCATTCTCCATGACTTTGGAGACTGTGGAAAATCAGAGTTAAAAAATTTTTAAATTGACTATTTTTAATTATAATAACCAATTTAATTTTAATTTAAAAATTAATATCTAGAGAAGTGTTTGGGCACTAGATGATGCTTTTATAATACAGTCATTAACATATATTAAGAAGGCCAAAATATTTTAGTAATGTGCGTTTATCTTAACTTACTCTTTCACTTTAAGTATTTATCAAATGTTCTTAGCTTTTCATCCATACTTTCCATAAATGTCTTGAAGCTATGACCTTTGCAAAGATTTTCTTTTACATTGAAGACTGGGGAAGGGGAAAGTAGATTGAGGAAATAAATATGGAGGTTAATATATAATCATAGATTCATAGATTCAGAAGTAGAAGGAACTTAAGAAATTATTGAGTGCAGTCTCTTTATTTTACAAATAAGGAAACTGAGGCTCAGAGTTTAAGGGATTTACCCATGGTGTGCCACAACTTTTAAGTATGAGAGGCAGAATTTGAACCCAGATTTTCCTAACTATACATCTAACAATCTATATACTAGGTCATGCTTGAAGAAATGAAGGGAAGAAGCTTCCCTTACCATAACCCCACCACCCCACCAGGAAACTATTAGATGTTACTTCAGAATTTATGCAATTATTCTGATGATTTAACATAGGATCTTGTCTATGTGGGGCCAATGTTTCTGTATTTCTCATTGAACATTTATTATACAACTCTATACAAATCAAGAGTGATTTGAAAGGACACTTAAGTGAATATTATAGTGCCTACCAAAATGTTTGGTATAGTGAAAATAAGTATTTGTGGATTTGTTTTTTAAAAAAGCTATTGCAAAAATAATCCCTCATTTTAAAGGAAAAAAATCAGACATTCCTACAGTCAGTACTTGTACCCCAAAATAACCTAAATAATTTTTACTATAACTGTTTTTTTAAACTATTATTTTCTGGAATCTGCACCTTTTGTTATATAAGTTCTATTCCCAATTTCCCTGGGAAACCATACTGAGCCTATAGTATAGACTATTCAACTTATATTTTACTTTCTATTATTTACCCACATTTAAAAAAAACCAAATCCAAATGACTAATTAAACTGTTTGTGATTTTTTTTCTTTATGGCCATAATAACTAAATTACCCAAGAAAAATATTTCACTTTTGGCTAACATGAGAGCAATAAAATTAGATCTAGTTTCCTATAGAGCCCCAGATGGTAATATTTAGAAATCTAGAAGTATCCTCTAAAGAGATAAAGGAGCTATGGGACATTTTAACAGAAGCTTTTGTATACTATATTCCCAGATAACCAAACTACTATTAAACAAACAAACAAACCCAACCAAAAAAAAATCCGAAAGTCTTTGGCCATAAGTGGTTGGTTTAAAAAAACAACAACAACAACAAAAACAAAACCAATTTCACTAAGTAGTTATTAAAGCCCTTTAAATGTTCTAGGCCACAAAGAACACTTAGAAGGGATAGGTGCATGATTTAAAGTACAAGCTGCAACTAATATCTAAGTGTAATCCCCTTCACTGTTTTAACAGCAAACATTACTTTGGACTGACAATGATGGACGGATTAAATTAGTATGGCCAGTATATAAATACATCACTTATAGATCTCAGAAGACAAAACTTTAATTTTTTTTTGAAACAGAAAAGACTTTAAATGCAGTTCTAAAATAAGGAGTAATGGCTATAATGTAGAGTTCTAGTTCATTATGGTCTGCTGTTGTAACTTCCAAGAGTTGTAAATCTGTCCCCATTAGAAGGTAATGAAAAAATTCTTGGGTTTCATACTTATGCAAACTTTATGTAAAAGAAGAAAGTCTGAAGCTTTCCAACTTCATATCTTCATACTGGGTATCTTAGTCTTGATTCGCCTGAGGAAACACTCCCCCACCTAATTTGCTTTAATTTTCGAAAAATCCTCAAGAGTTATCTGGATTTGGATTTGTCTCTTGCTGTGCTGACTTCAACATCTGGGGCTGTCCACTGTTAAGAAACCAGCACAGACTAAGAGATTGTATCACTACTGAAAAAGCAACTGATTTCTATGCTAACATTCTTTGAAAAATAATGAAAATAAAAATTCAATACTTACCAATTAAAAGAACAGCTCCAAATGAGTGTTCTCCTCCACAGAGCCACAAACTCTGGATAAACATATGTGAGATCCACATTCTCTGGACAAATAAGTGTGCCTCCTCATGGAACTCAGAAGACACTGAAAAGTAAATTCCTCTATTGCTTAAATGCATGCCTTGATGCCTACATTGAGAATTGAATTGTTCCTTTTATATAAAAATGTGGCTGGGGTCTCCATTTCATTTTCACAAACATAGGTCATTTGGAAATAAGCCATAATGTCAAACCAATTCATGATTTACTGTTCCAAGCAAACAGAAAAACTCCATATTCAAAAAAAAAAAAAAGAGGAATATGTATTAATAAGTAACAATTAAACATAGAAGTGGTTAAATTAAATTCTGATTTCATTTTCAATCAGCATGAATGATCCTTCAGGTCCAACTAAAAAAGTATTTTGAATAATAAATACTATTGATGGCTTGCAGAAACACAACAATCTCTAATGAAATAGCTTTTATATCAATCAGGATCACTCAGCTTTTTAAAATAAAATTGTTAGATAATTGTGAAAAAAAAAAACAACTTTAGGTTTGAAATGAAAACCAAATCTCTGACCCCAAGGCCTCAGTGAATATAAAGTATAGAAGAAGGATTGTATAAAAAGTTAGTCACAATGATACCTGAAAAGAGCAAATAAGTCCTAAAGTCAAATCTCACCACACATTTCAGTAGCTATACTCCTTTATCCATGAGACCTATAGTTCACTAAAGTCAGGATAGTCCTTATAACAAATATAAACATGAATTATCATGTCCTTGAAAACCATAATTTCAATAACAGAATACTATATATATTTAATTTCAGAGATAATTTTTGAAGGATCTAAGTCTTGGAATTTTAATAACTATTGAAAAATAACGTAGAATAAAATTATCTCACTTTGAAAACATAACATTTTTTAAAAGAAGTGATAAAACAATATAATCAGAATATCTATTAAGGTCCCTTAAAAAATATGGCAGTTCCATTATCTTCTCTCCCTCCCATTACTGACTTGCCACATTAATCACAATCATTTTAAAAGAACTTGAAAATCAAAGAGGAAATTAGAGATAATTAAAAGTTTAGTGTTTGCTGAGTTACATGCATAAATTATCTTTAAATCAATGTTTTGTTCATTATGAAGATTCATGAAGCCCTTTAAGGGATTGCATCTGTATAATATATTTTGTAACCAGAGTAACATTAAGAGACAATGCATTACTTTCATTCAACAATTCATTTATCAATGACCTATCGTGTAAACCCAATGCTACACTTGGGTGTTTTGTGGTATATGAAAGAAGTAAAATCCCCAAACACTGCCCTTGAACTAATTCTCTAGTTTTGATTAAGAATCTAATATTATAACATGCACTACTAACTCCTCCAAATCACCCATCTCTTTATAATAATTCCAAAATGGTGATGGAGAAAAACCCAAGAGGAGCTTTTTGACTGAATAAAAATCTGAATCAATAATTTGTTTAGCCAATACACAAAATGGTAAATAAAAAAGCTTAAAACACATTAAATATCACCATCAGAATAATTATTTCCAAGTATCTAAAATTCAAAGAACATAAATATGGAAAAATGTAGAAACCTGTACTTCATTTACTGTATCATTTTGTTGTGTTTCAAATACATTCTGAAATTTCCTAGTACAAAAATAATTTCTTTAAAAATATTTTTAGAAACAAACACTTAAAAGAATAATTTAATATTGGATGAAAACCTAAGAGAACTAGGTTTTAATTTTAGTTTTGTTTTTAATCAGCTGAATCACCTTAGTAATACAACTTCTCTGCATGCAATCAACTAACAACTTCTCTCTATTTAAAAAAATTCTTCATCAAAAAAATAAAGTTAGGACACATGATCTCTACCTTCCAGTTCTATGAAGCCTGCTCTAGAGACAACAGCCATGATCGTTTACTTGGCTGACAACAAACATTTATTGAATGCATTTGTGTACAGAGGGTATGAGCTAGATGTAATGGAAATGACAAGGATAACTACAGACAGCATATGTACAGACTTATATGGATTTTCATAGTAGGAGTATATGAGAATTTCCACATTTTCTTTCAATTTTGAAACTTGTATTTCCCCTGGCAATTCATATGTAACACAAGAGAGTACCTTTAAAAGTTTCTTTGTTCCTTTGTAGAATAGCCTTTCATGTCCAGTTTTCTCTTTTATCTATACACAAAAGACTCAAAGACTTAAGAGGTCCTGTGAATAAAGTAGCAAGATGGGAAATGTGTAATATCTTAGAAAGAAAAATAGAGAAAAGTTAAGAAGTTCATAAAAGCTAAATATTTGGGTGATGCTTTGAGACCTTCAACAGTAAGGGCTAGCTTCTGTTTGCATTGGACCTTTTGAAGTAATTGCTAATGCATACAATCTCTCCCTTCCTCACCCCCCTTTTCTTTCTCTCTCTCTCTCTCTCTCTCTCTCTCTCTCTCTCTCTCTCTCTCTCTCTCTCTCTCTCTCTCTCTCTCTTCTCCTCTCCTCTCTTTTCTCTTCTCTCTCTCTCTCCTCTCCTTTCTCTCTCTCTCTGTTCCTCTCTCTCCCTCCCTCTCTCTCTCTCCTCTCCTCTCTCTTTCTCTCTCTCTTCTCTCTCTCTCTCTCTCTCTCTCTGTCTCTCTCTCTCCTCCCCTTTCTCTCTCTCTCTCCTCTCATCTCTCTGTTCCTCTCTCTCTCTCTCTCTGTTCCTCCCTCTCTCTCTCTATTCCTCTCTCTCTCTCTCTTTCCTCTCTCTCTCTCCTCTCTCCTCTCTCTCTTTCTCTCTCCTTTTTTTTCTCTCTCTCTCTCCTCTCTCTCTCTCTCCTCTCCTCTCTCTTTCTCTCTCTCTGTCTACCTGTCTCTCTCTGACTTTCTCTCTCTCCTCTCTGTCTTTGTCTCTGTCTCTCTGATTTTCTCTCTTTCCTCTCTCTGTCTCTCTGGCTTTCTCTCTGTCTCTTTTTCTCATCAGTAACTGATTTGGATCAAAAGCTATTTTCTTCTACCTGAAACTAGATGCAGGAATTTTAGAGTTTATAAGGCACACAAAGATTTTTGCAAACAGTGACTCTGCTAATGAGAAATGGCTCATGATTTGCAAGATAGTTTGTCATAAATTGCTTGCTGCATTGATGCTAGATAGTTTAGTAATCTGGTGATTAAGAATGCAGAATTTCTGAAGAATTCTAGGCACATCTCTGTCCTCTCCCTCTTCTCTGCTGACAGTATAAAAAAGTTCTCAGAGGACAGTCTGAGGATCCCAAGTGCCTTCAGAGGTTTTGAGAACACTAGAGCAACATATGATATTACCAAATCCTTGCTGTTCATCCGTTTGAAAATAACAATTAGTAAAAAGACCCAACAAAGACTCGAGCATCCTAAAATGGGGACAGTGCCCACAAATATTCTCAAAATGGATAGAGCCTTGCTTCTATACTCCTGGTGGGCTATCCATAGTAAAAACCAAGAGCTTTTTTGTACTGACCTAATTAGTACAACAGCAACACTTGGTGACAACTGAAAGTCTGCATTAATTTCTGTAAATTTTTTTCTTTTATTTTGTTGCTGCTGTTTTTATAGAGATAAATCAAATGAATTATCTAAAATCTATCTTGTCATATAGTGGTATGGGTTAAAAGTATTAAGAAATTATACCAATAATTAAAAATCATCTGTATCTATGACATTTGCTCCAGTTATTTCAACAAAATATTTTCATTTAAATTCAAAATATCACTATATCAGATCTATTTTTATGGTGATTATTCTGCATGGAAAAATAAGATCTAACATACATGGTGGATTAGGGCTTCTTATATCTCTGTAAATTTTATAATATGCACAGATTGAAGATTAAACAATCAATAAGCATTATTAAATGCTCACAATGTGTCACCCTTTGCTAGGTTCTGGGATATATAAGTGGACTTTTGTCCCTGTCCTCAAGAAGTTGATGTTCTATTAAGGAGGTAAAATAAATCTGGGGTGTTGTGACAAGGGAAGGGTGCTTTGGCCTACACAGTGTCAAAGAAGTTAGCTGGCAGAGTATCCTTTAGTCATTTTTCTCTGAGAAAAAAAGGTAAAAAGCATGGTGGGGGGAAAAAGGAACAGAGGTAGAGAAGCGTATAAGCAAGAAACCCTTGCTGCCTAGGCCTTGGAGTGGATGACTGGCTAAGCTGATAGTGTGGTGGAGATGGAGGTGAGGGGAGGAAGGGTCTTGGAGTCTAGTGTTGTCTAGGTAAAGGATTTTAAAGGATTGATTCATCTTGGAACCTGAGAACAATGAGGCCAAAGAAAATAAATGATCTGACCAGATATTAGATAGAATTAGAATCCTCTCCCTTCTCAAATTACTTTTTATTACTTTGTACGTACTTTGGACATATGTATACACATATATTTGTGTATACACACACACACACACACACATATGTATGTTGTATTTCCCCCAGTCACTCATGTAAGCTCTTTGAAGGCAGAGACTATTTCGTTTTTGTTACTTTTCTTCTATTTTGTTAGAAATGTTGATAATTGATCCAGCAAGACAATGGTCTGACTAGAGAGAGACAGTTGACTCCTGCATGATTTCAGGAATTCAGAAAAAATAAAAATGAGAAAATATGGCATGGTAGAAATTGCAATAAAGATAATAAAGATGGGGAAAGCAACTGGATTAATCCAAATAAACACAAATAATGTCTACCCTTATCAATGTCTTAACTTTCAAAACATTAAGGGGTTAATTTTCAGGATATCTGAAAGGGGGAGGGACATCATATGACAGAATATTATTGACCAAAAAAATCTGACCAAGAAAGTAAAAATAAATAATAACTACCAACTGTCTTACCTACTTAACTATTTCTACATAATCCTCATTAGAATAGTCAACATACTTATTGAGGGCATCCCTAATGAAAATATGGGGAAAAAAAAAACAAGTCTTCATTAAAAAATACTATTGAATAGCAGGCTACATTCTTTACAATAATATAATTGACTGAAAGCTTCCAAGAATTTAAGATATTATATTTTATGTTTGCTATAATAAAAGCCATTTAGTTCATTAGAATACAATGTTAACAGGTCCTCTTCTAACAGTATTTTGTGTGATATTTAAGATATAAGATTTCTTAAAAGAAGCAGCAACAAAGAATTTTATTCAATGGCTTTCTGATCATTGTCAAATAAGGCATAATATTTAATATGTACTTATTACACTGTATTCTTACAGATTAAATAAAAATATTGTGATCTTACTACACACTTCAATGTTAATAATAACCCTTATTTGTCTTCTCTCCTGTTACAGCTTGTCTATTTCTTCTTTCTAATCTTACTGTTTCCTATATGTTGGCACCACTTAATTTTTTTTCTATAGACAAAGTAATACTAAATATACAAAAAATTATCAAATACATACTATGCCCAAAGTTCTGTGCTAAGTTCAAAAATCCTAAATAAACATTAGCTAGAAAACTATACAACATATTACAAAGATTATATGTTGTGACCAAATGGGATTTATACCAAGAATGCAGGAATATTTGACCAAAAGAAAACTATTAACATTATTAACCATATCAATAAGAAAAATAAAGAAAAATCAAATAATTCTATTGATATAGAAAAAGCTTTTTAATAAAATGCCATATACATTCCTATTAAAAATATTTGAAAGCATAGGTAAAAATGGATTTTTCCTTAAAATAAGAATTATCTACTTTATAAGTATTATTTATAATGGACATAATCCAGAAGCTTTCCCAATAGCATAAGGAGTGAAACAAGTAAGCCCATTATCACCAGTATCATTCAATACTGTACTAGAAATGCTAGCAATAGCATTAAGAGAATAAAAAGAAACTGAAGGAATAAGAATGAGCAATGAGTTAATAAAACTATCTCTTCGTAGACAATATAATGATTCTAGAAATTCAACTAAAAATGTAAGATGAAACAATTAGGTGAAACTGTACCAAAAAAGTAAGATATAAAAAGCCTACATAAATCATCAACATTTCTTTATCTCAACAACAAAATCCTACAAGAAGAAATAGTAAGAAATAGCCCATTTAAAATAGGTGTAACATCCCCAACTGATAAACCAGTCAAAGAATATGAACAGGCAGTTTTCAAATGAAGAAATTAAATCTTTAATCATATGAAAAAATGCCTTAAATTACTATAGACTAGAGAAATGCAAATTAAAACAACTCTGAGGTACCATCTCATACCTATCAAATCAGCTAAAATTATAGAAAAGGAAAATGATAAATGCTGAAGATGTGGGAAAACTGGAACATAAATACATTATTGGAGGAGCCGCGAACTGACCCAACCATTCTGGAGAACAATTTATAGCTTTTTCTTTTTCAAAGAATTTGAAATTGAGAAGAAATTTGGGAAATTACCCATCATTTGGGGAATGGCTGAAAAAGTTGTGGTATTTGAATGTAATAGAATACTAGTGTACTACAAGAAATGATGAACTGGTGGATTTTTAAAAATCTGGAAAGACTTACATAAACTGATGCTTACTGAAGTGAGTAGAACCAGGAGAACAATGTATATACACCAACAGTAAGATTATGTGAGAATCAACTATGATAGACTTAGATCTTCTCAGCAATGCAATGATTCAGGATAATTCAAAAAGACTCATAATGGAAAAAGCTATTTACATCCAGACAAAAAACCATGGAGTTTGAATGCAGATTAAAGCATATACTATTTCTACTTTTTCTTTCTTTCTTATGGTTTTTCCCTTTTTGTTCTGATTTTTATTTCACAACATGACTAATTTTTAAATGTTTAATATGATTGTACGTATATTACTTGTACCAGATTGCTTGCTGTTTTGGAAAAGGAGGAGTAGAAGGGGAAAAATTTGGAACTCAAAATCTTTTAAATTTTGAAAACTAAGCTGAACTAAAATAAAATAAAGTAAAATAGCTGTAATAGTATAAAATACCCGGAAGTATATCTGCTAGGCACACACCTAGGAACTACATTAAAATAATTAAAAATATTTTTCATATAAATAAAATCAGATTTAAATAACTGGAAAAATATTAATTCAGGGATGGGTAGAGTCAATGTAATAAAACTGATAATTCTATCTAAACAAATCTAATCCAATGCCATCTCAATAAAATTTTCAAAAAGTCATTTTATTGAGCTAGAAAAAATAACAAAATTCAAGTGGAAGGACAAAAGGTCAAGAAATCAAAGGAATCAATAAAAAAAAATTTAAAGGAAGGAAGTTTAGCAGTACCAGATATTAAATTATAAGGCAGCAATTATTTGGCAGTAACCAAAACTATCTGATACTAGCTAAAAAATAGAAAGATAAGTGGAACAGAGTAGATATATAATGCACAATAGTACAAATATAAAAATTTAAGCTTTTGGGAAAAGAATTCACTATTTGGTAAAAAATATTGGGAAAATTTGAAAATCTGGAAGAACTTGGGATACAGACCAATATCTTCTACCATATAGCAAGACAAGGCTTGGAATGTAAACATGATCTTGATATAAAGGGAAACAGAAGAAAATTTAAAGAACATGAAACATTATTACTATTAGACTTATGGATAAGAGAATGATTTATGAATAAACAAGACATAAAGAAGTAATGTGAGATAATTATGAATATATTAAAGTTAAAAGGTTTTATATAAATTTAATGAATTTATATAAATTATATAAATTAAACCAATGTAGCCAAGATTAGAAAGCAGAAAATTTGGGAAAATATTTATTGACAGTTTCTCAGATAAAGATCTTATTTCTCAAATATATAGAAAATTGAGTCAAATTTATAAGAATATGAATTATTTCCCAGTTGATAAAGGTCAAAGGATACAAATAGGCAATTTTCAGATGAGGAAATCAAAACTATATGTAGTCACATGAAAATAAGCTCTAAATCATTAATTGACTAGAGAAATGCAAATTAAAATACCTTTGAGATATATACTGGTAGTATAATGAACTGATCCAAGCACTTTGGAAAGAAATCTGGAACTATGCCCAGTGAGTTATAAAACTGTATATATAACCTTTTGATTCAACAGTACCACTATTTAATTTGTTTCTCAAGGTGATCAGAGCAAAACTGAAAAAAACCTGTATGTCTTAAAGTATTTATAGCAATATTTATGGCAAGAACTGGAAATTGAGGGGATGCCCATCAATTTGGCAATGGCTAAACAAATTGTAGTATATGATTGTGATAAAATAATACTCTGCTGTAAGAATACTGATGATGATGAGATTAGTTTAAAAAAACATGAAAAGACTTGCATGAAATAACGAAGGGCAAAATGAGTAGAATCAAGAAAATGTTGCATACATTAATGGCAATACTGAAGAATAACTGTGAATGACTAAGTTATTCAGAGTATTATAAACACTCAATCAACTACAAAGAACCTATGAAAGAATATGCTACCAACTCCAGAAAAAAGAATTGGTGAATTTTCTATATACATATGTGTGGTTTAAGTATCAAATAGTGATCTTTGCCAGTATGGTGTGGGGAAGAGAGAGAGGCAGAGAGACTGAAACTTAAAATGTAATAGAAATAAATTAAATTAAATTAAATTTCAAAAAATCAGAAAATTCTGTTAGAATACAATTAATTTATTTTTAAAAATAAAGCTATTCAGTGCTCAAGACATTAAGTGCTTTCCAAAACTCTTCTTGAAGACAGTTTTCATTATATGTATGCAGAAACTTTTAACTTAGGGTTTACAAACTTTTTAAAAAATTCAATAACTTTCAATATAACAATTTTCTTTTTAATTCTACATATTTTATTTTATGCACTTAAAATATTATTCTGAGAAGGGATCCATAACATGTTATTAAAAGGATCCATGATACAAAAAAGGTTAAGAATACTTGCTATATAGGTTTTATCTATAAACTGTTAGCCACTTTTATTTCTTAATCCTAAAACATTTTCTATTGTATTTTCATCACCCTCATCTAAACCCACCTCTATGAAATGTCTATTTTAAACATCTTAGCTATTTCTTTTTAGAGTTCCTCTATTTCTTCAACCTTTAAAGCAGACATTAATGCATATATTGTAATTATCTTCATGCTAATCTTTTTTGCATACAAGATAAACCAAATGTCTCATAGTTACGACAATCAAATCCATAAACTTATACATTTACCTTTCCAAGAAAACCTGTGGGCCACCCTTTCTCAAGAATATAAAAATGTATACCTAAGTTCTTTCAGTCATATGTCTATGTTAGTCATTAGACAAGAGTCTTACTTTTAAATGGCAACATATGTAGACAGGCTAAAAATGGTAATTCTTAGTATCTCCTTTTCCCTTTTTTTCTGTCACCAAAACAGCACACAGTCTTACATACACACTACTCAGAAAAAATATCTCAATCTCTCTTGATACTACCCACACTCATTGCACTAGTCATTGAGATGGAGGTAAAACATTTTTTAAATGTCATATTGCTTGAAGAAATAATAAGGACATGCATAATTCACTATCTACTCGAAATATTCCTAATAATTATTTTCAGA